>NW_024070186.1:80167294-80676223 GCF_014754425.2 Oryx dammah | reverse complement strand
AGACTTACTTATCCTGATCCTCTCAGGGAAAAACACACCTTTATTAGCCCCTCAGGCAAGAGCATATCTCTACTTAAAATGCAGTCACATTCAGTGGGTCTACACTCTCACACATGAGTTAGAACTGGTTCTCTAGATTTCTCTAAATGTAGAGCTACCTAAAAAGAATCTGCAAACCAAAAGGCAGCAGGAACCCTGGGACTAAGCATCTGCCACTAACTGCCTCCACCTGGACAGCCACGCAGAGTATTTCCTGGACTATTTTTAGACACCAAGAGGAAGAGATGGTCTTAAAGGTTCATTCCACCCAAACTGTAATTTAAACTGTTTCTTAAAGCAAACATACACATGAAGGACTCTTGTTATGAAAAATACTGAAGGACGTGTGGCTTAGGTGATATATCCTTACTCTGTTCCAAACATGTACCTCACATTAAAGAGCAAAGTTCCCAAAGCCTCAGATGCCTGCCATGTGTAGAATTCAGGAACCTGTCCTCCAGAGTTTTACCAGAGTTTACAGATTTTTTCCTGCAGCTCTGGTTTTGTATGTGAGGACATTTAATTAAAACAGAATGCAGAAATATTCCTTTGCCATTCTTAGCACTTATGAACGTTCACATCCACATTCACACAGCCCTGTCCCTCATTGAGAGATAATGAAACAAAAAAGTAGGCAGAGCTTGGAGACATCAGATTACTCTGAAAAGGCCTTATGATGGAAAGTCATTTCTGTCTCAAAATCATATTAAACCAAATATGACCTGCTAACCCCTGGCTCAAATGCAACCTCAAAACCAGCAATTTCAATAGAAAGTCCTATTCTTTCACACCAGATATATTCTCATAAAATTTTAATAACTGAGGCCCAGGTCAAAGTTCTCCCATATTTCACAGAATGAACCTACTTTTAAGAAGAGCTAGTTAAACCTTCTGTTTAATAGGTGAGGAAATGAGGCCCACAAGGAAGAAAGGACTTATTAAGGATTTATACACAGACTGTTGGTGGCAGGGCTGGGAGTCAGTTTTTGGGCAAGCAAGAATTCCTTCTGTTCTTGACACCATGACAGCCCTCCTGGACTCATGGTAGACCAGTCAGGACAGACTGAAAGGAGATACAAGGACTAACATGCTTTCTCTAAAATACTTAGCTATTAATAATTAACATCAATTAATTAAATGGCTAGACATGCATGGATTTAGTTAATAGAAAACAAATATTCAGAATGAGTTAGCCAAAATGAATGCAGTCAAACCTCTTGCAGAAGAATGCTATTTTAATATGAGTGCTCAGTTGCTCAGATGTGTCCGACTCTTTGTGACCCCATGGACTGTAGCCCGCTAGGCTCCTCTGTCCAGGGGATTTTCCAGGCAAGAATACTGGAGTGGACTGCCATTTCCTCCTCCAGGGGATCTTCCTGACCCAGGGATTGAACCTATATCTGTGTCTACTGCACTGCAGGTGGTTTCTTTACCTCTGAGTCACACTACCTTACTATCTGAAGCACATTTATTAAACTACAAAAGCTTTTATTATTTGCAAACTAAAGGCAGTATTAATTTTAGATTAAGACTAATTTTTTAGATTAATCTTAAACTAATGTTTTTCAAACCATGGATGGCAACCTATTATGAGATTATAAAAGCAATTTATTGAGCCTGGGACAAGCATTTCAGAATGAACAACCTGGAAAATAGAGTATATCACACACAGTAGAGGAAACTATGGTTTGGAGAAAATTTTTTCAGCTTTACATACACATACATGCATATGCGACATGCATTAGGCCACAATGTAAAAAATTATCATTCTGCAATTACATTCAAAAAAGTTTAAAAGCCACTTCAATTTATGTTATTCGGGCGAAAAGTTATATCAAAAATATATATTTTCTATGCTTTTAATATTATGCTGAATAAAATAAAAATTATAAAATTAGTGCAGTTTTGATGTGGATAACCATGTGAAGAAGTCAGCATGACATTAAAAATATGTTTATGGATACATATACCTGTAGCAAAAATATAAGTTTTTAATATTTGGTAGTGATATAACTGAGTCAAGAACAGCGGTGACCCCGAGAGACACAAGTACATGAGCAAGTGTGCCTTTAATACATACCCTGTTCCACTGCTTTACAAACAGAGAAGACTGAAGTAAATAAGGCAACATATTAACATCTATTAAATTCAGGTGGTAGGTTCCTGGGTTTTTTATGGTACATTTTATATATATTTATTTTCTATGTTTTCTGTACTTTTTGTAATGTTTTATATATATTACACTTAAATTCTACAACTAAAACTGTTAATATAAAAACAATATAAAAACTTATAAAATTCACATCTTTCATTTTAGTAGCAGCACACACTGCTAAACCATAAACAAGATGACATCACTGACATATCCTAATAAGCCAAGGAATTTATGAAATTATGATCAACTTAATAATGCCTCCTGTCAATCACTTCTTAATGTTTAAAAAGGCTGAAATATATTCAATTATTGTTATTTGACCTTCAGTCTTATTACAGTAGAGGCTGAACAGGTACCCACAAAATATGGGTACGGCCTGAGCTAGAAAAGAACCTAGAAGATCTTCCATGACTACAAAAATGTACACACATCCCTAACTGCATGAGGCTATACTGCAATACACAAGAGAGTTAGCCTCTACGGTTCACTAAAAACTTCCAAATCATCATCTCATTTATACCGAAATATTACTTGCTTAATCCATAATTTCTTATATATCCTCCCTAGTCCCGTTCAAATTCAGCCTCTGCATTCTTTGCACTGCTCCTCTAATGCAAGATGCGGACGTCACACAACCAGCCACTTTTGCGAATCAGTAACCAGGTTGGGACTTACAGAAAACACTTCTCAGTCAGGACAAGTTCAGACAGGATCTTTGCTCCTCCTCTAACCTACTTTGAAGCAAACAGCTAGAAACTGTACTGAGAATAAAGAGCATCAACTTATCTGACTGTTTCCCTACAGGCACATTTAAGAGGAACCACTGAACCATGGGCTTTTACCCTCCCTATTTTCAAACTTTTCCCTCCCATGTTCATTTTGCCATGAATAGCCAGTCGCATCATTCTCCATTCTCATCCAACCCTGCAATCTCTACATATTCTACCGGATTAGTGCTGGATGTAGCATAAAGTAAAACTTCAGGAGATGGAGATGCTCATTCATAGGGAAAAAAGGAAGAAAAACTGGTCAAAAAAAGTCAGAGTTCCATAGACAAAGGATGAAGACAGTATGTTATGAATAGAAATAATTAAGCTCTGTTTTTGATGACAGCGTCATAGAGGCTTGTAAAATTATCCAGACATTCAAATAAAAACTAGAAACCTCTTCCCTTCCCATGAAAAGAACAGAGTTTTAGTGATTTTTAAAATTCAGATATGTACATATATAGAGTGGAACAGTTTACATAAAAGCAAGAAAGTCTCATAAATGGGAAGTAAGATTTATAGATCTCCCACCTATTTTCCTCGAAAAGAAAGATGATTCTCACTCATCTGTGGATCCCCTTAAATAAATAAACGGCACAGTATTCACCTAGTTAACACAGTGTTGAATTCTATTATTAGAAGGGTTAAGTCATTTACAAGTCATCAAGGAGGTAGAAGTGACAGGTTAACAGACAAAAAAATAAATTTGATAAAGGTTATAAAGACCTATTGGAGAAAGGGATGGCAACCCACTCCAGTATTCTTGCCTGGAAAATCCCATGGACAGAGGAGCTTGGTGGGCTGCAGTCCATGGGGTCACAAAGAGTCAAACATGACTAAGTGACGCAAACACACATAAAAACCTATAGAAAATTCTTTGGAGGCAGGAAAATGGAGCAGTTATGTTTGTTATGAAGGGGAGTGAAGGGGAGGGACAGGTGCAAGGAGTAGGGGTGACCTGCAGAGCTGTATGAGGAAACCTTAAAGTAGCTAACGTACAAAGCCAATGTCAAAGAAAGGTTTAAGCGTAAGCCTTCTTAGCAGAGGGACCATTTAACTATACAAACTAAAAGAGGAGTAAAGAAGTCATTCCCCTTTGTCATTTTTTTACCCACACTGCAAACATTCTGAAAATACAATTGGTATGACTCAATCTTAACAAGCTTCCTCCCACATAAAAATGCCTAGATTAGTAATACAGTCACTAGAAACTATATCTTTCAACTGTCTGTATTACCTTTTATGTTCTGGTATAATTTTGTGAATTATTCTGTTTTAGTAGCAGATGAAATATATACTCAATACTGAGAGCTGGGTTTAGGCTTGCTTTCCTTTTTTCTGTACACATGGATACACAGTCTATGCATGGGGAAGGTGTTTTGTCTTGAAAAGTTTGGTAATAACAGTCAACTACAATTAACATTGACAGAGTACTTTGGGGATTACAATGCACGTTCACACCTACTTCTCCTAACCTTCTGAAGATGGAGGTTTTGTCAGTATCCTCACTTTATTTATGAGGAAACTAAGGTTAAGAGAAATAAAGTGCCTTGACCAAAATAACACAACAAATGAGCAAATGAACTGAAACCAAACTGAACTATTCTCGCCTCAAATACTTCTGTTCAAAGAATTCGTATAAGAAATGGGTCTGTATTTAAGTATGTCAGAAAAGAGTGGTATTATTAAATACTAATTAAGATAAGACAAATATGAGTTAGGTTCTTTGAAATTGAGGACGAAATAAAATTCAGGTCAGAAGGTGGATTCCCAGTCTTAAAATAGAGCAATAAAAATGGGACATAGTTTACTTTATCTCACTAACAATCACAGTTGGCCTATGTTCACTTTTGAAAAGCAAGGACAAAACAAACAAACAAAAAAAAATTCCTGTCATTTGTACAGTGCTTCACAGATGACCTATAAGAAAAACCCTAGGTAGTAACTGGAGTGGGAAATTCCAAGGAAAATCTCCCTTTGGGATCTAACAACTTTCCCCCATCTCCATCCAAAAATCAATGGCTTTCCTTTCCTTTGGTAAGACAGTATTAATGAATTCAAACTAATGTGTCTAATAGTTGTTAAAGACAATTTTAACTAAGAAATGATAGCATATGTAAATCGCTAAGTTCTTGTTCACTGCCCTAGTTCACTGCCCTACAAGAGAAATGTCTCTAAACCATTAAACAAGAGTCTCGTCCCTGTATTTAAAGTTTTAATAAAACTGCCTCCGTAGAAGAGAAATGGGATGCAGGTAAACTGTGAACACACCTCATCCTAATGCCAAATCTTCCATATTCTCAATCCCAGCAAAGTTTATGTATAGGTAGTAAGGTGACAGCAACATCACCACCACTGAAACCAACTCCAAAACCACCCCCGTCCATCCCCACCGCCATCAGCTTCTTAGAGATGCTCAGCTTTGTCTCTTAATGGAAACACTCTCCTAACCACTCGCCCCAATTATAAGCTCCCAAATAACCCCAAAATTAGGAGCCTCAAAATAATGTTGAGTCCCTGGGTCACTCTGAAAAGTGAAATTTCCCACTTTCAGGTAGAAAGCTGAAAACAACTGGAATAATATCTAAATAATGCTTGAGCAATTGATTTTTTAGGGATAACCAGTAACTGAAACCTTTGATCCTTCTCTGACTTTTAGTGATTCTAATTTCCATCTTGTGGTAATGAACAAAATTGAGGTACAGTATGACAGAGAGAACACAGTGGCACCTAATTTTGGCTGATGTTAACAGCACAGCTGCTCCATTTTCATTTACTTTGTTCCTGGTCGAAAGTAGCCAATGGAAGGAAGTGTTACTTTTCTGATCTCAAGTCTCCAAATCCCCTGTTCTTTTCAATTTACTATGGTTACTCCGTCTGTCTGGGAGACAGAGGATCCTTCTCAGCAGAAATCTATAAAATATGGTAATTAAATCAGACCCACCTTCCTGTACTTACTATCCTTGGTATAATTACCCCTACTTACTAAACTACCCACAAAGTACATAGAGATTTCTGCAATTCCTTTGTGAAAGGCAAAGATTTTCATTCCACATATTGTACAACTGATCTCAGGGCATCAAGTATCACTAACCAATGTTTCAACTGTTTGGGGATTTTTATGGTTATTGGTTTTGGTTTGAGTTTTTCTTGGTTGGTCAGTGTGGGTGTGAAACACACAGAACAGGAGAGCCATACAAGTCTGAGGGGAATTCAATGACCACTATATACATGGTAGGGGTAGGGACCCTTTCCTTTCTGCCTGTGGCACCTTTCCACTCTCTAAAAAATTCACAATCAACCTTCAGAAAAACTTCATTCAAATATCACCTCTTTATGAACCCTATCCTATAGGACATACAACCAAAACCATCACAACTGACACTTTACAAAACCCAGCAGATTTACTTATGCTCTTTTCCCCAATGATTTCGTAACATGTAATAAACATAATACTAGAGGACTAATCATATTATAAATACATGTATTCATTTGTTTCCCCAGCAAACATTCAAGACCCTGAAAGGCAGAAAAAAATCTCTTCCTGCTAACGTTTATCCCAGTGCCTAGGATGATAATTTTCTGATAAATCCCTATAGAAAGGATGGATCCTGAGAAAAATGACTAGTGTAAATGACGTGCCAAGAAATTCTGTATTTTTTGGAGGTGTGATCCATCCTGATTCTCCACCAAAACAAAGCTAAGAAGCTCCACATATACCTACACAGCCTTAAGTGACAGTAAAGGGTTTCTGTCCCCAAAATCCAGATTTCAGATGTATTATAACGGAAAGGATAGTGACTTGACAGGCTCCTAGAATACCTAGAAAAGTTGTACACTCAGGAAGGTGGTTAATTGTTGCTTCCTTCAGATGACAATTAAGCACGTCACTCAATAAGGCTCTGCAAGTTGGGATAACAAGCCAAGAATCACATAGGTAAATATGTGGCACCTTCAGATTAGACCTCAAGGCTACGAAAATGTGTATACACGAGGACATGTTTGCTAGACTAAACACCCTGACAGGGTACATAGGCTGTACATGGTGTATTGAAGCAGAACACTCTGCACTAAAGAGCTGGCATGAATTTTCAGAATCTGGAGTTATTCGTTTGAAAAACCTGTCTCATGTCCTCAGAAGTCCTCTACAATTGTGCTCACTCGCTCAGCCGTGTCCAACTCTTTGTGACCCCAAGGACTGCAACCTGCCAGGCTCCTCTGTCCATGGGATTTTCCAGGCAAGAATACTGGAGCTGCAGGCTGCTAAATAGTCCTGAAGATTCGAAAATGTTAATAAATTAAGTATAAGGTGAATGGAAAACGAGTCAAAATTGACAGAGACAAAAAAAAAAAGAGGGGGTAGAGGGGGAGTCTTAAGAAGTCTAGTAACAGAAAGATGTTTTCAAAATTAATTATCCTTCCATAAACATTACAGAAAGACAGAAAGCTACCCTTTTTTATAAAAAAAAAAAAAAAGAACCCACAAGGACCAGAACAGTGTAACTCAAGATTTTCTGCAAAGCTCTACCAAGTATCTGATCTACAAAGTCACCACCTTGGTCAGAAATCCAAAATGTCTTAGAATATCAAGAGGCTTTAATCCCCTCAAAATATCACTGAAAACAATAAAGTTCCTGGATGATAGGTTGAGGTTCCCAAGTTTCCTCAAATATTTCTAAATGTCAGTCACTGTTCATAAAAAGGTGCTGACTGATTCATCACTTTCTTAAAATTATAGAAACGGATTATCAGAAAGAATGTGAGTAGCTGCCATGTCCAACTTTATCCTGTCCAAATAATCATTTGGACTCCTCCTAAATATTTAACCACAGGAAGCCCACTTCCTTTCCATGTAGCTTTCAAACAACTACAAAATTGTCCGTGGAAGGACTTTCCTGCTAATCTATAGATATCATTCCCTGGTCCTAGTTTCAGCCTCAGAGCACTCACCTTTTCCTAGAATGTATGTGGATGCTTTGTACAAACTGCTGGCACTCAGAAGTCTGTTATTTTGCATACACGATAGATGACTATTCATGTGGCATATTACTTGAGCTATGCCCAGGTGAAGGAAGTCCTGAAGGTACTAGACACAATAAGGGCAGAGCCCAAGGCTGATCTCTGAGCCTCTGTCTAGTATACGCCCATACTACAGAGCAGGGGGCTTCCCAGACGGCTCAGCGGTAAAGAATGTGCCTGCCAGTGGAGAAGGCACGGGTTTGATCCCTGGGTTGGGAAGAACCCCTGGAGTAGGAAATGGCAACTACTCTAGTATCCTTGCCTGGGAAATTCTATGTACAGAGGAGCCTGGCAGGTTACAGTTCACAGCGTCGCAAAAAGTCACACATGACTGAGCACACAGGTACACTACAGTGTACATGGACTACGGTTGAAACATCTGGTTTTTCAAGTTAAACTTCATTTAGAAAATACTAGAAAGAATAAGCATCAAAGTCCTAACACTCATTATGTACTGTAGGACTATAATGTAGCTTATTTTTCTTCTAAAACGTATTTATATTTTATTTTCTAGTTTATCTATCATGAAATGGAATCTTATTATTCATAATCCCTTTCATAGTATTTTATAACATTTTATAATAAAAAGATAGATACATGTTTTTAATCCTATTTAAGCATCTAAACGGTGAAGCAGCAAATATTTACTAGAGGAAAAAATGAGTTGCAGTAGCAATGTTTATTTACTCAATTTAATTATTTAATACTGTTTCCTTAAGATTAAAGAATAAGCTTTTTTTTTTTCTTTAAGGAAAAAAGTATGCTAACAAAAACAAAGTCTATGTGAGGCCCCAAATTTGTATCTGATCTTCCTGAGAACCAAAGCAATCAGGAAAATATGGAAAGATGCTCAGTTCTCATTATCAAAAAGAAGAAAAAAACACCAGTTCCTGACTGAAGAGAAATGCTTTGCTAGCACCAAAAATGAAAGCAAGGTCAGTTAACACACTGGAACTTTAGCAGCAACCATTAAGTTATATAATAGACTCATATACAGTTTGAGTTTTAAACTTGTGTTTACATATATACAGACATACACACACAGCTTCAATAAAAAGCACAAACTTGAGCTCAGTAAAGAGATGTTAAAAAAGCAGAATAAGTGATTTAATCCAAACATTTAACTGATGCAATTTATCAAAATAGGTTCCTGAGTTTCTCTCTGCCCCCCTCAACCTCCCCCAATTCAAAGTTAAATGAAAACCTCAGTAACCCAAACCACTTGTTTGGCAAGGAGATATATTATAGCTAACCACAGACACACTAGATTGCAGGCAAGTGGGTTTGAAAATGCTGAGATAATATGTCCTCAAATCAGAAGCACTACTTTAATATCACAAACCATCTACATCATTATCAGAGACCACAGAGTAACTGGGTAGCTTATTGGAAAAGTGAAAATGGCTGAGTCAGAAATTTCCATATGACAGGGAGAAAGACTGGCGATGAGAAAATACTGAAAAAAGGACAATGAAATTTGGGAAGGAGGTTGCAGAGTGAAAACACAGCAAATTTTACTCATCCTGGTAGAACTGTTGGACAGAGGGAAGATTTTCCATTAGGAAATATCTGATTCAAGTTATCATAAATGATTACAAAAAAAAATACCCACAAAGTACCTCACAAGCTTCCTGGGCTACAGGCATAAACTTTATGGAATGGTGCTCTGAAGCCAAACCTTTCTGTATTGCCAGTAACAAAATAAAAAAGTTACCCAAGAAAAGTTACAACTCTCCAAAACCCCAAGTCAGGAGGCGTTCAGACGGCCCAGCATCAGATGGAACAGGCATTAGAAAAAATTTCCTTAAACTGAACCAATTCTGTATGTTCTATCCATCCATTATTCTATCCACTAGGGTCAGAAAAAAAAAAAACTGTTTTCACATTGTTTATAGCAGCTACTAGTTACATATAGCTATCTATTTAAATTGACTAAAATTAAATTATAAAAATCCAATTCCTCAGTCTCACTAGCCATACTTCCAGTGCTAAATACATATAGGACTGGTGCTTACCGTTTTGAACAGTGAGAAATACAGAGCACGTCCATCACCATGGAAGATTTGTTGGACAACACTGCTCTGAACAGTAATCACAGCATAATAGAAAGGACAGTATCCGTTTAGACAACCAGACCGCTCAGCAGCATTTAAAACCATTTTAATTGTGTGTGTGTGTGTGTGTGTGTATGAGAGCAAGAGAGAGAGAATGTATGCTTACGTTTTAACCAACAGATATAACTCACTTTGCCAGTATGGGCAATCAACGATCCTAAATGTATTTCTAGTCTTGTAGTAGCTAGTGATTTAATTTTAAAGTGTTTTATGCTTCTTTTCCTCAGCCTTAACTTGATGGTAGTTTTGCTAACCTCAGCCGCATGAAAAGGAAAAGAGATTTTCTACATTTATCAAGTAATCACTACACAGATATAGTCACAGAAACAAAGTGAACAAATATCCTCTTGGAAAGGAAAGTGAGCTGTTAAGTCAATACAGTTACAATAATTTGATTCTGTGAAATACAACCGCTACTGAATAAACCTATCAGATCTCTAATACCTTACTGATTATTCATCAAAGAATGCTGGATTCTCATTAGCAAAAAAAACGCATTTGTGGATTTCAACTGTCTTATAAAATTAATTTAATCATAACCAGAGAAGACTTCTCCTAAATTTACTGTCTTTGGTGGCCTTCTTAAACAACAATTACATTTTACATGGGTGCTTCACTTCAGAACCATTCAGGAAAATATGAATTTACACAGTAGCTAATTACTGTGTACATTACATAAAAACGATTTAAAAAGAAGCACTCCTGCTTTAAAATGATTCAGCTGATTTCCAAATAGATTTATAAAATTTCATATTTAAACACAAAAAAGATGACTATCAAATTACACTTAGGAAGATATGAATCTCTTAAACAGTGTCTTCTGTAGTGTGCTGCCTAAGAGTCCTGGTAAGGAGATATTCAGTGAATACCTACTGCATACACTTGCACTTTAACCAAGACTATGCTTACTTAGATTCTAATCCTAGCTCTAACACTCACTAGATGAATAATCTCAAATAATATCACTTACATTTGCTCACCTGTAATATGAGTAATAATAACCATTATAGTACTTAAGCATCAGAGGAAATTTGTATTTTTTTACATTTTTTTTTAATTGGTGGAAAATTGCCTTACAATGTTGTGTCAGTTTCTTTAAAAAAAAAAAAAAAGAAAGAAAAAGTACTCACAAACTATTCCAACAGAGATAAACCTTTTATGTAGAAAACAACAGACCGCTGGTAACTACAGGGGTCTTCAAAAGGGTAAAATACCCCTAGATAAGCAGTGGCAGACAATTTTTTCAAAGCACTACGAATATCCTCATAGAAAAAAAAACTATTTCTTTAATTTTTACTCCACGTATCCCTAAAGAAACTACAACGTTCTGTTCCTCTATTTGAGGCACTTTTCCTGGCACTTAAGCCCTCAAATGGTTTGGCAGGCCTCAAATGGTTTGGTTTCTCTGTTTGCCTTAGCCTAGAAAGAAAAGCCACCCATCTCCTTAAACCTCTGTAGGATAAACCCAGTCATGCCCATTAAAACCCAAAAGATCACACCAACCCAACTTAAGTACAAGTTTACACCAAGGGAAGAAAAACCATTTTGCCTTTATTGCCTTCATATGACAAGTTTCCTTAAGTACTAGCTACTGCAAGTTTTATTTATCCTTGAGTCAGACATTTCCACTTTCAACTTTTCTGCAAGCAGATACATTAGCTAGCACTTTCATGTTAGGATTAGTAAATTCATTTCAGCTTCAAAAATTTGAGAGAACAGTAATACTCAAAGTTTAAAAAAAACTGCTCATGGGATAAGTCGGTATGGGAAAAATATTCTTACAACCTGTTCCCATAGAGCAAACTGCAACACTCACAGTTCCACTGTGATAACCATTTGTCAGAATTCTACACACATTTCCAGTAATCTTGGACTAAATCTCAAAGTATGCTGCTAAGTCACTTCAGTCATGTCCAACTCTGTGCGACCCCATAGACGGCAGCCCACCAGGCTCCGCCATCCCTGGGATTCTCCAGGCAAGGAACACTGGAGTGGGTTGCCATTTCCTTCTCCAATGGATGAAAGTGAAAAGTGAAAGTGAAGTCACTCAGTCGTGTCCGACTCTTCGAGACCCCATGGACTACAGCCTACCAGGCTCCTCTGTCCATGGGATTTTCCAGGCAAGAGTACTGGAGTGGGTTGCCACAAATGGGTGATCTCAAGATTTCTGGACTCTTACTCTGATATGCTGCCATACGTTCAATAATTGGTCATGTTTACTGACTAAAAATGTGTTTTTTGGTAAAGTATCTTAAGATCATGGGTACATTCCCAGCATCAACTGTTTTTACACTTACTAGGGGATGGCCTCCTTGGAATACCAGGAAATTTCTCTTATAAGCAGGATTACACTAAAACCAGAGTTCTTCTCCTAGAAATTACTCTATACAGAAGGTGGTTAAGGACCCAACAGCAAATTGGAAGAAGTGAGCCTGAGTTCCAAAGTACAACCAGAAACTTCCTAAGTAGGTAATAGGGAGTTGTGTGCAGATTTTAAGAAAGGATTCTATCAATCACTTTGGGTTTCCGTGTATTGATAGTTCATCAGAGGGGATATTTTACTTTATTTTTTTTTTCTTTTTGAGGAAGAAATCGGTATTCACCTTAGTGGTATTTAAATTAGATGTGAACTTCTGATTGTCCTCTATTCCCAAAGAAAACTGGAAACTCTGTGAATGGAAGAGAGAAGCAAAAATTGAAGTTCAGTAATAAATTCCAATAAGGAGTACACTGAGGTTTCTTCAACCACACAAAAGTAAACAGAGTACATAAAATGGCATCATGGTTCTGATTTGGATTTTTAATGTTTAAAAAGTGTTTCAGAAAAGAAAAAAACACCTTTAGAACTATATAGATCAGGATTCAAATACTGCATTCTTCTTGGCTAAAAGATTTTAGACAAGTTATTTGATCTCTTTGAGCCTCAGGTTTCTCATCTGCGAAATGAAGATAAATGTTGTGAGGACTAAATTAGGTAATGAAGGGCCAAAGAATATATCTGTCACTCAGTAAGAGGAAGTTCAATAAATGGTACTTCCAATTATTATTGGTATCATCAGAATTGGGGGCTTCCCTGGTGGCTCATATGGTTAAGAATCTGCCTACAATTCAGGAGACACAGGTTCGATCCCTGGGTCAGGAAGATCCCCTGGAGAAGGGAATGGTTACCCATTCCAGTATTCCTGCTTGGAGAATTCCATGGACAGATGAGCCTGGTGGCCTACAATCAATGAGGTTGCAGAGAGTCAGTCATGACTGAGCAACTAAAACGTTTTTATCAGAATTAATGAAATTTTATAATTAGTTATTTTTTATTAAGTATTCCTTTTGGACAGGTCCCACTGACTCACTGATTAACCCAGATCTATGACTTCCCTAATACAGAATCTATAATGGAATAAGCAATCACTACTTTCTCTTATGAAAGCATGGAAATATTTCCTGGCAAGGAATTACAATATAATCAACAGCTGACCACATTTCAATAGCTCCTGCATTATAGGTTTTCTCATGAGGGAGAACACATTTTCCACACATATACATTGCGGGCCCGAGTTAAAAGAAAATCAGAATGCCTAGAATGTTTAATAAGCTCCACCACACCAAACCTTTTTCAGTTGAATATTAAGGATTAGAAAGCAAAGAACAATTCTATGTGAAAGTCATGTAGTTACAGTTTATCAAAATGTAAGAATCATCAAAGTATCACCATCAGGTATGGTGGGAGAGCAGACTATTGAGTAGAAGTAGAGCCAGTCAAAATCTATACAATATATTAACACATAGATTTAAAATACTGCATGCCTAAAACTAGATAAATTTTCCTAATTTCTGTTCCTTGAATTATAAAAGCTTTCTGCCAAATCCACGTGGCATTTTGCTATCTTACTATACAAAAATTTAGTAAGATACCAAAACGCTACATGCATTTAGATATCTCTTTCCAAGGTTGAAGTACAAAAAGCCCAGTTCTTCATTCCAGATACCAGTCAGAACTTTCCAAATCAGAACCTCAATGTCCTGACCTGTTAAGGGAAACGGTTCAAATTATTTTTAATAATTCCTCCAATTTAGACAGAGAGTAGTATGAAGTGTAGTTGATTCAGTGTAAGTGATATACATTTGTCTCTAGTATATAAGCACATCATCTAAAAACGTGATAAGTACAGCCCATATAGACTATCCATACAGGAAGACTGTTACACTTTCTTCTATACCAGATACTGTTTTCTTCACTGTTGCTGATGGTTTTCTTATTTCTGCCATTCAAAAGGGCAAACATCTGCTTTTACATATTTATACAGTGGGCTTCCCTGGTGGCTCAGTTGGTTAATCTGTCTGCAATGCAGGAGACTGCCTGCAATGCAGGAGACCCAGGTTTGATCCCTGGGTTGGGAAGATCCCCTGGAAAAGGAAATGGCAATCCCACTCCAGTATTCTTGCCTGGGAAATTTCATGAACAGATGAGCCTGTGGGCTACAATACATAGGATCACAAGAGTCGGACACGAACGACTGACTAAACCACCACCACCCACAGCAGTTTTGAAAGTGGAAGTGTTAGTCACTCGGTCATGTCCAACTCTTTGCAACCCCATGGACTGTAGCCCACCAGGTTCCTCTGTCCATGAAATTCTCCAGGCAAGAATACTGGAGTGAGCTGCCATTCCGTTCTCTGGGGATCTTTCCCACCCAGGGATCAAACCCACGTCTTCCATATTGCAGGTAGACTCTTTATTGTCTGGCCATCAGTAACCAATAAATCTTAAAATGATCTTTTGTTCACCCTGAAAAGTGAAAGTGAAGTCGCTCAGTCATGTCCGACTCTTTGTGACCCCATGGACTGTAGCCCACCAGGGTCCTCAGTCCATGGAATTTTCCAGACAAGAGTACTGGAGTGGGTTTGCCATTTCCTTCTTCAGGGGATCTTCCCAACCCAGGGACCAAACCCAGGTCTCCCGCAGGCAGACGCTTTACCATCTGAGCCACCAGGCAGCGTCACATAAAAAGGCAGACTCATCCTGTCTAAACTAGCAGTTCTCACAGAACCTTCAATTTCATGATAAAATGAGACCATGTTAAGATTCATTTACTGTCCAATTAACTCAACTGTGGACTGTGCGATTAACTAAAAGGTTAACCTGGGGCCAGATGATCAGAGCACAGCCTGGGAAAATGAATACCCATACTCAGAAATCTTGAAGATCATTAAATTTAAATTCAACTAGAATGGATTCTAGATGCCTTGGATTAATTTCTCTATGTGTTGTTACTGAAACTGGCTTCAATACAGTATATTTGGTTATCATGTAATTCCCCTGCAGAGGAAGTGAAAGAAAATCAGAGGCAGCCTGCATCGGCGAACAGGAAGACAAGCTGTCCGAATACCTTTTCTGCTCTATAGCATTCACTTGTTTCATTTGTTTTTTAAGGATTCAGTCATTTTGATGATTTTAAAATACCGTTATAATATCTACTTACCAATATAAATTGGTTTTTGTAGCACTGCATGTTTTTAAAAGCGTTAACTTCTAATACATCAGAATGAAGCTAAAGCAGACTAAACTGTATGTCCTAACTGACAAAACCATCCTCAAATAAGTATGAATTAAGCATACCACCCCCAAAGCAAGAAACTCTTGGGCTCTTTTGCTCATGCCTTCCTACTCTCTCTTGATCTCATAAACCATACCAAGTTTACAATTTATACATTCATCTTCTTAGTTTCTAACTCATAACTTTTACATTCTTCACAATCACCTCCATAATCAAGAACTTAAAAATACATGTTACATGTGACCTGTTTTGTTAAAACTTTGACCCCTCTTCCTAAGCATAAATCTAAAGAAGAAAATAGTAAACATAAAAATTCTGAATAGAATCCAATGCCATCTAAGAAACTAACTGGATCCTTTAGTAACAGCAATGAAATGATACCATATCACAATCCTGGAAAGTTTACACACAGTAATATGGTCATACATAACTAAAATCAACCCATAAACAGGTAAGATCATTGTTTCCAAAGGAACCTACTATGTGTTTAGGCCTTGAGTTAACCTTAACACCAATCAGCCTCCTACAGAAACCTGAGGGATGGGGAAAATTCATGCAGCTGAAAGTGAAAGTGACTGCTTCTAATCCTCTATTCCAGTCCCACTGTATTCAGGCAAATGCTCACAGCTCTTATTCTAATGTCATTGGTGTAGTTAGCTCAGGTCCGGCGGCCTGTCAGATAGTCTGACAAGTTTTCTGGAGTATCTCCTATGAATAAGGATCCCCAAGAAGTACTGAGATCAGTCTGCTACCAGGCTTGTCTTGACAGAGAGCTAGCAGACCAATACAGTGGGTGAGACCTGTGGCTTAAGGAAGTTACGTAGCTCAAAAGTAGGTTAAGGAGACACACAGCAAAGAAGCAGGATAGATGTAATAGAGAATCAGCATTTGAGCTGGGCCTGAGGAGGTGATGAGAGTATGAGCGGAGAGAAACAGGCTCTATTTGGATAGTACAGAAGGAAATATCATGTCAAGGATTAGGGCTCAAACAATGGTCTGGAAAAGAAGAGAAGTGGGAGTATTACAGGGTAACTTAGACTGAATATTCAACACTGCATTTTGCAAAAATTTTCATATCCATTTCTTCAATTAACTCTCATGGAAAATCCATGTATTAGAAATACATGGATTAGTAAATACATTAATTAGTAAATGTTATTGCCAATAAACAGATAAGGAAACTGAAGAAAGACATTGAGTGTTTTCTCTGAGTTCTTACATCAAATGAGTAGTAATGAGGAGATGTGAAACCAAGTCTTACAAGCCTAGGTTCAAAATACTTCTCTTTCCAAACAAGTTAGTCTGCTTAAACTAAATTTTATACAAGCTTGACTTCAACCTGGACAAATTATTTAATGTATCAGTAAACTAGAGCAAATACTGCAAAATAATTCTAGGAGGAGCTCAATTATTGAAAAGATACATAAGCAGAAACGTACAGAGTAAAATGGTAGCTTCCTACTCCATTTAAAATGAAGAGAATGATAGTTGTGTTACACATTGACAAGTAAGTAGAAATCAGAAATGTGTGCATTTCTTACCTCTCCTCGGTTGCACAAATCTTTTCAACACCCATTACCCACTTTCAGGTGTTATATATGGGGAGAACAGATAAATAGGAAACAAAAAGAAAACTAACTAAAAGCAGAATTTTGGGAGACTCAACTATGAACAGCTTAATGTTAATCCTACTACCTTCTGTAGAACAGATTTCATGTTTGATTTAGTAGCAATTATGAAATAGAAAACCCATTAAGAATCTCAAGACAGTCTACGGGAGACAGGTATTCTTTATGCTGTAAGTGTCAATGAAAACTTTATATATCCAGACAGGGTTTTTTAACAAGGACCTCACTTGATCATCATATCCAACCACCTGTGGTATTTCAGCAATCTCTTATATATCTATTCTGGCACAATTATTAAAATTGCCCTTTTTACTCACAAAGTGTCTGGGTTGTCCTATAAATGATCTGGCAGCACTCCTTTTAAACCTCAATAGGTATCCCAGTTTGGGGAGCTTGAGTGCCACTGCAACCAAGTTCCTGGAATTTGGGGATATTGAAAACACTTTAAACTGGAGTCTTACTGATAAGAGCTCCCTAACTAACCATTTTCTAAACCTCCAGCTTCTCCCCTCCAACACACACACACACATAGCTGAAATAATCTTTCAAAGATCAGCTCTTTGGAGTTTTCATGGGGAAACTACAAGGAGAAAAGAAAAAAAGAAAGACTTCATGGGTAAGCTAAAGTCCAATTTAAATAAAATGAGGTCTGACCATGGAAAACTGGGAAAATGACAGAAGCAGATATGGTAAGTTAGAATCCAGCAATCACTAACAGGATAAGGAACGTTTGTAAAGGCAGACACTGAGAGTGCAAAATCCTTTCTAAAATAGATGCTGGCAGATGTTAGGCCAAACTGAACATGTGCAGATGGGAGGATATGAATCTTAATCAAGTCCCTTCTTTGTCCTCCTCTACTTCTGGTTTCCCATCTAGACAATAAAAAAAAATAAAATTCTGAAAGTATTTGCCAACCTTAACAGTCTGAATTTTGCAGAATTTTTTTAAAGTGTTTAATGGGAAGTGCAACTCAAAAATTAGTGAGTATAATATTTAAAGCAAACCATGGACTCTCTATATAGTCAACAGACAAAAAAAAAAAATTATTGATGGGGAGGCAGAGAAGGGGGAAAGATATCCTTGTAAGTCATCCCTACTTTTACTAAACGCAATTAAAATCCTTGAGTAATGTTAACGGAAAGTGACTCAGTCTTTATGAGTCACTGGAAAAATAAAAGCCAAAAAGTCCAGGGGAGACTCCCCTGATTTTGATCATTGAGAAGCTGTATCAGAACTGGAAATGCTCATCACACATTGAGCCTTCAAAGTTCAGTGGTAAATTAACCTAGGTACTTCTGATACAAGTTTCCAAGAGACAAAGTGACACTTCATTCATGCACATGTTGGTTTGTGTGTTTTGAAGAGAGTCAGTAATAAGTAATAAACTAAGAATCATAAGCAAACTTTTCAAAAGTTGAACTTGTTTACTCATACACTTCACTCATGAGAGCCCCACTGGCCCTTACTCAGAACTGGCAAATGGATTATTCTTACTTTACATAAGGTTTCTACTTTGATAATCAATTTTGAAGTACCTAGCCATTTTTAAAGAAGTACATGTTCTTCTTTAAAAAATGAAAATCAGATGTAAGTCTATATTTTTAAAAGTCACTACAAAAATAATACATGCTGTCACATGGGTTCAACCAATAATAGTCTCCAACAGTGTACCACTATATCAAAAAAAAGTTTAGATAACTGATGTTTATAGTGATTAATGAAGCATCAACAAAATATCAATTAGGGAAGTTTTTAAAAGGTTTCATTGAAATGGTCCAAGAGAAATTATCTTTTCTCCACAGAGTAACAGAGAGTAAACAATGTAAAGCTTTTCTGACCATAGTCTCTGCTGTAATTACTCACTCATTTCAGCCTTTACAGCACTAAAGTAGCCACAGACATTATGTAGACAAATGAGTAAAGTTATGAGCCAATAAAACTTCAGTCACAGAAATTTGAATTTCATATCATTTTTACCTGTCACAAAACATTCTTCTTCCTCTTTTTCTTCAATCATTTAAAAATATAAAGTCTAAATTCAGCTCCACTGTATAAAAACAAGCAGTGGGTAGCTGGACTGGCCCACAGGCCATAGTTTGCAAACCTCTATCCTAGAGGAACAAATTTCAACTACCAAAAGGAAAAAAATGCTGCCATTCTTTAACCCTGATAAAGGTAATGAGTTGCTACTGAAAAAACAAAAAAATAAAGTAGGGCAGGATGCATCCCTGCTTTACGGTGGCCACAGTATTTTTAGTCAGTATATTCCAAATGTCCATTGTAAGCCCAATGTATAATCTGGGTATAAAATACTACAGTTTCCTGGGACCATCTCCAAGAGATTCAGCTGGTATCAAGTACAGCAGGAACCTGCTCACAGCAAAGCTCCTAACATTGCATCAAGGTTCAAAGACCACTGATATTTACAAAATATTATCTGGAAAGAGAGTTGAATTCAAATATATAAAGAGTTCTCAAAGCTCAATAACAAGAAAACAGCCTGATGTTTTTTTAAGGCAAACTTTAGAACACTCACTTCAACAAATGACGTAAAGAATAAGAAATAAGCACAAGAAGAGTCTCCATTCACTAGTCATTACAGAATGCAAATTAAAGCCACATGAGGTAATATTACACTATTAAAATTTAGATCACAGCTACAAAAAAACAGAACCAGAATTTAAACCCTTAAGAAAATCACTAAAAAAAATTTTAAAATATATCTTGACAACGTAAAGTACAGACAAGGATGCAGAGCAATTGGGAGCTCACATACACTGCTTGCGGGAATGCAAAATGGTACGGCTACTTTGAAAAACAGTTTGGTAGTTTCTTATAAAGCTAAACATATATTCATCATACATCCCAGTAATCCTACCCCAGGTTCTAACCCAGGGCTTCCCTGGTAGCTCAGCTGGTAAAGAATCCGCCTGCAAAGCAAGAGATCCAAGTTTGTTTCCTGAGTCAGGAAGATCCCCCGGAGAAGGGATAAGAGTACCCACTCCAGGGTTCTTGGGCTTCTCTGGTGCATCAATGGGTAGAGAATCAGCCTGCAAAGCAGGAGGCCTATGTTGAGTCCCTGGGATTGGCAAGATCCCCTGGTAGAGGGCATGGCAATCTACTCCAGTATTCTTGCCTGGAGAATCCCCATGGACAGACGAACCTGGTGGGCTGCAGTCCAAAGGGTCACAAGGAGTCTTATATGACTGAGCAACTAAGCACAGGTGCTAACCCAAGAGAAGTGAAAACACATTCACACACACAAAAAAAATTGTATGCAAATGTTTATAGAGACTATTTATAACCACCAAAAGTAAAAACACCTCAATGTTCGTCAACTAGTGAATGGATAAGCAAATGTGGTACAGCATTCATTGGAATTCAGCAATGAAAAGGAACAAAATTACTGATACACATATGGTATTAGATGTATTAGGCTAAGTGAAAGAAGTCAAATACAAAAAGCTATTTACTGTGTGATCCCATTTATATGTCATTTTTATAAAGGAAAAAGTACAGGGCCAGAAAACAAATCAGCGGTTGGTTGGGGTAGGGAGGAAGGGGTAGAACAAATTGGGGGTTATGCAATTGTTCTATATCTTGACTGGTGTGGTGGTTACAAGACCAAACGTGTCAAATTCAGAACTGCACATTAAGAAGAATTTTTACTGTACATGAATTATACATCAATGAACCTGGCTAAAAAGAAAAAAAACACTGATATAAAAGCAAGACGGGTTTTACACTGGCTCTTGTTTATTAGAAAGTTTTCAATGCTTTTATGTCAGTGTATGGTTACCACTATCATATGAAGAAGACCTACCTATCTTAATGTGTATGTTTGCATTACTGAAATAATGACATAGTAAAAAAAAAAAAACAAAAAAAAAAACACTTCTTTTGAGTATGTATGCTTGTGGTGTCCTTTTAAAAATAATCAGTCACTTTGGTCTCTCAGTTCAGTTCAGTTCAGTCGCTCAGTCGTGTCCGACTCTTTGTGACCCCAT
Organism: Oryx dammah; assembly: GCF_014754425.2. Taxonomy (NCBI): domain Eukaryota; kingdom Metazoa; phylum Chordata; class Mammalia; order Artiodactyla; family Bovidae; genus Oryx; species Oryx dammah. Next base: position 80,654,938 of record NW_024070186.1, on the reverse strand, counting down.
GAATCGCAGCACGCCAGGCCCCCCTGTCCATCACCAACTCCCGGAGTTCACTCAGACTCACGTCCATCGAGTCAGTGATGCCATCCAGCCATCTCATCCTCTGTTGTTCCTTCTCCTCCTACCCCCAATCCCTCGCAGCATCAGGGTCTTTTCCAATGAGTCAACTCTTCCCATGAGGTGGCCAAAGTACTGGAGTTTCAGCTTTAGCATCATTCCTTCCAAAGAAATCTCAGGGCTGATCTCCTTCAGAATGGATTGGTTGGATCTCCTTGCAGTCCAAGGGACTCTCAAGAGCCTTCTCCAACACCACAGTTTCAAAAGCATCAACTATTCGGCACTCAGCCTTCTTCACAGTCCAACTCTCACATCCATACATGACCACTGGAAAAACCATAGCCTTGACTAGACGGACCTTAGTCGGCAAAGTAATGTCTCTGCTTTTGAATATGCTATCTAGGTTGCTCATAACTTTTCTTCCAAGGAGTAAGCATCTTTTAATGTCATGGCTTCAATCACCATCTGCAGTGATTCTGGAGCCCAAAAAAATAGTCTCACACTGTTTCCACTGTTTCCCCATCTATTTCCCATGAAGTGAGGGGACTGGATGCCATGATCTTTGTTTTCTGAATGTTGAGCTTTAAGCCAACTTTTTCACTCTCCACTTTCACTTTAATCAACTCAGTCGTGTCCAACTCTTTGTGACGCCATCAACTGCAGCACAGGAGGCTTCCCTGCCCATGACCAACTCCAAGAGCTTACTCAAACTCATGTCCATCAAGTCGGTGATGCCACCCAACCATCTCATCCTCTGTCGTCCCCTTTCCCTCCCACCTTCAATCTTTCCCACGATCAGGGTCTTTTCCAATGAGTCAGTTCTTCACATCAGGTGGCCAAAGAACTGGCGCTTCAGCTTCAACATCAGTCCTTCCAATGAATATTCCGGACTGATTTCCTTTAGGATGGACTGGTTGGATCTCCTTGCAGTCCAAAGGACTCTCAAGAGTATTCTCCAACACCACCGTTCAGAAGCATCAATACTTCAGCTCTCAGCTTTCTTTAGAGTCCAACTCTCACATCCACACATGACCACTAGAAAAACCAGAGCTTTGACTATATGCTCGTTTCTTGGGAAAGTAATGTCCCTGCTTTTTAATATGTTGTCTAGGTCGGTCATAACTTTTCTTTCAAGGAGCAAGCGTCTTTTAATTTCATGGCTGCAGTCACCATCTACAGTGATTTTGGAGCCCGAAAAAATAAAGTCTGTTACTGCTTTCATTGTTTCCCCATCTATTCACCATGAAGTGAAGGGACCAGATGCCATGATGTTAGCTTTCTTTTTTTTTTTTTTTTAATTTATTTATTTTTTATTTTACTTTACAATTCTGTATTGGTTTTGCCATACATTGACATGAATCCACCACGGGTGTACATGTTAGCTTTCTGAATGTTTAGTTTTAAGCCAACTTTTTCACTCTTTTCTTTCACTTTCATCAAAAGGTTCTTTAGTTCTTCACTTTCTGCCATAAGGGTGGTGTCATCTGCATAACTGATATTTTTTATATTTCTCTTGGCAATCTTGATTCCAGCCTGTGCTTCATCCAGCCCAGCGTTTCTCATGATGTACTCTGCATAGAAGTTAAATAAGCAGGATGACAATATACAGCCTTGACATACTCCTTTTCCTATTTGGAACCAGTCTGTTGTTCCATGTCCAGTTCTAACTATTGCTTCTTGACCTGCATAAAGATTTCTCAGGAGGCAGGTTAGGTGGTCTGGTATTCCCATTTCTTGAAGAATTTTCCAGAGTTTGTTGTGATCCACACAGTCACAGCTTTGGCATAGTCAACAAACCAGATGATTTTCTGGAACTCTTGCTTTTTCAATGACCCAATGGATGTTGGCAATTTGATCTCTGGTTCCTCTGCCTTTTCTAAATCCAGCTTGAACATCTGGAAGTTCACGGTTCACATCCTGTTAAAGCCTGGCTTGGAGAATTTTGAACATTACTTTGCTAGCGTGTGAGATGAGTGAAACTGTGCAGTAGTTTGAACATTCTTTGGCACTGCCTTTCTTTGGGATTAGAATGAAAACTGACATTTTCCAGTCCTGTGGCCACTGTTGAATTTTCCAAATTTGCTGGCATACTGAGTGCAGCACTTTCACTGCATCATCTTTTAATATTTGAAATAGCTCTACTGGAATTCCATCACCTCCACTAGCTTTGTTGGTAGTGATGCTTCCTAAGGCTCACTTGACTTCACGTTAAATGATGTCTGGCTCTAGATGAGTGATCACAGCATTGTGGTTATCTGGGTCATGAAGATCTTTTTTGTATAGTTCTTCTGTGTATTCTTGCCACCTCTTCTTAGTATCTTCTGCTTCTGTTAGGTCCATACCATTTCTGTCCTTTATTGTGCCCATCTATGCATGAAATGTTCCCCGGGAATCTCTAATTTTTTTTAAGAGATCTCTAGTCTTTCCTATTCTATTGTTTCCTCTATATCTTTACACTGATCACTGAGGAAAGCTTTCTTATCTCTCCTTGCTAGTCTTTGGAACTCTGCATTCAAATGGGTATATCTTTGTTTTTCTCCTTTGCCTTTCACATCTTTTCTTTTCTCAGCTATTTGTTAAGAACTCCTCAGACAACCATTTTGCCTCTCTGTATTTCTTTTTCTTGGGGATGGTCTTGATCACTACGTCTAGTTCTTTAGGCCCTATATCAGATTTCATCCCTTGAATCTATTTGTCATTTCCACTGTATAATCATAAGGGATTTGATTTAGGTCATACCTGAATGGTCTAGTGGTTTTCCCTACTTTCTTAAGTCTGATAATAATTTGGCAATAAGGAGTTCATGATATGAGCCACAGTCAGCTCCCGGTGTTGTTTTTGCTGACTGTACAGAGTTTCTCCCTGTTTGGCTGCAAAGAACATAATCAATGGGTTGGCCAAAAAGTTTGTTCAGGTGTTCTGTACCAGCTCACTGAAAAACTCTTCTGTTTTGGCCAACACAACAGTATCTGGGCTTCCCTGGTAGCTCAATCCATAAATAATCCACCTGCAATGCAGGAGACCTGGATTCGCAATGCAGGAGACCTGGATTCGATCCCTGGATTGGAAAGATCCCCTGGAGAAGGGCAGGGCAACCCACTCCAATATTCTTGCCTGGAGAATCCCCATGGACAGAGGAGCCTGGTGGGCTACAGGGGGGTCCATGGGGTCACAAAGAGTCAAACACAACTGAGCAACTAAGCACAGCACACACAGAGCACACAGTATCTAGGAATTCCTGCACTGATTTCTAAATTCAAACATCCGGGAATAAACAGTCTATAGAACCCCACGGTATATAAGACCAATTTGAAGAAAACAGGGAAAACCGCTAGACCATTCAGGTATGACCTAAATCAAATCCGTTATGATTATACGGTGGAAGTGAGAAATAGATTTAAGGGCCTAGATCTGATAGACAGAGTGCCTGACGAACTATGGAATGAGGTTCGTGACATTGTACAGGAGACAGGGATCAAGACTATCCCCATGGAAAAGAAATGCAAAAAAGCAAAATGGCTGTCTGGGGGCAGCCTTACAAATAGCTGTGAAAAGAAGAGAAGGGAAAAGCAAAGGAGAAAAGGAAAGATATAAGCACCTGAATGCAGAGTTCCAGAGAATAGCAAGAAGAGATAAGAAAGCCTTCTTCAGCGATCAGTGCAAAGAAATAGAGGAAAAGAACAGAATGGGAAAGACTAGAGATCTCTTCAAGAAAATCAGAGATACCAAGGGAACATTTCATGCAAAGATGGGCTCGGTAAAGGACAGAAATGGTATGGACCTAACAGAAGCAGAAGACATTAAGAGATGGCAAGAACACACAGAAGAACTCTACAAAAAGGATCTTCATGACCCAGATAATCATGAGTGTGTAATCACTCACCTAGAGCCAGACATCCTGGAATGTGAAGTCAAGTGGGCCTTAGAAAGCATCACTATGAACAAAGCTAGTGGAGGTGATGGAATTCCAGTTGAGCTGTTTCAAATCCTGAAAGATGATGCTGTGAAAGTGCTGCACTCAATATGCCAGCAAATTTGGAAAATTCAGCAATGGCCACAGGACTGGAAAAGGTCAGTTTTCATTCCAATTCCAAAGAAAGGCAATGCAAAAGAATGCTCAAACTACCGCACAATTGCACTCATCTCAACATGCTAGTAAAGTAATGCTCAAAATTCTCCAATACAGGCTTCAGCAATACGTGAACCGTGAACTCCCTGATGTTCAAGCTGGTTTTAGAAAAGGCAGAGGAACCAGAGATCAAATTGCCAACATCCGCTGGATCATGGAAAAAGCAAGAGAGTTCCAGAAAAACATCTATTTCTGCTTTATTGACTATGCCAAAGCCTTTGACTGTGTGGATCACAATAAACTGTGGAAAATTCTGAAAGAGATGGGAATACCAAACCACCTAACCTGCCTCTTGAGAAATCTGTATGCAGGCCAGGAAGCAACAGTTAGAACTGGACATGGAACAACAGACTGGTTCCAAATAGGAAAAGGAGTACGTCTAGGCTGTATATTGTCACCCTGCTTATTGAACTTATATGCGGAGCACATCATGAGAAACGCTGGACTGGAAGAAACACAAGCTGGAATCAAGATTGCCGGGAGAAATATCAATAACCTCAGATATGCAGATGACACCACCCTTATGGCAGAAAGTGAAGAGGAACTAAAAAGTCTCTTGATGAAAGTGAAAGAGGAGAGTGAAAAAGTTGGCTTAAAGCTCAACATTCAGAAAACAAAGATCATGGCATCTGGTCCCATCACTCCATGGGAAATAGATGGGGAAACAGTGGAAACAGTGTCAGACTTCATTTTTTGGGGCTCCAAAATCACTGCAGATGGTGACTGCAGCCATGAAATTAAAAGACACTTACTCCTTGGAAGAAAAGTTATGAGCAACCTAGATAGCATATTCAAAAGCAGAGACCTTACTTTGCCGACTAAGGTCCGTCTAGTCAAGGCTATGGTTTTTCCAGTGGTCATGTATGGATGTGAGAGTTGGACTGTGAAGAAGGCTGAGCGCCGAAGAATTGATGGTTTTGAACTGTGGTGTTGGAGAAGGCTCTTGAGAGTCCCTTGGACTGCAAGGAGATCCAACCAGTCCATTCTGAAGGAGATCAACCCTGGGATTTCTTTGGAAGAAATGATGCTAAAGCTGAAACTCCAGTACTTTGGCCACCTCATGGGAAGAGTTGACTCATTGGAAAAGACCCTGATGCTGGGAGGGATTGGGGCAGGAGGAGAAGGGGACGACAGAGGATGAGATGGCTGGATGGCATCACCGACTCGATGGACACAACTCTGAGTGAACTCCGGGAGTTGGTGATGGACTGGGAGGCCTGGCGTGCTGCCATTCATGGGGTCGCAAAGAGTCGGACACGACTGAGCGACTGAAATGAACTGAACTGAACTGAACTGATCCTTTGTAGTACTTATTTAGGATCTAGGGCACCCTAATTTTACAGTTTTGAAGCACAGGACACTTTTAAATAGGTCATCAGCTAAAAGCATTAATCCAACAATCCTTTCAGTGGCTACATCTGAAATTGCAAACATAGCTGTGATAATGTTTATTTTTTCCCCCTATAGTTTGGGGTAGTTAATTATAAAATACATTGCTTTACTTAAAAAACTGGGATTTCAAGAAAAGTTTACTAAAGTTTTGCAGTATCACACTGTTTTCTGTTACTGAGGCAAAAATTCACTTATCTCAATCAAAACTCTACATCTCTGAAGAGGACTGAGGAAACATCACGGTTTTATTTCCACAGTATGTTTAATTGTCTTAAAATAGCCAAACCTCTAAATATTAGCCCCTCCAGGCTGAGTATACCAGAGAGGAAATGCATCTTCTATATAGGAAAAACCACTGAGGCAGGAATATGACCTCCTGTATAGCTCATGCAGCAATTCATTTGCTGAATCAAAACAAAAACCTTAAAAAAAAAAAGCTTTTAATTAAAAAATAAAATAAGACCTAGGTCAACTTCTTAACATTCATATCAAACATTATTGCTAAAACAACTTGAGAAAAAGCTCTGAAATTGTTTTGCCACTCATTATTTTTATAGCATTGTTTTTCTCCAGTGGATCTAGCAGTAAAGAATCCGCCTGCCAATGCAGGAGACACAAGAGACGCAGGTTCGATTCCTAGGTCAGGAAGATTTCCTGAGGAAGAAAATGGCAACACATTCCAGTATTCTTGCCTGGGAGATTCCATGGACAGGGGAGCCTGGCAGGCTACAGTCTATGGGGCCGGAAAGAGAAGGATACAACTGAGTGACTGAGCACGCGCGCGCGCACACACACACACACACACACACACACACACACAGACACACACACACACACATATTCAGGAAATACCTCAGGAGTGATTCTTTTTTATCTAAGAATACTTGAAAACAGAGAAGAACACAGAGAGGGAACAAAAGAAGAGAGAGGAAGGGAGGAGACGGGAAAGGAAGGGTAAGGTGAAAAAGGAGAGAGGAGGGAAGACCAAGCTGTGGAATACTCAATTCTAAACTTCTCTAAATTTAGGCCCCATATCGCAATTTTTAGAAACATTAAGTCTAAGGGGTTTATTACAACTCACTTCCCCATCCTGGCTCTCAGATTTTCATCTGGAAAATCTGGCAGAGCAGTGGTTTCTAATAGTTTCCCACAAGGGAGAAGTTGGCTTTTATGTACTTGTCAGTTTAAAAAAAAAAAGGCATTTCTTGAATTATTAAAATAATCTTCATTTTACAAATAGCAGCTATTTCAGTTTTTAAAAATCACTGTATTTATTTAAGAAGGTACTATATACCTGCATATAGCAAATGTGAGAGTCATTCTGGGTGGAATTTCAAGAGTTCTTTACAACTCCTTGAACAACTCCTTGAACTCTATACGACTGCCTTTCCAGCACAGTCAAGATCACACCATACACTACAGGGCACCTTTTACTGTGAAACTACCCTCACACAATAGGTGACACACATAAATTTCTAAAAAATATGTATCTACGGTTTTTCAGCTTCCAAATTATATGATACTGCTTTGTACTTTACCTCAGGGGGAAAAAAAATTAAACATATTACTCAAAAAAAATTCAAACACCAAACAGCATTTTTAAAAATGTTTTTATTAAAATTTTATTCTTAATAATGATTACCTTCAAAGTCATAAGGAAGAGCATGCAATGACTTTTTTTTTTTACTTTCTATGTTATCCATAACTTTGTATGGATTCCATTTATAACACATATCTATTAAAAAAAAAACACTAGAAAAAATACATAAAACATTTTCATAAATATAATAGTGGCACTAAGATACATGATGTCAAGGTTAAAAGGCATTATCTCTGCCCTCTAAGAGGTTATGCTCTGAGAAGGAACAGGAAATTAGGCCAGAGATAGGATTTCTAAACTAGCAAGAGAGCATCTAGTAGTCATGATTTACTCATTCATTCATTCACACAGTCACATATTTGCTGAGTCTTTGCCAGCTATGTGAAAGATCTGAAGCCAGATCAAGGTAAAGAAAAACAAGAAACATACCTAAGTCAAGATTTAGCAGTGGTCTCATTAAAAAAAAAAAAATAACCACCCCCTACCCTCCAAAAAAACCTATGGAATTTTGAGGAAAAGAGAAACTGAGTTTGTCTGAGAGCCAGTAAATGGACTTCTTAGAGACCTCCATCACCTTATGTGTCTTGTGGGCATGCCACATGCTTTAGATCTCTGGGACTATTTGACTAACTTACTGTAACAGACATAATTTTGTATCTTTCTGCTTAAAGTTCTGGACTTACGCCATTAATTTAATTTACCCTCATCTTGCCACTATGGTGTTCTGGACCTAAAATGAATCAGTGCTTTCTAGGCATATTTCTGAAAATGCATTAACTTTGATCTTTAAAGAAAAAGAATTTGCTCTCAGAATAGCTAGCTACCTTCATTTCAAGAAATGTCTCTACCACAAGTGCACAGGTGCTCATCAGATGCTAATCGTGAGTAAACTAACTTTGAGGTGCTGGAACTTCCCATTTGAAGGACAGTAAAAATACAAAAAAAACATAATAAATTCCCTTACTGCTGAGAGGAAAGAAGAAAGAAGGTTGGCCTGGTAGATGAGAGGACTGTAGATTGTATATTTCGTGTTCAATGTTTAAAAGCGGGAAAATGCTAATGACTAAAAAACTGCAAAGGAGTTAATAAACTTTAGAGTCTAGAAATGGCTTTGATGCACAGTCTACATCTCTCAGACCAAAATCTTAAGATAATGTGAAAACTTTGCTAAATATAGGAAAGAGCAAGATTAGCAGTGAGCAATTAAACCTAAGTAGAGTTATGGAAGCGGCTTCCCCAGTGTCTCTGCAGTAAAGAATCCGCTTGCCAAAGCAAGGGACACAGGAGGCGTGGGTTTGATCCCTGGGACAGGAAGACCCCCGGGACGATGAAATGGCAATCCACTCCAGTATTCTTGGCTGGGAAATCCCATGAACAGAGGAGCCTGGCAGGCTACAGTCCTCGGGGGTCACAAAGAGTCGGACACACAGAGATGGAAATCAGACTGGAGAAAGCAAAAAGTGGGGAGTCTGGATTGTGATTTCAGAAAGAAAATTCAGCAAAGAGGCTAAAACTGACCAAAAATCTAAGTTTGTTAACTAATGAAAGTGCTCTTTTTAAGGGGAAAAAAAAGCTTTTATCTAAACTAAAAAAAATTTTGGAATATTGTTGGAACCTTTTTCTATTGGAGAATACTTTTGTCTAGCATTCACAAATTGCATGATGCATTTGAAATATACATCTACTGATATACAAAAAATGGTTGAGAATTATTTCAAATCTTGTAGCACAGAACCTCAAATGTTTCCAAAGAAATAAAGCATTACTTCTAAACAATGGCAACAGTATTTCCATTACAAAAAGTATGCAGATGTTCCAAAAAAAAAAACCCTTTTAAACCCAGAAACAATGATGTGTGTTAAAATTCATCTTAGACTTAATTCTTGACTTAATTCTTTTCACTACAAATGAATTCAAACACATCTGTCTCCTATTTAAGAGGGATTTCCCAAGGTAAAAATACTGAAGTAGTTATTTTTTTTAAAGTCTGTCCAAATGATGAGTATCTTTGACCATCTTAAAACTAAGCAAGTGCTAGATTTTAACCTAGAAGAAAAAAGTTTTCAAATATTCCCCTTCCCTAAAGTCAGCTGCTACCATGACCTCCGTTGAGACGTTCACAAAAAAGTCCCAGCGTGCCCGGTCCCTTCCTAAAGGAAAGGGCAGTGGGAAGGGGCAGACATCCACTGCATTCTCAGTCTCTACTGGAATTTGCCCAATGATTCCAAATTGTAATTGTATATAAAGGTTTACATTAATACGAGAAGTAGAGAGTTTTTAAAACTGGAGTTTAAAAATCTATGCCAGAATATTAAGCAAATTATTACTAAACTTCCTTTTCAAACTGAGTTGGAGTTTCAATATTAAGAACACTCTCAATGTTTGTGTATGTTTTACCCAATCATGGTCACCAACTTTATTTTCTTTAATTAGGGTCCAAAAAAAATCATTAGGGAGCAACCAGACTATCATCAAGAGTTATATTAGAGAAAGATACACTTTATTAGATGTGAATACTTCCCAGAACAAAAACCACACCGCCATTAGGACATTCTTAGTATAGTGTATCATTTCCTTTGATGATCTTTGAACCAGAAAAATCAGTTGCTTACAAAAACAATGATCTCTCAACAATTTCTGACCACCTTCAAAGTGAATCAATATATGTAATTCTAATTTAATGAAACAGCTACATAAATTTCCATACCACTTTATATAAACTGGACTGCCTCATATCAAGTTGTGCAAAACGAAAACCAATCCACATGAGTTCAACTCCAGAGTTTAGCAATGGAAAAATCTTGCATTTATAGATGGAAAGTGTTTGTTGAAACCCTTGAGAAAAGAATATACTGGAATAAACCATTCATGTCTTGGTTAGAAACCAAAAGAACTAAGAGTAATACAAATGCATACATAGAGAGTTTCAAGTTTGTTTCAGGTCACTAATGTACAGGGAGCGAGGTAAATCCACAGCACTACACGACTGTGTGCTCTGCTTAGTTGTGTCTGACTCTTTGCAACCTGGTGGACTGTAGCCCACAAGGCTCCTCTGTCCACGGGGATTCTCCAGAGAAGAATACTGAAGTGAGTTGCCATGCCCTCCTCCAAGAGATCTTCCCAACTCAGGGATCAAACCCAGGTCTCCCACACTGCAGGCAGATTCCTTACCAACTGAGCCAGCAGGGAAGCCCTAGTTAACAAATCGAGGTTGTGTCTGAACTCCAATTCTTATCCTACTCCTCACACCCCCCAAGGAAGCATTATATATGCAAGGATATATATAAACACACACACACAACTTCATACCACAAAGGTTAAAGACAATCTCTAAGACTAGGACTTTCAAAGTGCAAATTTGCCTTTCCCACCACTCAGCTCCAGACTTGACAGTGCAAAGAAAAGATCATTTACATATGAATGTAAGAACCTTTACCAAAACCAGGATAGGAACTCAAGGGTTGAAAAATAACACTTGATAAAAATCTCCGGCCTAAAAAACTCTAACATCCTTTAGGAACAACAGGACAGACCCAAACGCATTAAAAACTCTACACAAAACCAGAGACTGTCTCCTGGTGTTTAGAACTCTGGGGCCTAAAGCAGTCAAGCTTTCTTTGGATCCTGGGTTCAGCCCTAGCAGCCACAAGACCTTATGAGTCAAATCAGGTTGGCAATGAAACACACAATTCCAAGAAAGCAAAGATCCTTTTCAATTCCACCTTCCCAGGACAACTAAGACCACAAGAGTCAGCTGAAACAAATGACATCCACTACAAAGGCAATCTCTGCAAGCCGGGATAGCACTCTGGGACTTCTATGCTTCCCAGGGACAAATAACAGCCTAAGATTACAAAAGATTTCAGCGATCCAGCACCCAAGAGCTCAGTTTAAAAAAAAAGGGGGGGGAGGGGTCTAGGATGAAGACAAGAGGCAAGAAGTCAATGGGCTTCTTGCTAGAAGTGAAGCCAGACCAGTAGTAATCAAGCTCTTACATCTGGACATCAGTATAGGAAGCTAGTAAAATTCAAGATCACAATGAGTCCCCTGCCTCCCCTCGCTTACTGCTTTTTGTGAGAATATTCTTATTTATAGCAGCTTCCCATCTGGCTGCTCGCGCTGGGCAATGCCCAGACTAAACTTTTAAACCTGGAAAAAGGTGGGAAAGTCAGCCAGCCAGACGCAGCGCTAGGAAACGTAGACAGAAGGAGGGAAAGAGTCAAGTTTCAAAACAAAGGTTCCACAAGGAACTGAACGTCGACCACTCCCCGCTTCCTAGCCTTCAAGCCAGCTAGGCTGGGCCTGAATTTCTAAGAAGAGAAGTTAAGTCAGAGGAACCCAGCTCTGGAGCTTTCACTAACCGCACGGCTATTCTGGAGAACCTTTGCACAACCACTTGATAAGAGTGGTGTTGGCCTCTCCCCCCATCTCCCGACGGTGGAGAAAAACGGGCTCAGAACTTAGGTGACTTGCCCACGGTCCCGCAGCAGAACCGGAATTCAATTTCTTCCCGGCCAGGGCGGGCCGGCACCCGGTGGGCGCCAAGCTAAGGCCGCGGGGGCCGCCGAGACTAGGAAGGCCCTCCTCCCTCGGGAGGGACCCGGCGCTGGGAGCCGGAGGGGCCCGGCGCGCGCTCCACGGCCCGGCCCCTACCTTCCTTGACTCCCGGCAGCTTGGACTGGTCGATGGTGACTTCAGCCATGTTGGCCTGGGGTCGGGGCTGCACTTCGCCTCCGGCTTCCCGGCCGCCGCCTACACAGAGCACGGCCCCGGCGCGCAGCAGGAGCAGCGCCCGACGCGGCGCAAAGTCTAGCCGGCAGCGCTCGAGCCCGGAGGACGGGGCGGGCCGCCGTGCAAGGGCTAGCGACAAGGGCGGCGGGAGACCGACCCGGGCGCAGCAGGCTGCGCCGCCGCAGCCACCTGCTCCCGCGCCCCCGGCCCGGATCAATACCGAATACCCGGAGCCCGGAAATGGACCCGGGCCGGCCAGTACGGAGGGAGAGAGGAGACAGAAAGGCGGGCGGGCGGGCGGGCCTGGGTGGGAAGGGGGAGGGGAGCTGCAGGTCTGTAACCGCAATTCAAGTGGCTGGCGAGCGCAGATCGGCTCCTGCGGCCGCCTCCCTGCTGTCTCCTTTGTGCCGAGTGACGCGCCCGCGGCTAGGGCCCCCGCCCCCTCGCCCAGCCTCCCTCCCAAGGGAGGGTCGCGTCTGTCGGCGGGGGCCTTGTGTCCTGAAGGCCTCGGCCAAAAGGCCGCACAGATCTCCCACAACAGTCGTTTCTGTCGCCGGTGTGGTCCCCATTCTTGGGCTCTTTCCACAGGATGCTTCCTGTGTGCCTGGCTCTCTGGGACACTGTCTCCTGGGATTAGAGGAAAGATGATGTTTGGTCATTAAAAACTCTCTACTACAATGTACAGAACTAGAGAGCCGCTGATCAGAAGCTAGGCGAGTTAAGAGAATGTTCACAACCAGTTGAGAGAACTGAGTCATTCATTCATCAAAAATGCACGAACGTCTACCGAGTCCAATGTTAGATACTGTGGGTGATAACAACATACGTCAGACATCTCCCTCTTCTGGCATGTCACACATTGGTCTATAATTGTGACATTTTTATTTCCCCGAAATAGCATCTCCTGGCAACAGAATTCGCCCTCCCTCAGGAAGTCCTCTTCGGGAGGGGCCTCCTCTTCCAAGCTTGTGCAATCAAAGAACATCTCCACCATCAACAAGCTTCCTCCCTCACCTACATATATTCATCTAAGGATGGGTGTGTGACCAAGACAAGTCAAGTAGAATACTTCTCTGAGGTTATTATATAAAGAAGGACAGATAAGCATTGTTTCTTGTGAGGAGGGTTGACTCTTCTTAATAGACAATGAGGCCAAACTGAAGACAGAAGTAAAGTTAAGAAGACAGTAAAGATGAGGAGGGTGTGTTCTGGTGTTACCATAGTAGCAACCAGCCGGTCCCTGAGATTCCCACTGCTCTGGATTCTGGTATTTACCTCCAGCATCTTCTCAATTTAGGCTAGCACATTTTACTACCTTAAACGAGTAAAAGTTGATATTCTGTCACTCAACAGCTCAAAGAGTAACTGTATGAGAGGCCACATGGAGGAGGGTTTATTTGGACTTGCCATTGACTTAAGATTAGCAAAAAATTAAGAGAGGATTTTCTAAGCCAGAGGGTGGAAAACCCTGGGCCACTGAATTTGAATGGCTGCTTTTTATGTGTTTAAATGATTACATTTAAGTGCTTATAGAAATACAACATAATATTTTCAATCTTGCCTCTTTGTACTCAAATTATAAAATAATTACTATTGGATCATTTTCAGAAAAGGTTAGCCAACCCTATTACTAGGCAGAAAGAATACCAGCAAATTAAGTGTGTAAATAGAAATATTAGAAAAGTAGCTTTGTGGGAATTTTTAAGTTGCCTGCCTTCTATGACTTTTTTTTTTAACTTCCCATGGTCATAGAGAATATTTATAATAACAGTATTTTCTGTTTTCCTCCCCCAAATTCATTGTCTTCATTCCTGTCATGCTCTGCTCTGGGAGGGTGACATTTATGAAAACATCACCAGGGTCTCCTTGCCCTGTGGCTTCTTTTTGAGTTAGACCAATGCACAACATTGGCAAAAGATTAAAAAAAAAAAAAAAGGAGGAGGGAAATGTCAGGGTGTGTATTACATGCCTTTCCTTTATGCTACCTAGGCCAAAATTTTGGTCATACTGTGTCTCTCTGACTACAATGCCTGTCTAGAAACCTCTTTCCCAGAGTTCCAGCTCTCATGAGTCTCTCATAATACCATTTCTCTACAGTGCCCCTTCAGGCCCAGAATGGTAATAGCTTCACACTGTTACTGGTTCCCTTAACCATACCCATACCTTTGTAAATAATCCCTTAATTATATTCTTTCCAGTTTAACTATTTTGAGTGTGCCTTCTTTTGCCTAGACTCTGATTAGTATAGTTGAGATATGCCAAAGGGTCATTGCTTTGTTTTCCTTAACATCGACATTTCTTATGATCACTGTAAGACCATAAAACATAGGCATCTATTCATATGATCTCCACTTCCTATTCTCTTGGTCTTTCTTGACTATTTCAATAATAGTTTTTAACCTCATTGCTCCAAGAAACAGCTGTTTTTATTAGAATTAACAATGATCTCCATGTTGCCAAATCCAGGAGTCAATTCTCAGTTTTCCTCTTATTGGCTTACTATTCCCATGTAATAGATATGATTTAACTCATCTTCTTAATACATTTTTTTGTTTTGGGCTGGTTTTAGTTTTTGTATTTTCCCTTACCTCATTTATCTCCCTTACTTATCTACACCACTAGCCATGTTGTTAAAAAATGATTTAAACAATGTAAGCTCACTTTTGAGAGTTCTTCTGGATACTGGTATCTGCCAGTTATTGGAGATAGTTATAGGCTTCCCAGGTCATGCAATGGTAAAGAATCTGCCTGCCAATGCAGGAAATACGGGAGATGAGGGTTCGATCCTTGGGTTGGAAAGATCCCCTGGCGAAGGGAATGGCAACCCACTCCATTATTCTTGCCTGGGAAATCCTGTGGACAGAGGAGCCTGGCAGTCTACAGTCCATGGGGTCACAGAGTCGGACACAACTGAACACACACACACAAGCTAGCAACTCCACCTGAATTGTTTTTACCAGGTTATAAAAAAAGTATGTCTGAAACCAAATTCATATATACACACATTTAGGCACAAAAAGTCATAAAATCCACTCTGAAAACTTAATAAAGCCTCAATTCCTTATCCTTTTATAGCCTCTAACTACACAGTCCATAAAAGATTTGTGCAAACACACACATTATTTTGGAATCATGCCTTGAGCACCATTGTACAAATTAAAGACTGAAAGACTCTGTTGGTTCTTATACCCTACCCAAATAAGAGTGGGGAATTTCTTTAAAATATTTAAACCAATTCACATATCTATATATTTCAAATATTCCCAAATTTAAACTGATTCCTACTATTCATTATATTGTGCTATGAAATTTCTGTTATTAATCTAAATTTTTTGAAAATAGCTTAATGTTCCTATTACAATTTTCTTTGAAGTGTAGCCTTCTGGTAAAATCCTAAGTTATAACACCTCAGTTTGTATTCCTAGTTAGGCAACTGACCACCCCTAGAATGTACACCAAAACTAAACACACATACACACACACTCCTATGTGTCTTTCTTTATGGGTACCTCTCAATTTCCTAGACCTTCAAATGCTGGAGTGTTTCAGACTGCACTTTAGTACTCAAACTATTCCTTCCTAACTATTCTTATTACTTTTAATTATTAATCCAGTCTCTTTGCTTTAATTATTAACCCTTGGGTAAATGAAATTGCCAGTACAGCACAATTTTGACTGAAAAAAATTGACAATTAATGTGGTTCAACCTAATATTCTGACAAACCCCAAAATGTATATTTTCAACCCAGATTCTCCATGAGTTCCATCTTCATGTATCCAACTGCTAAGTTTCATATTCATTTAAAGGTTTGATTGGCTGTAGTGTCAAATATGTTGACAAAATAAGGGCAACAAGGACTGGAAAAGAGAACTTTTGACTGACTTCCAGGTTATTCATAAGGAAGCAGCAGTAGGAGAGTTGAGAGAGAGTAATCAGATTACGAAGTTTTTTGTATACTTATCAGTTCAGTTCAGTCACTCAGTCATGTCCAGCTCTTTGCAACCCCATGAACTGCAGCACGCCAGGCCTCCCTGTCCATCACCAACTCCTGGAGTTCACCCAAACTCATGTCCATTGAGTCAGTGATGCCATCCAACCATCTCATCCTCTATCATCCCCTTCTCCTCCTGCCCTCAATCTTTCCCAGCATCAGGGTCTTTTCAAGTGAGTCAGCTCTTTGCATTAGGTGGCCAAAGTATTGGAGTTTCAGCTTCAGCATCAGTCCTTCAGTGAATATTCAGGACTGATCTCCTGGTTCAAAAGCATCAATTCTTTGGCACTCAGCTGTCTTTACAGTCCAACTCTCACATCCATACATGGCCACTGGAGAAACCATAGCCTTGACTAGACAGACCTTTGTTGACAAAATAATGTCTCTGCTTTTTAATATGCTATATAGGTTGGTCATAACTTTCCTTCCAAGGAGTAATATATATATAAAGTATGTATAATATTTATATTTTAGAAAACATGAATTTTTTCCTAACTAAAATGTGTATGACATTTTGATTCCACCTGTTTGACTCAGTATGAATAGAATGCTAGATTTCTGCTTTTAAAAAATGGACATGTAACAAGCAACAAAGGGAATAACTTATAATGGAAAATAATTTGAAAAAAATTGATGTGTATATGTATAACCAAATCACCTTACTGTGCATCTGAAACATAGTAAGTCAATTAAACTTCAATAAAATATATTTATTAAGAAGAAAAAAGTGAATGGAGATGTTTCAGTAAAGATGGTGGATTGAATCCAGGTATCCAATTCAGGCTCTGCTGAAAATGCACCAAAGCCACACTCCCATTGAAATATAAATTTAAAAATGTGTGTGTGTGTGTGTGTTTGGTTTTACTATCTCCATTTTACAGAGGAGGAAGCTGAAGCAGGGAGAGGTAAGGTCATTTGCACAGTCCTTGCTAAGATGCAGATCCCAGCAGTCTGGCAGCAGCCTGTTGATGCTTATGGTCAATAGAGTAGAATTCCTTTCAAACTGATGACAATCAAGACAACTGGGGAGAACAGGCTCTGGGAAGCCCACCCTACGGCAATCCTAAAAGATCTCAAGTGCCTAGCAGAGGATTTACAGGGACTGGAATGTACCTGCCAGCTGAACTCAGCCCTGGACCCCTTGGGGTTCACTAGCCCCAGAGAAGCGAGAAGAGAAGAAGCCCAGGTAGTCCTGTTCATCATGAAACCAAACTGTCCTGAAAGGAGCACAAACTGGTAAAACATTTTCAGAAATAAATGTTGAAGCAGAATGTCGGTATTCAGAGAGACTGTGCGTTCAGAATCAGCTTCCTCCCCATGCTTCTGGCAACTGATGGATATGACCATAAACACAGCAGTATCTAGAAGCAAGTTTGCCAAAGACCCTCTGTTTCAGGAAGGACGCTCAGCCCTCACTACTCAGGGAGCAGCTGCGGTCAGCTGATGCCAGGTGATGTTGTCTGACAGTTCTCAGGATCCATTCCTCCAGACTTTTGAACAGTGTTCCCTCCAAAGGTGGTCTTTCCTCTCTCAGAACATGATGTAACTCTCCAAACCTAGCCTCAAATGGTTTGCACATATTCTGGGGTGACTGTTTCCTGTGTTCTGAGATGCCAGGTGGTGAGAGCATTCTGCCTGAGAACTGCGGACAGCATGTACATGGAAAGTTGCTCCTAGCAGACAGGAGGTGCCTGGTGGCAAGTAACAGAAAACGCAGCCCATACTGATATGCACGAGAGAAGGAAGCTTGTTGGCTCCTGTAACTGAACATCTCTGGACAGATTTCAAGTGAGGATGGATATAGTGACTCAATCACATGAAACACACAAAGAAATACCTTTCTTTTTATCTCTTTTTTCTGCTTTCTGAGTGTTTAATGAGTTATAATTTATATACAATATTATACATTACAGGTGTGTAATAGAGTGATTCACAGTTTTAAGGGTTATACTTCACTTATAGTTGTTATAAAATACTGGCTACATTTCCTATGTGGTACCATATATCCTGTGGTTTATTTTATACTTTATAGTTTGTAGCTCTTAATTTCCCATCTCTGTGTTGCTCCCCTCTCCTTCCCTTCCCCTCCCCACTGGTAACCACTAGTTTTTTCTCTGTATCTTCAGAATCATCCACATTTTCAAATAAGAGTCAAAGAATGTTACTCCTTTGCACTTGAATCTCTGTGGCATTCCATCTTCTTCAGAATACAATCCAAAGTGCATACCATAATCTACTGGAATCACCCCTACCACTCTGATTTCATTTCCTTGCTCTTGTAAGAAAGGAAGAGGCCTTCTCTCACCCTGACACCTTGCTGTTCCTCCTAGGCCATGCATATTCTTGCATCAATACCTTTGATTTAACTGGTCCTTCTTCCTGGAAAGCCTTCACCCTGCACAACCCCTTGCCAAACAACTTCATGACGTGCTCCCCTAATTTCATTCAAGTGTCTACTCAAATGCCACCTTCTCAGAGAGATATTTCCTGACCTTATCTGTCATTCCATATCTGTCCACTCTTTTTTCTCTCCATGTCAATTATTCTTGCAGATATTACAGGTTTATATGTTTATTCAATACATCTGTCTAGTTGGGTAAGAGAATTGGATCTTTGCCTATGTGAATTATTACTGAATCCTAAGTACATAGAACAGTGTTGGCATATAATAACTGCTCATGAAATGTGTATTGAATACATTGTTGAATAAAGTATTTGGTAAAGAAGTATTAAAATGCTGATTAAACAATATTTTTAAAGTAAATTTCTTAATATTTTCTTTTCAAAAATGAGTTTTAAGAAAAAAAATCTAGAGCTTACTAGATTGTAAACATTCTTGAAATGATTTAGAGGAACAACTAGGTTAAAAAGACAGAACTCTAACTTTGCCGAGAGGAAATTTTAACTTATTTATAACCACGTCCTGAAGTCTAACTTTTGCTTATGGGACATTTATTTCTTACGTACAAATACATTTCTTAAGTGAAAAAATAAGGACCATTAAAAGTAAGTATAGATACCACTGTCATTTGGGGGATTTTTCATGGCTGCCACGAGAGTGCAGGCAAGAGACAACAATGAAGAAAGTGAGTTTACATGGAGCCAGAGCAAGGGATTCTCATCCAAGAGACTTGGCAGCAACTAGGGTAAGATGTCAACAGGCTTCATGTCCAGGGATGTTAAGTACACTGGCACGGGTTCTGACTCATGCAAGGAGGAGGCTCATGACCTAAGACAGAGCTAAAGCAAGATACAGCAATGTGAGCTATAGTAAAATATTCCTAGCCTCTGGGGGAAAAATCTTGTGTGATGGAGTTACTGTCATTAGTTCCACTAATTTATATACACATACACACACACACACACATATATATGAAATGATCTACAAATTGTATGAATAATAAATCTCTCATAAAACATAATTCCAATTTTTTAAATGAACTCAGGTACATTTGTGATTCATATATAAAATTTTTTATAAACATTACTAAGGTCAGCATAACTCTCTGTGGATATATATATTTTTTTCAACCAAAAGTAACTGCAAGCAATTATGAATGAAGGAAGGTCTAAATTAAAAGATCTTCCACCTAGAAAAGATTGAAATGCACTCTTAAAGATGAATTGCATACTCAGTTTTTCTGCAGGAGACCCATAATTTAGGAATCTTCTTTCTCCATGTTATTTTCCCCATGATACCTATAACTAAAAGGGCAAGACTATAAATTCAAATTGAGAGAAGGAAACAGGATAAACTTGTGTAACTCAAGTTGTTAGGACTGTAATGGCCTTAGAAGATTCTTGGATAAATACATCTAAGGAATTTCTGTCATGTTACACCTTGTGAAATTTCTTCAATACTTTGTTTGGCTCTATGTAAAGAATGCTTGAAGTATGAAAGGTGTTCTGTGCTAGAGAAAGCTTTAATAAAGGTATAAAAATATGAATAAGAAGTTTAAACATTGATTACAGTGGCTACCTCTGAGTAGAGGAGGAGGGGAAGGAATAAGGAACGCAAAAGATTGTGAGTTGTAGATTATATTTGCAAAAATGACCACAATCTTGGATCCTATCATACATGCCCTCTTGCAGAACGATATTATAGACCTTCATTGACACATGGAGTCTAACTCTCCTCCCATTGAATCTGGGCTGGATCTGTGACTACATTGACCAGTAAAATGCAGCAGAAGTAACATTCTGAGACTTGAAAGCCCTGACATTAAGACTAGGCAATTTCTGCTTTGATGCTCTGAGAGAAGTAAGTTGCCTTGTAAGAAATGTGACTATCTGAACAGCTCCATGCTGTGTGAAGCTCATCTAGCCCTGTGGAGAGGCTCTCTGTAGGGGAACAAAGATCCCAAGCCTGAACCCCTAGTGGAGCTCCCAGTTGACAGCTAACACCACCAAGAGGACTGCCAAGCATTTTGAAAATGAATCTTCAAAATCCAGTTGAGATATTCCAGATAAAATCATGTGCGACAGAGATAAACTGTCTTCACTGATTTGGAGCAATTTGTCAAAAAGTGAAAGTGATAGTTGCTCAATTGTGTCTGATTCTTTGTGACCCCATGGACTGTAGCCCACCAGGCTCCTCTGTCCATGGGATTTCCCAGGCAAAAATACTGGAATGGGTTGCCATTTCCTTCTCCAGAGGATCTGCATGACCTGTGGATAAAACATTCATCTCCTGCATTGCAGGCAGATTCTTTACTGTTTGAGCCACCAAGGAAACCCTCAATTTGCTGAATATCGAATAAAGAAATGAATGTTTTTGTTTAAAATTAAGAAGCTGTAGAATGATATATTGTGCTCAGTTGCTTCAGTTGTATCTGACTCTTTGCAACATCACTGACTATAGCCTGTCAAGCTCCTGTGTCCATGGGATTTTCCAGGCAATACTGGAGTGTATTGCCATGTCCTCCTCGATAGGATCTTCTCAACCCAGGGATCAAACATGAGTCTCCTGCATCCCCTCCACTGCAGGTGGATTCTTTACCACTGAGCCATTAGAGAAGCCCAGAATGGTATACACAGCAGTAAATAACCAAAAGAGTGTATTTCAATTATATCTGTAAAGTTTTGATTCTTTGAGGAAAAAGCCACATATTTGAGGAAAAATACTGACTTTGGTCCGGGTGTGGTGATATTTTCTATTTTTTTCTTTACATATAAAATATTACATATTTCATCATTCAAAATTTAAAAGCCTATTTAGACTTGCACTTCTTGCTCAGATAGAGTCATAATTCCAAGCATGTCCTCCCTCCATAAACAAGTATAATGTTGGAGAAAACACATGTGGCAAATGTTTTAAAGTCCTGGGCTTTAGGCAGTATGATCCCTGGGAGAAGGCAAATACATGAATGAGCTCCCATGCTCTTATTAACTTTTTAATTTGGTACAATTTTCCAACTTTTATAAAGGAAGTGGAGTCCCAGCACTCTCTCTGGGGAGTCATAAAATAGAGTTCAGGGCTTCTGACACAGTTAGAACTTGTGGGGCAGGGGACTGCACACAGGAGTTTCCAAGGCCTTGGTCAAAGCCAGCATTGCATATCTGTGTGATGAAACCAACCCTAGGAGGCCTAACAGAAAGCAGCATCCACAAAATAGAGGATGGAATGGCCATTCTAGAGGGCACCAGATGCAGGAAAATGTTAAAAAGATACACTGAGAGTGGAGAGATCTCATTAACACATCTGATATTCAGGTAAACTACCAAGGAAGGAAGGAAGGAAGGAACATCGCTCAGTCGTGTCCGACTCTTTGCGACCCCGTGGACTGTAGCCTACCAGGCTCCTCTGTCCATGGGATTTTCCAGGCAATAGTACTGGAGTGGGTTGCCATTTCCTTCTCCAGCGGATCTTCCCAACCCAGGGATCGAACCCAGGTCTCCTGCATTGTGGACAGACACTTTACCGTCTGAGCCCCCAGGGAAGTCCTAAAACTACCAAAGAGGCCATAAATTACATGAATAGCCTACTTGTAAAGAATATTCTGTAGCTAATCTAATCTGCTGCTGCTGCTGCTGCTAAGTCACTTCAGTCGTGTCCGACTCTGTGTGACCCCATAGATGGCAGCCCACCAGGCTCCCCTGCCCCTAGGATTCTCCAGGCAAGAACACTGGAGTGGGTTGCCATTTCCTTCTCCAATGCATGAAAGTGAAAAGTGAAAGGGAAGTCGCTCAGTCGTGTCTAATCTAACACACCCTAAAACCAAGCTTTGACAGAAAGAACTTCTAGCATATAACTGCCTGCTGAAACAAAACTCAACAGTCATTTAAAAAAAAAAAGTTAATTTAACCCAGATTCTTTACAATGTATCATTCAAAATGTTCATGAGGAAAGAAAAGTTTTCCCACCCAAAATTACTAGACAGGTAAAAGAGTAGGAAAATGTGATGAATAATCCAGAAAAAGGCAATCAGAGGAAACAAACACCAAGATGACCCAGATGTTGAATTCAGCAGTCAAGGACATAAAAGGACTATTTTTAGCAGTTATGGGAGTTGGTGATGGACAGGGAGACCTGGCGTGCTGCGATTCATGTGGTCGCAAAGAGTCGGACACGACTGAGCGACTGAACTGAACTGAGAAATATTTTTAAGGAATTAGAGCAAAATATGTGGTCATAATGAATAAATAGCTAGAAACTCCCAGTTGTTAAGTCACTAAATCATGTCCAACTCTTCTGCGACCTCATAAACTGTAGCCTGCCGTGCTCCTTTGTCCATGGGATTTCCCAGTCAAGAATACTGGCCTGGGTTGCCATTCCCTTCTGCAGGCCATCTTCCCAACTCAGGGATCAAACCTGCATCTCCTGCATTAGCAGGCAGATTCTTTACCACTAAGCCACCAGGGAAGCCCAGAAACTCAGTAGTGAAATCAAAATTATACAAAAAAAAAAAACAAACAGTGAACAAATATAGAATTTTAGCAGATAAAAACCAAAAACATAAATGGAAATCCTAGAAACAAAAATTACAATTTCTAAAGTGGAAAAAAAAAATCACTGATGGACTTAATGATATATTGGAGATGGCAGATACAGACTCAGTGAACTTGAGAACAGACAAATAGAAATTATTTACTCAGAAAAAGAGAAAAAATAGATTTCTTTTTTTAAAAAAAAGCCCTTATTACCAGTGGAATAATACTATACTGTTTATAACACAGAGGCTTAAGGACACAAGATAGCGAAAGATAATGACCAAAAAAAAAAAAAAAACCAAGAAAATAATGGTTGAAAATTTCCCAGATTTTATTTCAAAGCATAGTCTACAGGTCCATGAAGCTCAGGAAAACCCAAGAAGGAAAAATACAAAGAAAAAGCTCTTAAACCACTTTAGTAGAAATGGGTAACAACCATAGAGGAACAGAAAATCTTCAAAACATCCAAAGAAAAATGACATATTATTGGGCTGGGCAAAAAGTTGGTTTGGGTTTTTCCATAACATTGTATGGAAAAACCTGAAAGAAGTTTTTGACCAATCCAATATACACAAGGGAAAATGTATATAAATGATGATTGACTTCTAACTAGAAACAATACAGGTCAGAAAATAAAAATTACAACTGTAAAGTAATAACAACAAATACCTATCAAATGAATATTCAATATGTTACAAAATGGCCCTTCAAAAATAAAATAAATGTAACTTATGAAAGGTGAACGTTCAGAAAATGTGTAGCCATCATATCTACACTACAAGAAATACTAAAAGAAGTTCAAGTTCAAGGAAGAATAGCTTCTTTTCTTTTTCCCTTTATTTTCTAAAAGACAACTGTTTGCTTAAAGCAAACAGTTCATTATAGGTAGTGTTTATAAAGTATTTAAAAACAAGATTCATGATAACAAAAAGCATGAAGTAATAGATGGAAAAATGAAATTGAAGTACTGGGAGGTGGGAGTGTGAAAAGAGAAAACTTGAATGAATCAGGAGGTGGAAGCATGACCCTATTTATTTTGTGTGTGCAACATAACACTGAACACAAAACCTGACAAAGATACTATGTAAAGAGAGTAATATAGACCAATAACCCTGATGAAGATAGATGCAAAAGTTCTCAACAAAATGTTAGTAGGTCAGTAGAAACATACAAAAGGAATAACACATAGACACCAATTGAGGTTACTTCTAGGAGTGTAAAATCGACTTAATATTTAAAAATCAGTCACTGTAACTCAACATCTTGACCATCTCAATATAAAGTATCAAAAATAATCTTGAGAAAATGGAAAACCAATTCATACTTTTAAGAGAAGCGACTCTTACCAGGCCAGGAATAGAAAGAAGCCTCTTCAATATTGTAAAAGGTATTTATGAAAAATAAGAAGAAAAAATAGAGGTTTGTGAAATACTGCACTGTTTGCTCCTAAGCTGGGAACAGTGAAAGGATATCAAGTCTCCTTATTTTTATTCAATATTTTACTGTGCAACATTCCATGGTGGAGTAAGGATAGAAAATAAAGTCCACTTAGATTGGAAAAGAAATAGACTCTAGTTATATTTGACATGATTGTTTAAATAGAAAGTAGAAGGAAAGCAACTATTGGAAGTAATACAAACAAAGGCATAGAGTACAAGTTCAACACACAAAAATCAATTGTATTTTTGTATACTAGCAATAATTAGCGGAGAAGGCAATGGCACCCCATCCCAGTACTTTTGCCTGGGAAATCCCATGGACGGAGGAGCCTGGTAGGCTACAGTCCATGGGGTCGCTAAGAGTCGGACACGACTGAGCGACTTCACTTTCACTTTTCACTTTCATGCATTGGAGAAGGAAATGGCAACCCACTCCAGTATTCTTGACTGGAGAATCCCAGGGACGGGGAAGCCTGGTGGGCTGCTGTCTATGGGGTCGCACAGAGTCGGACACGACTGAAGCGACATAGCAGCAGCAGCAGCAGCAACAATTGAGAATAAATAATTTTAAATCAATTTCCTATAGCATCACCAGCACTTATAAGTAAGAAACAATATCATATTCCAAAGGAATTGAAGAGATTTGAGCCACCATCAAATATCTAAAAGGTGTATCCCTTGGCCTTCCCAGGCAAGGCAGGACTCCTGGGTTCGATCCCTGGATCAGGAAGATCCCCTGGAGAAGGAAATGGCTGCCCACTCCAGTATTCTTTCCTGGAGAATTTCATAGACAGAGGAGCCTGGCAGGCTACTCCATGGGGTCGCCAAGAGTGGATACAACCGAACAACTAACACTTTCACTTTCACCCTTCGGATCCACCATGGACTCTTGAAGTGCAGTGCTTCCTTGAGCTCAGAGCAGATTCACCCGCCGGACTCAGGTGAGTCATGGGAGACTGCGGCCAGCACAGCAGCGCATTGTTCTGTATTTGCTTTCCCTCTTTCCGTACCTTACTCTCCCTTTTTGTACCATTTGGGAGGCAAAATAATACCTCTAAGCCTCTTAGAGTTTTTGGCGGAGATTCAGAATTAAATTGACATAGACAGATTAACGGAGAAATGTATAAAGATGAATTTAATAAGTGTTTTACAGGCTAGAGAGCCCTCAAAAGTAACTGAAGACCCAATGAAGCTGTTAGATTTGAATGCATATTTATTCTGAATTGAATGAAGACTAGTAAATCATGAGAACGTGGCAAAATAGAGAGGCTAGAGCTAGGGTAGTTAATTGAGTAGAAAAGTGACCAGCAAGATAATTGTTAGTTTAGCAAGGTTTATTTTTGTAGTTTTCTCTCAGATAAGAATGTTACTGTCCTCTTGGTATGAGGAGGGCATATGGGGGTTTTATTTCCTGCTTTCAGGAATAAAAAGAGGAGGGTACAGTATCCATCTTTCACTTGCTTTTAATTTTCAAGTGTCGTTAGCTCAAAATAATCCTTATGTCAAAGTGGCATATTTTAAAGTGGCATATTCTGTCACCCTTCAGTACCCTCCAATAAAACATCAGCATGTAAATTTGCCGCAAGTTTTCTTCTGTAAAATACTTGGTCTAAAGCACAGTGTACAGGCATATAGAGGTTATATGGAAATGTAGTCAGCAAGGAACCTATAGGGATAGGTTGAGGCAGGTTAGACTAGGTCAAGTTCAGCATTCAAAGCAAGCAAAGTTTCCAAGAATCTATGATTCTGTATTCAAACAGAGTGGTTGAATGGAATTCTGCATCAATAAAGTGACTCGGTGCCTGTCCAGGCATTCATTAGCTAATTAAACTAGGAAACGAAGATTGCTGATTCTTTCTCTTCACATAATTCCTATGAACCTCTCTTTCATTTAATTACATGGGTTGCACTCTCATTCCTGTCAGTAGCCCATCTCTCATGTGCTGGAGAGAAAAGGTCTGCCAGAGGTGAAGCAAAGCTTCTTCAGGGAATTAGTTAATGAGACAGCAACCTCCAGCATGAAATTTCCCCATCCTTACTGGAGGGGACGATTTAGTGCTTAAGCAGCTAAAGAACCCCAAAGCAGGTCTTCTGTCTACTTATCAATATCTCTATCATGCTTTAGGCAATTTCTGAAACCGATACAAATCTAGTGGTTATTGTATATTTCTGACTTAAATTTGGGCCGAGGCATAAAACAAGAAAAGACATAGACTAAACTAAAAAAATGCATGACAAGCAGATCTTTGCAGGACATTTGGTCCTGTCCAAAATGTCTATAAGATACTTTGTTGTTGTTTTTATTGTTTGCTTATTGTCATATCTGACTCTTTTGCATCCCCATGGACTGTAGCCCCCCAGGCTCCTCTGGCCTTGGGATAATCCTGGCAAGAATACTGAAGTGAGTTGCCATTTCCCTCTCCAGAGAATCTTCCCGATCCAGGGATCAAATCTTCGTCTCCAGCATTGGCAGGTGGATTCTTTACCACTAAGCCACCATGGAAACTCCCTAAGACATTTGGTCCACTAGATATTTGGTCCATGCCAAAATGTTTTTATATTTGCGTGACCATTTGGTCCTGTCCAAAACCATTTGGTGTGGACCAAATATGCCATTGGACATTTTAGATAAGAAATGTCTATTAACCCAAACAGATTATCTGCAAGTTGTAAACATACTAGAGTTAAATCATCATTACACCTAATCTATAGATGATGAAATCTGTGAACAGGTTGACTATGTCTCTGAAGTAAATTTGTGCTCTTTATGTTTTTATGTTAATGTAGTCCTTCTTTATTTTATAGGGTAAATGAGGGAAAAGATAAACAATATGTACATAACTTGTTTTTGTTGAATTTATGTACAATGGAGTTTTGGGGTTAATATTTGATGTTAATATTATATATACTCTGCATTAAAGGTGTCTTAATTTGCTTTCAGCAGAAGTGCACCTTTAGACAAGGATTCAATAAAAGTAGTTTACTTGGGAGGAAATACCAGAAGAGATTGATGGGGACAGGAGTAATGAGCCTAGGAAAGGAAGAAGGCTGATAGAGTATGTTATCAAGTAGATTACTATTGTGGACACCTGGAGCATAATCTAAGAGGGAACTTGGGCTGTCAGTGAAGAACATGCTTCAGAGTTGTCCCAATCAAGGTCAAGGAAGCCAACACAATTATTTCTTGAATCCCTTCATTGGATGAAGGCTGTCTCAAGAACTTTACTAGATATAATTTGAAAGCCATCAGTTAAGTCTCTTTTCTGCAATAGATCCTTCACCAAGTTGGCCCTAAACAAGTATGTCTCATCTTATTCTACGTCTCAGTTCAGTTCAGTTCAGTCACTCAGTCATGTCTGACTCTTTGCAACCCCATGAACTGTGACAGCCAGGCCTCCCTGTCCATCATTAACTCCCGGAGTTTACTCAAACTCATGTCCATTGAGTCACTGATGCCATCCAACCATATCATCCTCTGTCATCATTTTCTCCTCCTGCCTTCAATCTTTCCCAGGATCAGGGTCTTTTCAAATGAGTCAGCTCTTCGCATCAGGTGGCCAAAGTATTGGACTTTCAGCTTCAGCATCAGTAATGCCAGTGAACACTCAAGACTGATTTCCCTTAAGATGGACTGGTGAGATTTCCTTGCAGGCCAGGGGACTCTCAAGAGTCTTCTCCAGCACCACAGTTCAAAAGCATCAATTCTCTGGTGCTCAGCTTTCTTTATAGTCCAACTCTCACATTCATACATGACTACTGGAAAAACCATAGTTTTGACTAGATGGACCTTTGTTGGCAAAGTAATGTCTCTGGCTACACAGAAAGCTATAACTCCAGGTGACTTGGGTGCGGGTCTGTATCATATGTATAGTGTCTCACACACAATGAACATCAGCTTGAAATACTGGGAAGAAGAGTGGATGAGGAAGAAGATAAAGAAATCAGGATTCACCAGGCATTGTGACATTCATGAATAGTGCATCACAGATTGAACTTAGGCATTCTGAATCTTAGTGATAGGTTCTTACTATTATGTAGCACAGCTTATTAAATGATTTTGTCAGGGGAGTATAATCTGCTCGGTTCTGTCTCATCTCAACAAAAATTTGAAGCGATGGATGTTAAAGCCCTCAGCGCGTCACAGCTCTTGGACAGTCCATAGATCTTGGACAGATCAGTTTTATTTAGAAAATAAAGGAGAATACATCCTCGAGGCATGAGGGCATGCCAACCCGAAGGGTGCGAAGAGAAGAGAGAGAGAAAGAGAGACAGAGAGCGAGTGCGTGTCGGGGTCGGGACAGAGAGAGAGAGACCAGGCCCTTTGGCTCCTATTTTTAGATGTTTTTTCCTCCCCCTGGGCCTGGCCTATGTAAATTGGGCTAGCCAGGAGTGCTGTTTGTTCTACCCAAGGTCCTCACTCTGGTCCTTGGACCTTCCTTTGTTCTATTTTTGCAGGCTTTTCCCTTCCTTTTCTTTTAGTCACCGTTATTCTGGACTACTTTTCCTTATTCTACCTACCTAACATTTTTATCCTTTATATCACTTGGCTCACTGATGGTTACATGGTTGCAGTTAAATAGATACTTGTGAATTAACTGTGAGTTATTTTTTGTTTTATAAAGAGAATATGTTCCTAGGTACTACTGTCCAATTCTTAAGTTCTCCATTCCCAGAGAAAATATTTCTTCCAAGGGGTACTGATGAAGATGTGTGTGAATCTCAGCAGTCAACAAAATTGATTGTTTCTGCATCCTCCCTTCCCAAAGACTCTCTTCCTCTCACCTCACACATCTTAGTAAAGCTCTCAGTAGTGGCAATAAATCTGAGCTCATCCTGTTATAGTACTTAATGGATTTAAGAATAGCTGAGCTGAAAAGTCGTACCCAGGCAGGAGTTACAAATTATACAAGTCAGGATAAAAGCTTCATAAATATTGACTTCACCTAATGGTTTATGTCAGAAGAAGAAATCTCCTTATGATAATGGCATCTTCTTCCAAAAGAACTGCTCTTTGCACTGAAGTTCTCTGGGTGCACTAATATCATCAAGAATTTAGTTAATAAAACTGAACTGTTCAACATCTAATTTCATCCATTACTTAATGTATTGATAGCATAGAAGATTTCTCACAGTGAAATCTTGAAAAATATTGCAATGAGAAATAAAAGGAAATTTGTGGGTGGCAAGGTAGCATTGTGAATCAGCTAAGACTGAGTAAAATGGATTATGTGAAGCCAAGCAAATTTGAATGACTGTGTTCCATTCAAATCTTCAGGTCACCAGTTAAAATGAGACAAATTCTTTTGCTGGTTTGACTAAGGCTTACATAAGTTCTTACATTTGTTTAGCCACCCAGAAAGACTTCCTGGAATTCAACAAAAGGGGAGGAGATGACTCAGTCAAGGAAAGGAAAGTGACATATTGTGGTAAGGAGTAAGTCACTACTATAAATGGAAGAAAAAGAACAATAAACTAGAATACACACAGAGACACACAAAATTGATTTAGTGAGAAAAAAATAGTAACCATTCTAAGTTAAGGGCTTCCCTGGAAATTCAGACAGTAAAGAATCTGCCTGGAAGGCAGGAGACCCAGGTTTGATCCCTGGACCCAGAAGATTCCCTGGAGAAGGGAATGGCTATCCACTCCAGTATTCTTGCCTGGAGAATTCCATGGACAGAGGAGGCTTGTGGACGACAGTCTATGGGGTTGCGAAGAGTCAGATATGATTGGGTGACTAACACAATACACATTCTAAGTTAAACAAAACAGTGATGTTTTCATAGTTTAAATAGATGGATTTTTTATGAGGCTACTATGGACCTATTATTGTGTTCAGTACTATGTTGGGTATGAAGATATATGACAAGAATTTAGCATTATTTTTAAGATGATTTTGCATGACAATATAGCTTATAAGAAAGTGTTTAGCAAAATTTTGCACAGAATATTTAAGGAGAAAGAATCTAAGATATAATTAATCTCAGCATCTTACATCGGGAAGACTGGAGTCCAGATCTTCAAAGTCCCAATATTACATGGTAGAGCAAATTGTATTCATTGTTTTTCTAAGGTAAGTGACAAAAAAACATTGAACCTGACTGGATGAAAATGAGCATATTTCTTTAAGTACATTTTATAATGAATAATGTTTTCTTAAATTAATTTTCTTAGTAAATAGAGATCATCTAAATGAAGATAATAAATGGTGAAATTCATTAATTCACCTTGACCAACATTTATAACCACAAACTATGTGACATGAACCATACTAATTTTTTTACATCTCATATTTTCTTGCTTAATTCTCACCACAGGCTGGAAAATATTACAGTCAAAAATAAGGAATAACTATCCTTGTCTTCAAGCAACTCAGATTTAGACAGTGATCCAGACGCTGACTTAAGTAGCAACCAATATTATGCAACAAGTGCAGTAACACATAGAATTATATTATACTATAAATATATGGAAAAGAAACAATTTATTCTTCCCTTAGGAGATTTTATAACTATTAGTTGAAAAATACAATCTTGAATTTCTATTTTTTAAAAATGAATTTCCAAGGTAGGTTAAACGAAGGTTAAGAATCTCCTCAATGACGGAACTGTAGGAACAAAAGAGTGATCTCTCAAAAGTATTTTCCTAACTCCACTGCAGAGTGAGGCAAATTTTAAGAAACCAGATCTCAGAGCAAGAGAAAGGAAAAAGCTGAAATTAGGGTTCAGTTCAGTTCAGTTCAGTTGCTCAGTCGTGTCCGACTCTTTGTGACCCCATGAATCGCAGCACGCCAGGCCTCCCAGTCCATCACCAACTCCCGGAGTTCACTCAGACTCATGTCCATCAAGTCCGTGATGCCATCCAGCCATCTCATCCTCTGTCGTCCCCTTCTCCTCCTACCCCCAATCCCTCCCAGCATCAGAGTCTTTTCCAATGAGTCAACTCTTCCCATGAAGTGGCCAAAGTACTGGAGTTTCAGCTTCAGGATCATTCCCTCCAAAGAAATCCCAGGGTTGATCTCCTTCAGAATGGACTGGTTGGATCTCCTTGCAGTCCAAGGCACTCTCAAGAGTCTTCTCCAACACCGCAGTTCAAAAGTATCAATTCTTAAGCACTCAGCCTTCTTCACAGTCCAAATCTCACATCCATACATGACCACTAGAAAAACCATAGCCTTGACTAGACGAACCTTAGTCGGCAAAGTAATGTCTCTGCTTTTGAATATACTATCTAGGTTGGTCATAACTTTTCTTCCAAGGAGTAAGCGTCTTTTAATTTCATGGCTGCAGTCACCATCTGCAGTGATTTTGGAGCCCCAAAAAATAAAGTCTGACACTGTTTCCCCATCTATTTCCCATGAAGTGATGGGACCAGATGCCATAATCTTCATTTTCTGAATGTTGAGCTTTAAGCCAGCTTTTTTACTCTCCTCTTTCACTTTCATCAAGAGGCTTTTTAGTTCCTCCTCACCAGGACTCCTGAGATTAGTTCCTAACAGGAATAAAGTCAGGAATGGCCAAACATACATGAATTACTCTATGAGTCAGACACTTACAAGGGACAAAATCTTTAAGTTAATTTGCAGTCCAAATCCCAATGTCACACACAAGGAGAAAGAGAAAAACACTTATAGGGAAGCTCTTTATTTGAAGAGATTCTCATTAAAAACTGCTTTCTGCTCCTGAGCTTCTCTAGGAGAAGCCTTGATTCAGGCTCTAAGTGAACTGCAGGATGCCTGCCAGGTTCCTTTTCTGACATCATTTGGTTTTCAACACTGTTCTTCCCTATAGATAATAACATTCTTTCTCAAGGATAGCAAGCATAATTATAGTTTATTGCTTGGTCTATACACACATTAAGATGTTCATATATATATATATTATCAATTAGTTTGCCTATTAATTCAAAGTCATGCTCAATGCCAGCTATTTCCTAACTTAGGAGGACAACGAAAAATGAAACATAATATATGCCAGCCTTTGTTTTCTCTTGTCCTCTCTTCCTCTGGGATCTGAGATTCTCAGCCCTGCCTAGTTTTAGGCACCTTTCCACTTTTCTTGAAATAGCCCTATTCTATGTCTAGAATAGTTCAGAGCCTTCTTGCCTCTAGCAGGTGGAGTTTAAATTAGTTATACTAATGGAAGACATCCAAGCACAAACAGGACTACAAATGGAGCCTTAATCATTAGATATTCTGTGGAAGACTGTTATATACTAGGACCTCTTCTGGTTGCTGGGGATATAGTTATGAGCAAGACAAACACAAACCTTACAGGAATAGTGAACCTTATAGTGCAACGGAGACAGACAATGCACAAAAACGTACAGGAGTAATTGATTTCAAGTTAAGATATGTGCCATTCAGAAAAATATGGCATGGTGGGAGGCCCTGATGGGAGGACTCATCCGGTATGGAAAAATCAGAGATTTTGCCAAGGAAATGATGATTTTAACTGAGGAATGTGTGTGTGTGATGGGGGGTGCGGGGAGAGGAGAGTGTGACTTCCTGCTGGTATTAAGACCTTGTGGCAGAAAAAAAATGACATTTTTGAAAAATTGAAAGAAGGTCGTTGTGGCTGAACTGTGGTAAGAGAAAAGGTGGGTCTGGACAAGATGGATGATGTAGATAGAAGTGGAGAGTGTAGGACCTCACTGACCATATTGTGCCTTTTGATCTCTGTCCTAAGTGTAATGGAAAGAAGTTGAAGGGTTTTAAGTAGGAATATTACAGACTGCTATTTTCAGTTTCAAAAGATTACTCTAAAAGCTTTCTGGAAAATGGATTGAAAGGGACAAAAGTGGATGTCAAGAGACTTGGTAAAAAGTGTACTTCAGTAACCAAAGTGTGAATGACATCTTCTTGGTCTAGGGAGGTGGTATTAAAGATAGAAATGGAAAGATCTGAAAAACACTTATGAGGTTTAGACAGCCCTTTGTTCTTGGTTGGAAAAGATGGAGAGGAAGGGTTTTCCTGAATGAGTAACTTGGTAAGGGCCCTACTATTTACTCAGGTAGTAAACATTAGAAGAGAAGAGAAGCACTAGAGTGAAAAATGAATGGTTCTCTTTTGTATATGGCTGAGAAAATTGTAAGAAAACCAGGCATGGTAACCAAAGAAAGGTGAGGTGAGAGATACATTTTTGAGTCCCTGGTATGTAGATAATTAAAGTCATACATTTCCTAGAAGAGATTGAAGCATGATAAGAAAAAAGAATCTAGAATCAAAACCTGAGGAAGTTCATCTTTTAAAGGTCAGAGGAGGAGGAAATGGTAAAAGAAACTGAAGAAGAATGACTAGCAAAGTAGGAGAACACCAGGGAGTTTTTCAGTAAGAAGAGTGTGGTCAACCAAGGAGATTCTGAAAAGATATCCACAAAAAGGAAAACCTAAGCAGTAATAAGGTCATTGGGAAGGACCATTTCAGTAGTGTTGGAAAGAGGAAGCTGAAAGCAATATTGAAATAGGCTAAAGTAAATATCGGAGAAGGCAGTGGCACCCCACTCCAGTACTCTTGCCTGGAAAACCCCATGGATGGAGGAGCCTGGTGGGCTGCGGTCCATGGGGTCGCGAAGAGTAGGACCCGACTGAACGACTTCACTTTGACTTTTCACTTTCATGCATTGCAGAAGGAAATGGCAACCCACTCCAGTATTCTTGCCTGGAGAATCCAAGGGATGGGGGAGCCTGGTGGGCTGCTGTCTATGGAGTCTCACAGAGTCGGACATGTCTGAAGCAACTTAGCAGCAGGAGTAGCAGCAAAGTAAATATATGAGAAAGAATTGGGGGCAGCAAATTATTTCAGGAAGTTTGGCCTTGGTGGAGTGCAGAAATTAAGAACATAGTTGAAAGACTATGTGAGTAGTCTAATAAAGCTTATTTCTTATTTGTTTTAAGATGGGAGAGAAAAAAGCCTTGAGTACAAACAAAGGTTGTAAAGATGATGGAATTCCAGTTGAGCTATTCCAAATCCTGAAAGATAATGCTGTGAAAGTGCTACACTCAATATGCCAGAAAATTTGGAAAACTCAGCAGTGGCCACAGGACTGGAAAAGGTCAGTTTTCATTCCAATTCCAAAGAAAGGCAGTGCCAAAGAATGCTCAAACTACCACCCAATTGAACTCATCTCACATGCTAGAAAGTTCAGTTCAGTTCAGTGGCTGAGTCGTGTCCTACTCTTGTGACCCCATGAATCGCAGCACGCCAGGCCTCCCTGTCCATCACCATCTCCCGGAGTTCACTCAGACTCACGTCCATCGAGTCCGTGATGCCATCCAGCCATCTCATCCTCTGTCGTCCCCTTCTCCTCCTGCCCCCAATCCCTCCCAGCATCAAAGTCTTTTCCAATGAGTCAACTCTTCCCATGAAGTGGCCGAAGTACTGGAGTTTCAGCTTTAGCATCATTCCTTCCAAAGAAATCCCAGGGTTGATCTCCTTCAGAATGGACTGGTTGGATCTCCTTGCAGTCCAAGGCACTCTCAAGAGTCTTCTCCAACACCGCAGTTCAAAAGTATCAATTCTTAAGCACTCAGCCTTCTTCACAGTCCAACTCTCACATCCATACATGACTACTGGAAAAACCATAGCCTTGACTAGACGGACCTTAGTCGGCAAAGTAATATCTCTGCTTTTGAATATACTATCTAGGTTGGTCATAACTTTTCTTCCAAGGAGTAAGCGTCTTCTAATTTCATGGCTGCAATCACCATCTGCACTGATTTTGGAGCCCCCCAAAATAAAGACTGACATGGTTTCTACTGTTTCCCCATCTATTTCCGATGAAGTGATGGGACCAGATGCCATGATCTTCGTTTTCTGAATGTTGAGCTTTAGGCCGACTTTTTCGCTTTCCTCTTTCACTTTCATCAAGAGGCTTTTTAGCTCCTCTTCACTTTCTGCCATAAGGGTGGTGTCATCTGCATATCTGAGGTTATTGACATTTCTCTCGGCAATCTTGATTGCAGCTTGTGTTTCTTCCAGTCCAGCGTTTCTCATGATGTACTCTACATATAAGTTAAATAAGCAGGGTGACAATATACAGCCTTGACGTACTCCTTTTTCTATTTGGAACCAGTCTGTTGTTCCATGTCCAGTTCTAACTGTTGCTTCCTGACCTGCATACAGATTTCTCAAGAGGCAGGTTAGGTGGTCTGGGATTCCCATCTCTTGAAGAATTTTCCACAGTTTATTGTGATCCACACAGTCAAAGGCTTTGACATAGTCAATAAAGCACAAATAGATGTTTTTCTGGAACACTCTTGCTTTTTTGATGATCCAGCGGATGTTGGCAATTTGATCTCTGGTTCCTCTGCCTTTTCTAAAACCAGCTTGAACATCAGGGAGTTCACGGTTCACATATTGCTGAAGCCTGGCTTGGAGAATTTTGAGCATTACTTTACTAGCGTGCAAGATGAGTGCAATTGTGCGGTAGTTTGAGCATTCTTTTGCATTGCCTTTCTTTGGGATTGGAATGAAAACTGACCTTTTCCAGTCCTGTGGCTATTGCTGAATTTTCCAAATTTGCTGGCATATTGAGTGCAGCACTTTCACAGCATCATGTTTCAGGATTTGAAACAGCTCAACTGGAATTCCATCACCTCCACTAGCTTTGTTCGTAGTGATGCTTTCTAAGGCCCACTTGACTTCACATTCCAAGATGTGTGGCTCTAGATTAGTGATCACATTATCATGATTATCTGGGTCGTGAAGATCTTTTTTGTACCGTTCTTCTGTGTATTCTTGCCACCTCTTCTTAATATCTTCTGCTTCTGTTAGGTCCATACCATTTCTGTCCTTTATCGAGCCCATCTTTGCATGAAATGTTCCCTTGGTATCTCTAATTTCTTGAAGAAATCTCTAGTCTTTCCCATTCTGTTGTTTTCCTCTATTTCTTTGCATTGATCATTGAGGAAGGCTTTCTTATCTCTTCTTGCTATTCTTTGGAACTCTGCATTCAGATGCTTATATCTTTCCTTTTCTCCTTTGCTTTTTGCCTCTCTTCTTTTCACAGCTATTTGTAAGGCCTCCCCAGACAGCTATTTTGTTTTTTTGCATTTCTTTTCCATGGGGATGGTCTTGATCCCTGTCTCCTGTACAATGTCACGAACCTCCATCCATAGTTCTTCAAGCACTCTATCTATCAGATTTAGGCCCTTAAATCTATTTCTCACTTTCACTGTATAATCAAAGGGATTTGATTTAGGTCATACCTGAATGGTCTAGCAGTTTTCCCTACTTTCTTCAATTTGAGTCTGATTTTGGTAATAAGGAGTTCATGATCTGAGCCACAGTCAGCTCCTGGTCTTGTTTTTGTTGACTGTAGAGAGCTTCTCCATCTTTGGCTGCAAAGAATATAATCAATCTGATTTCAGTGTTGACCATCTGGTGATATCCATGTGTAGAGTCTTCTCTTGTTTTGTTGGAAGAGGGTGTTTGCTATGACCAGTGCATTTTCTTAAACTCTATTAGTCTTTGCCCTGCTTCATTCCGCATTCCAAGGCCAAATTTGCCTGTTACTCCAGGTTTTCTTGACTTCCTACTTTTGCATTCCAGTCCCCTATAATGAAAAGGACATCTTTTGGGGTGTTAGTTCTAAAAGGTCTTGTAGGTCTTCATAAAACCGTTCAACTTCAGTTTCTTTAGCATTACTGGTTGGGGCATAGACTTGGATAACTGATATTGAATGGCTTACCTTGAAGATGAACAGAGATCATTCTGTTGTTTTTGAGATTGTATCCAAGTACTGCATTTCAGACTCTTTTGTTGGCCATGATGGCTACTCCATTTCTTCTGAGGCATTCCTGCCCACAGTAGTAGATATAATGGTCATCTGAGTTAAATTCACCCATTCCAGTTCATTTTAGTTTGCTGATTCCTAGAATGTCAAGTAATGCTCAAATTTCTCCAAGCCAGGCTTCAGCAATACGTGAACCATGAACTTCCAGATGTTCAAGCTGGTTTTAGAAAAGGCAGAGGAACCAGAGATCAAATTGCCAACATATGCTGGATCATCAAAAAGCAAGCGAGTTCCAGAAAAACATCTATCTCTGTCTTATTGACTATGCCAAAGCCTTTGACTGTGTGGATCACTATAAACTGTGGAAAATTCTGAAAGGGATGGGAATATCAGACCACTTGACCTACCTCTTGAGAAACCTATATGCAGGTCAGGAAGCAACAGTTAGACCTGGACATGGAACAACAGACTGGTTCCAAATAGGAAAAGGCGTGTATATTGTCACCTTGCTTATTTAACTTATATGCAGAGTACATCATGAGAAACTCTGGACTGGAAGAAGCACAAGCTGGAATCAAGATTGCCAGGAGAAATATCAATAACCTCAGATATGTAGATGACACCACCCTTATGGCAGGAAGTGAAGAGGAACTAAAAAGCCTCTTGATCAAAGTGAAAGTGGAGAGTGAAAAAGTTGGCTTAAAGCTCAACATTCAGAAAATGAAGATCATGGCATCTGGCCCCATCACTTCATGGGAAATAGATGGTAAACAGTAGAAACAGTGTCAGACTTTATTTTTGGGGGCTCCAAAATCACTGCAGATGGTGACTGCAGCCATGAAATAAAAAATGCTTACTTCTTGGAAGGAAAGTTATGACCAACCTGGATAGCATATTCAAAATCAGAGACATTACTTTGCCAACAAAGGTCCTTCTAGCCAAGGCTATGGTTTTTCCTGTGGTCATGTATGGATGCAAGAGTTGGACTGTGAAGAAAGCTGAGTGCCGAAGAATTGATGCTTTTGAACTGTGATGCTGGAGAAGACTCTTAAGAGTCCCTTGGACTGCAAGGAGATCCAACCAGTCCATCCTAAAGGGGATCAGTCCTGGGTGTTCATTGGAAGGACTGATGCTAAAGCTGAAACTTCAATACTTTGGCCACCTCATGTGAAGAGTTGACTCATTGGAAAAGGCTCTGATGCTGGGAGGGATTGTGGGCAGGAGGAGAAGGGGACAACAGCGGATGAGATGGCTGGATGGCATCACCAACTCAATGGATATGAGTTTGGGTAAACTCCAGGAGTTGGTGATGGACAAGGAAGCCTGGCATGCTGCAATTCTTCGGGTCACAAAGAGTCGGACACCACTGAGTGACTGTTCAGAACTGAAATGATAGTGGCACATGGAATTCCTGATCCATAATAGAAGGATAGACTGTCTTCACAGCTACCATCTCTGTGGAAACTGAAGGAAGATGGTGATTTGAGACATATATTATAACCCAGGTCCCCTGTTAGCCAAGGAGGCCCAAACCTAAAATGAGGTCCAAAATTCTTGAGTTTTTTTCCTCTCATCTCAACTCTAAGAGTCCCACTTCTCTTTCTGTTTCCATAGTCTGTATTTCATATGATTTTTTGCTCTGTGGTTTCACTTGGTTACAGTTCTAAATGATGTTCTGTCTTGCATCAAGTACTACAGGTGTGGAAGCATATATTTTAAGTCCCCAGTCTGGGCCAAAATCTAAGCCTCTACTTAACTTCTACTCAAATATTTACCATGCTGTCAATCATTATCAAAAATGCTACTTGAAAACAGGCTAAACTCTCACATTATATTATGCGGGTACCTAGAAATTCCTGCTTGGAGAAGGAAATGGCAGCCTACTCCAGTATTCTTGCCTAGAGAATCCTGTGGACAGAGGAGCCTGGTGGGCTGTGGTCCATAGGGTGGCACAGAGTTGGACATGACTGAAGTGACTTATCATGCTTGCATGCATTGGAGAAGGAAATGGCGACTCACTCCAGTATTCTTGCCTGGAGAATCCCAGAGACAGAGGAGCCTTGGTGAGCTGCCGTCTATGGGGTCACACAGAGTCGAACATGACTGAAGTGACTTAGCAGCAGCAGCAGCAGAAATTCCTGCTGCCATGCTTATCCACTGCAGTAAAGCCTTTTCTGGATTCAGTTCTTATTGCTGTTTAATATATGTTGTATATGTTATTATTACTATTACTCTGCATTGGATTCTGCCAGAGTGGTCTCTATATCTCATGGCTCTTCTTGATAAAAAGTGACAAGTATCTCAGTATTTTGTTTCTAGATTTAAAACATGTATAATTAAATTTTTATTTCAAAAAGGCATATAAAAGAATACTATGAAAAAAATGTATTCCAACAATTAGATAACCTAGATGAAATGGATAAATTCCTAAATACAGACTGCTAAAACTAAATCAAGTAGAACAGCCCTATGAGAAATAAGATTGACTAGTATTCCAGAAAAATTTTCCACAAAGAAAAGTACAGGAACAGATGACTCTACTGTCAAATTCCACCAAATATTTAAAGAAGAGTAAACACTAATCCTTCAGAAGCTCTTTTAAGAATTAAAAGATAAAAGAACACTTCCCAGTTAATTCTATGATGGCATTATTCTCTTCATACCAAAGCTGGAAAATGACATAGCAAGGAAAGGAAAACTACAGGATAATATCCCTTTAAATGTAGGTGTAGAAAACCCCATAAAATACTAGCAAACTGAATCTAGTAACATACTCAGAAAATCATATACCATGACCAAATGGAATTTACCCCAGGAATACAAATGTCATTTAACACACAAAAATCAATGTAATACAACATGTCAGTAGAAATAGAATAAAACCACATGACCACAATAGATGTGAAAAACCACAGTGGATGAGAAAAAAATTTGACAAAATCCAACACTCTTTTATAATAGCAACACTTAACAGACTAGGAGTTAAGGGAATTTCTTCAGCTTAGTAAAGTGCATCTACAAAAAGTCCAGAACTAATATCAAACTTAAAGGTGAAAGACTGAAAGCTTTTCCACCTAAGATCAGAACAAGGTAAATCTATTCTTACCACTTCACTTCTAGATTGGAAAGGATAGAGTACAACTGTAGTTGTGGATGATATGATCGTCTTATTGAAACTTTGCAGAAATCTGCAAAGCAAACAAACAAAAATGTCAGTGCTAATAAGTGAGGTCAGCAAGTTTGCAAGAAATAAGATCATCAATTATATTTTATACACTGGGAATGAATAGTGCAAATATTGAGTTAAGACAATAACTCCATTTATTATAACAACAAAAAGCTATGTAGATGTAAATTCAACAAAATTACTGTGAGATTTGTTCACTGAAAACTATGAGACAACTTTGAAAGTAATAAAAGACATAAATAGTTAGATATCCTGGATTTGTGGATA
This sequence comes from Oryx dammah, assembly GCF_014754425.2. NCBI lineage: Eukaryota > Metazoa > Chordata > Mammalia > Artiodactyla > Bovidae > Oryx > Oryx dammah. Next base: position 80,614,483 of record NW_024070186.1, on the reverse strand, counting down.
GAAAGACTTGACGGTGATATTTCCCAAATTGATCCTACAAATTCAAGACCATTCCTGTCAAAATCCCATTTGCTTTTTTTTCCCCACAGATATTGACAAGCTAATCCAAAAATTTATGTAGAAGTATAAGTGATACAGAATAAATGAAAATGTTAGAAGTCTCATACTCCCTGATTTCACAGCTTACTACAAAAAAGAGAGTGAAAAAGCTGGCTTAAAACTCAACATTTAAAAAACTAAGATCATGGCATCCAGTCCCATCATTTCATGGCAAATAGATGGGAAAAAGTGGAAGCAGTGATAGATTTTATTTTCTTAGGCTCTAAAATCACTACAAATGGTGACTGCCACCATGAAATTAAAAGACACTTGCTCCTTGGTAGAAAAGCTGTGACAAACCTAGACAGCATATTAAAAAGCAGAGACACCACTTTGCCAATAAAGATTCGTATAGTCAAAGCAATGGTTTTTCCAGTAGTCATGTATGGATGTGAGAGTTGGACCATAAAGAAAGCTGGGTCCTGAAGAACTGATGCTTTTGAACTGTGGTGCTGGAGAAGGCAATGGCACCTCACTCCAGTACTCTTGCCTGGAAAATCCTGTGGGTGGAGGAGCCTGCAGTCCATGGGGTCGCTGAGAGTTGGACATGACTCAGTAACTTCACTTTCAGTTTTCACTTTCATGCATTGGAGAAGGAAATGGCAACCCACACCAGTGTTCTTGCCTGGAGAATCCCAGGGATGGCAGAGCCTGGTAGGCTGCCATCTATGGGGTCACACAGAGTTGGACACGACTGAAGCAACTTGGCAGCAGCAGCAGCTTGAGAAGATGGCAAGGAGAGTTGCTTGCACTGCAAAGAGATCAAACCAGTCCATCCTAAAGGAAATCAGTCCTGAACATTCACTGGAAGGACTGATGGTGAAGCTGAAGCTCCAGCTCCAATACTTTGGCTGCCTGATGTGAAGAGCCAACTCATTGGAAAAGACCCTGACACTGTGAAAGATTGAAGGCAAAAGGAGAAGAAGGCAGCAGAGAATGAGATGGTTAGATAACATCACCAACTCAATGGTCATGAGTTCGAATAAACTCTGAGAGATAGTGAAAGACAAGGAAGCTTGGCATGCTGCAGTCCATGGGGTCACAAAGAGTTAGACACAGCTTAGTGACTGAACAACAATAACATAGTCAATTAATACAGACATGATGCTGAGATCATTCAATGGGGAAATTTCAACAAATGGTGTGGGGACAACTAAACGTCTACATGTGAAAGAATAAGCTGGAGCCCTTCTTCACATCATATGCAAAACTTAATACAAAATGGGTTAAATGCCTACATTTTAGAGCCAGAACTACAAAAAAAAAAAAAAGACCCCATGACTTTGTATTAGGCAACGGTTTCTTAGATACAATACTCAAAACACAAAATGACAGATTAAAAAAAAAAATAGATAAGTTGGAGTTTATCCAAATAAAAACTTTTGTGTTTCAAAGGACACTATCAACAAAGTGAAAAGACAGTTGACAGAATATAAAGTAAGTTTGCCAATTATGCATCTGATAAGGCACTAGTATCTGGAATATGAAGAAGACTTACAACTTGATAATAAAAAGACAACTCAATTAAAATTTTTTTCAAGGTATTTGGATAGACATTTCTATTTAATCTTGACAAAGGCCATTCTGAACTCTTAAAAAAAATCTATGTACTGATTTGTCAGAATTTCAGAGTCTCTGCTTTTGCCTTCCTCCTGCCTGCTGCTTTTATTCACTCATTTAACTGATGTGTCAGGAATTTTACCAAGAACTAACAGGGTCAGGCAGAGGTCAGAATGAAACTGTTCAATTTTTCTACTTACTGGGAAAAAAGCCCATTGAAAAAGTGATTATTCAAGTGTGTTAGAGTCACCATATGGACCCTGACTGCTCTTTTCCTGTTGCTCATCATGAGAAACAGATAAAATGTATGTGAATCTTAAAGCTATCTGTAAATTATAACTTTAAAATGTCTTTACTGACAAAATAAAAATGTTATTTATCTGCTGTAATTGAAATACAGCTTAAATGACCAAAAAATTGCTCTTGAAAATGCGAAGTGAAAGTGTTGTTTCTTAAAACTGCATGTGCGCATGCTCAGTCGCTTCAGTTGTGTCCGACTTTGTGATCCCGTGGACTGTAACCCCCAGGCTCTTCTATCCACGAGATTCTTCAGGCAAGAATACTGGAGTGAGTTGCCGTTTCCTTCTCTAGGGAATCTTCCCAACCCAAGCATCGAACCCTCATCTCCTGTGTCTCCTACATTGCAGATGGATTCTTTAACCACTAGGTTACCTGGGAAGCCTCTCTTAAATATAAGGTCTCTGTTATTGGAACAATCTGTTTTTCCCTATTTATGGGAAAGAGACAACTTGGGTTAAGAATGTGACTTTGCAGTTGGATAGATCTAGGTTTCACTTTTGGTTCCACAACTTTCTCCCTTTGCCGAAAAAGGTGAAATGTTACAATAATTATATAATTATTGAGGGATTGAGGTGGGAATTAAATAAGATACAGTATGTGAAGTGCTTAGAACAGGTGACATGAGATGACTGCTCACTGAATAGCAACGATAACCTCAGTATGTATTATTACTGTGTCTACTTAACGGCAGGCTTCTCTGGTGGCTCAGCAGTAACAAATCTGCCTGCAAAGCAGGAGATCCACGTTCGATCCTTAGGTCAAGAAGATCCTCTGGGGGAGGGCATGGCCACCCATTCCAGTTCTCTTGCCTAGAGAATCACAGGGACAGAGGAGCCTGGCAGGCTGCAGACCATAGCGTCGCACAGGGTCAGACACGACTGAGGCGACTAAGCCACAGCAGCAGCATACTAACGGTTCCAGGAACAAACATGCTAACTTCATTTACTTAACACAGTCAATAGTGAAAATTTGTTTTTCTTTGAACAATTAATTTGGCTATACACTCATGAGAAGAATTTAGTAAAATAATTTGATTGTTAGGGAGAGAGGATTGAATGAGTTAATGAAAGGTCTTTGTAAGTTTTTTTCCCAAAGTGAATGGATGGTCGTGAATAAGGAACTTATTTGTCATTAAATTGCCAACATCAACTAAAACATAACAGAAGAAAAGGTTCAGAAAGTTGTATCAGATATCCTGAAAAAGCCTTTGTGGAAAGAAACCAAACATAATTTTGTTTAGGAAGAAGTTATCAGTACCCAACCTTATCTGAGAAGACAAGTCAATTATTTAGCCTCTTATTAGAAGGCAAACCCTGTGAAAACAGGGTTCCTTGTTCTGTATAACAGAATTAAAAAAAAATTCAGAATAATCTTATTTACATTTAAAAATATTTTTTGTTTTAAAATTAGGGAACCATGAGCTGAACATGTCTTTAATAGAGTTTTAGAGCAAATACATCTTAAGTCTCTTGGGAGACAAAGTAAATGCCAAGGCCAGAGGTCACTACTGCATCTCAGTCATAAAATTGTAACTATAGATATACCGAAAGACTTTTACTTTAAAAAAAGTATAATTAAAGCAAGTATTTGAGAGTAATTGATGGGACATTTGCCAACTTTGACTTAATTAGACTCAGTCTTAATTTTTAAAAGTGTTGGCTGCAGCAAAATGATAGAGTAAGACATTAATGTTCCGGTTATGATTCATTTCAAATTTGAACTCTTCCCAGCTCAAATCTGGTTGGTTGGTTAAAAATGAAGTGATGGTTGCAAATAACAGTATCCAGAAGACTATATTGGGTTCTAAATTAGCCAAATGAAAGGCATTGTTCCCATTTCATTGTTTTGAAAATCTAACTGACAGGTTCTCTAGTCTTAGTTTTAGCTTTATGAGGTGCATGTGTCTGAGTGTGTGTGCATGAACAGGAATGCCTGCTTTTAGTGAAATGGGCAGATATGAGATATATTGATTGGGTTCTTCTTGGCATTGATTGAGTAAAAAACCTGTCACTTCTCCAAGTAGTGAATCATGTTGACAGAGAGCAATACATTTTATAAGGTTTTTTTTTTTCCTTTGTTCAGATCATTTGTAGTTGAAGCACATTTGCCACCTTTTAAAGTGATCTCTGCAGCATTCCAGAGCCATTGAAATATTCGTCTTAACCAGGATAGTCAGTTTCTCTGCTAGCACGGAAGAAGATTTTTAACATGAACGTGATTTTATCAACCTCTCTTTGCTTTGGACTCCTAACTTTGTTATCTGTAATGATCTTTTTGGAATCGGTGCACGGACTGCCATATTTTATTCAAGGTATGTACATGTGAATGTAAAATTCTACAGGTGGGTAAATAATTCTTATCCTATTTGCGTTGCTTTGATTTTTCTATCATTATGGCAATAATTTTTAAACATCAATATAATTTAATCTTCAGACAACCCTTCAGTAGTTGCTGTTTTAAATTAAATGTAATCTGTGATGCTGTTCTCAAGTTAATTAATTTTAACTGACACTGTACTAAATTAATTTCAACTGCATTTGTCTCTAACCAAGGGAAATCTTTTTCTTATTTCTATTCCATTAGCAAAGACGGGGATGTATAAATAGTAATACAGTGCAATGCATATTTCAAAAGTACATCTTCAGGGGAAAAAAAAGTTTCATCCAGTGAGATGATTAGTAAACTACTTATAAAAGGAGAATGACTCTGAGAACATATCAAGACAACACTTGTATGTGTAGAGACCTGGGGAGAATGATACATTGGGAAATTTATATAGTACTTTCAGGAGGAGGATGTTAACACCCACATTATTCATTGACTGTAATCAGATTTCTAAATACTTAGGGTACTTATATTAAATGAAATAATGTAATTTTTGACATCTACAAATACCATGAGAAATTTAGAGAAAATAAGTTTCTATTCTGGTCATATTGGAATTTGATCTTTTAAAAAAATTTTTCATTGGATTCTGTAGTGGAAATAGCTTTTAATCTGGAAATCAGTGGAGTTAGATTTAATGCTGACTTACTAGGCAAACAACCTAACCTCATTGACACTTTTATATATGTCTTTACCATTTAAAAATAGTAACTTAAAAATAGTGCTCTTTAATATCTCATCCAATTTGAATCTATCATCTAACTGACCTCTTTGTCAGGAAGAAGGAGACAGACAGCCTTTGCTTTTGCTTTCTTAGGGAAACCAAGACAGAATGTAATAAATGTTGTTTACATGACTCTGGGTTGAGAAAAGGAATTAAGTTTCCTCTTTAAGATCTAATCCAACTTTAGTAGACCGTTTTGTCTCAAATGAGGTTTTAAAAGTTAATGAAAATTAGAACAGTTCTTTTGATAGTGGAAATAAAATTGTATAAACCCTTGTTATTTATTTATAGGGATTTTCCCTTTGAAACATAAATACAAGCCTGGGGCCTAACTGCAAGACCTAAATACAAGCTTGGGGATGAAAGAATCTGGATTTTATCCCTGGCACTTACATTTTGTCTTTGGCCAGCCAAAATCATTGTACTTGGTAGGCCTTCATTGCTTTTCCTATGAAATAATGGGATTTTCAATGTTCTTAACAGTGTAAAGGTGTGAGGAAGGAAACAACTGGTCATTCACAGAAGACTCTGCAAAATGAGGATGTTAGTGGTAACTGTATTATAACTTCTGATATCATGTATATGAAATACAGAAAAATCCAACTCAAACTTTTTACAAGATTACAAATAGACAACATCTCTGACCCCAGAATACCACACACTGATGTCCATATATCATTGGCAACGTATAGGAAAGGTTTCTCTCTGGGACCCCTTGATCTCAGTTTCATTATATGTAAATAGAGAAGACAAGTTATTGGGAAGTTTATTTTCTAATCTAAATTGTCCAGGATTAGGGTGAACTTCTCACCATTTTTCAAGGCAACTAAATGTTTGACTTATTATAGTCTTTTAACACACTGTTTTCAAATAAGCATTTGTCCACTGACAGACCACAAAGGTGGGGTCACCATCCTTTCTGTACTAGATGCCATCCAAGACGAAGAACACAATCTGCCCGCCTTCCTCTGGCTTGGGGGTCACAATGAAAGCATGCCTCGTGAGCCTGAAACTGGACAAATTGCCCACCATGAAATGAACAGCAGTGAATATCACGACTAGAAATTTAAAATTTTTGGTATATTATCATTTGAGGGTGTTCCAGGTTTCTTTCTGCAAAATTTCTTATCTATATCCCATAAAAGGCATCACATTCAAATGACAAGCAAGGACACAACTGCATCTTTTAAGCTTCAGTGTCTCAGGCAGTAATGAGTCTTTTTCTTTTTTTCCTGTATATTGCAAAAGTAATCACTCTCTCATTTCTGAGTAACTTTGCCATCCTTTTTGCAAAGGGACATCGACACTTGGATAGCTTTTTATTCACAGTTTCTTTATCAACACTAACTTTTAGTTTAAAGACAGAAATATTAAAAGTACATACATTTTTTTCTTTTAAAGCTGTATCTGTTTTATGATTAAAAATAAAAATGAGAAAAAGACTTATTTTCTACTATTTTTCTTATCTTTCTAATGTTTTACTTTAGAAAAAAATTTTAAAAAATTTCTTGAAAAAACTTTTTCTCAGAGTATCCTATAAAAGGTGGTTTTCTTAAAAGGTAGTGACAAGAATTACTGAGGACAGTGTGTAATCACTGGAAACCAAATGGGTAAAGAATGGTAAATACATTAATTTTCTCTTTTGAAAAATGTTCCACTTAAACACACAGAGAAGGGGACTGTAAATTAAGCCAACAAAAGGTTCAGAAGGTAACATTTTCTAGTTACCTTTCTTCTAGTTTTATAAATACCCTAAATTGAAGGCAATGAATCTGTTTCTTTTATCACAGTTCTCTTTCTAAAACAAATAATCATTATCACCTGGCTACACAATGTTCCTCATTTTTTCAATGAAAGCATTTTAAAGATTATAACTTAACATTTTAATAAATAGCTATAATAAAAATTGCTACACTATTGCATAGTCATATCTTTCTCATAAACTAAATTATTCCTGAGGGCCTTTGTTTAATTGATGTTAAGCAAAAGTTCCATTGATAGTCTATTATTTTAACTATTCAAAGAAGAAAGAACCCCAGAATTTCACAAATAATTTCTATGCCTATGAAGTAATGGAAATTGAGGAACTTTAAAATTGAGGAAATTGAGCAACAATAAATGTGTTTGTCAATGTAGAAACTTTTGATGATGCCACTTACCCCAGGTCATTTATTGTCTTTCTCAGCAAATCGTTTATTCCTTTAATTAGCCATTTAGTTATTTGAGTTCATTAACTGACATTTTGGAGACACAGGGAATAGGAGACAATTTAAAGGAAGAGTCTAGTTAAATTATGAGCCATTTCTCTAACTGAAGCCTCAATATTCCCACTTTTAAATTTTAAACTCACTAATCTATCTTTTGTCCACACAATATCAGTTATTATGACTGAAATGGAAGAGGACCTTATGGTCCTTGCCCCCCAACCCCCTTGCCTATGTCCTCAGACTTCCTTTTTTTTTTTTTTTTGTAGAAAAACTTTAGACAAAGAATAAGTTTAATCGGAGAACTGAGAAAATGAAGAAACAAAGGGAAACAGTCAAAGGAAGCCCAATAATAATAATATAGTCTTTAAGCATAATCAAGGACCTTTAGTTCCTTCTCAAGGGCCATAGCTAATATTCTGATCCATATCCTGTGAGCTGTCTCATAGATACTGAAATATCAGGTGGAGAAATTAACTACCTGACGGCCAGACTGTAGTCATGACATAAGCAGCCACAATTCTGAGAACTGGCCTCAAAGAACTTGAAACAAACTGATGCTGAAACTGAAGATTAACGGTACCTAAAATAAGCAAGATTACACTGGTCAGACCACTGAGGACCAATTTCAAGATGACTATCAGAGCTGACATGTTTATGCATGTAGCCCCCTCCCTCAGCCTATTAAAGCTCATGCCCCCTGACAATCAGGGGGCAGTCAGACATTGGACAGGTCTCTGCCCTCCCCAAACCTCCTGGTTACTGGCATCCAAAATAAAGCAAAGTTTCCTTTCTACTAAGCTGGCCTCTTTAAATGGCTTTTGAGTGGCAGCATCTGGACCTGGGTTTGGTAACATGAGGAGAAAAAGAGAGGGAAGAATGATCCGGTAGAAATTTATTAATAAAGGTGTGATTATTTTAGGCCACCTTACAAAGTTCATTTTGTTTATAAGACACTATTATTTTAATTGCATTACAATCCTGTTGAATCTTCATTTTTTATAGCTTGAATAAAGTCTATTGTCCTGATTTCTACCCCAGAATCAAAATATTTAGGGAAATTTGGTTGATTTTTCTGTTTTTAGAGTGCTGAGAGAGTGGGCTAGGAGGTAAATGGACAAAGATGTAAAGCTATGATCACAGAAAAACTGGGCACCATCTGACCACTTCCACAAGGTTGCCTTGGATGGTTCAAGGCAATTCCCAGAACATAAAATAGCTCATATTTATATGTGTATAAAGTCTCAAAGTCAAATTTTATATTTTTCTCTTAAAAACAACTTTTAATTTATATTTCTTATGTTAAACACAATAGTAGAAAAAAGTTTTAAATACAGATGAGAAAATAGAAAGTACAATTTTCTGTAATTCTACTAAGGCAGAAATAATTATGGGCGAATTTTAGACTGTAAGCTTCCAGGTATATTCTCCATCTCTGCTTCTTTCTCTTTCTCACAATCTCTCTTTGAGTGTTCATACACATTCAATGATTTTTCAGACAGCTTGTCTTTGTATATTACACATCTCTCTCTGTACACATTTTTTTGGCAAGTATACACACTTTCCAGGTTGTGCAGTGGTAAGGAATCTGCCTGTCAATGCAGGAGATGCAACTCAGGTTCTATCCATGGGTCAGGAAGATCCTCTGGAGGAGGGCATGACAACCCACTCCATTATTCTTCTCTGGAAAACTCTATGGACAGAGGGGCCTAGGGGGTTACACTGTAGTCAATGCGGTCACAGAGAGTCGGACATGGCTGAGCAACTGAGCACACGTGCACATTAATAGTTACCTGTAAAATCGATTTAATCAGAAAGACACTCAAGTGACACAGATTGAAAAGAGCTTTTACTACACTAAGGTAATTATTACAGGAAATGAATTGCTTCCAGATAAAGAAGATACAGATGGTGAAGAACTGTTGCTGGCTCTACTGAATAAAAATTTTGGCTTCCAAAGATCTTCCAACATTGGTGAGTTAAGAATAAAGTCAAACATTATTTATTCCATCTTCTGACCTGTTTTCTCTACATGTTAATTTATATTAAAGAAAGTAATAATTACTAATTTAAAGCTGCACTGAAGGCTTAAGTGTCTGTTATTTCATCTTAATGCTAAAAGCAATGGCATTATTAAAAAAACATTAAAATCTTATTTTGTTCAATTAGAGTATTCTAATGGGATTAGTAACTGTCGAGTTACAAAACAATTATTTTTACTTCTACTTTTCCCCTCTCATCTATGTTACTCTCCACAGGTACAGTTAATATTTTCTTTTACTAAATGCTTCCAGGGTATTATTAAATGTTTTGAAATAGGTTTCCACTAGAAATTTCTCAGATTAACTGTGGTTTTCTGGCACTTTTTTTTGCAATCAGATTCTTTCAATTTGGGAAATGACTGGAGTAGAAACCATTGAGAAATTTAGGCTCCACCAATGTTTTTTTCCTTTGAAGTACAGGATAATCTGATTTACAATTATGCATTAGATTGGTCTCCAAGAAATGATAGATATTGTCAGAAATTTAGCAGGTCTAACCTGAGAGACAGCGTGACAATATGATAATGTAGTGCTCTCTCAGAAAACGTCTGTTCTAAAAAAACTGTCTATTCATGGGACAGGGCACTGGTTAGAAGAATGTCTTAATAAATACTTAAAAATACAAGATTTAAAAATTAGAAATAAGATGTTTCATTGAGGAAATTGAACATGATTATAAAAAGAAAAATCTGTACTCAAATTGTAAAACCCAGAGAGATTACTATTAGTATTTTGGGAAATTTCCCTCTTGATTAAATTTTACAGATAAGATTTGTGGCCTGCGTTTTTTTTTTTTACTTAATATTTTTTCATGAGAATGTCCCCATGCCAGTGTAAAAATTTACTTCTAAATAGTAGTCCTTATTAGAACTATGAAAAGTCCCTATTTAAGAAAACTCTGTATTTATTATAGAAATTAGATATTTGCTCATTATAGTACTGATTATATTTCAACATTACAGACACTGAAAAAATGTTTGGGGCTTTATATTAGAGATACATGGGTGATCTCAAATCATACAAAAAAAAAAACAACCTTGTCTTTCTGAATGTGTGACCTGAAGTGAATTAAATATTACTTGCAATGTACATTTTTCATATGACAAATGTGTCTTGCAGATATAGAACTGGCTAACAAATTGGAGGAACCTAACCAGGTGAGAATGTGAAACACATGAAATCTTAATTTTCATAATTATTATAAGACAATTTTTGAAAACAATAGTTTTTAAAATTATTAATTCTGTATTTTAAAACTATTATTCTTGTTAGAAAAAGAGTGAAGTAATTCACTAAGAAAAACAATCAAATTCTACTAAAAGAAGAAGAAAAGGAAAACAAGACAAAACTATAACTGAAGTGACCATGGGATAAAATGTCTAGAAATCTGGATTTTAGATCCAGCTCTCCAATTACCTAGGAGAGCATGGAAGAATTAAAATTCTCTGGATCTAAATCTCCTCATCTCTAAACTAAGAGGCTATAATTAGATTGGTGGTTTTCAAAAGCTATTATTACTTTTCAAAGTGGAAATATTTTTTTCCAAACAAAATTGTATGTGTTCCCAGTAAATGAAACATATAAAAGTGGAGCTGTTCTACTTGAAGCAGCTAGTTTGGGAGGAGAGGGACTGAAGTGCTGCATTCTTGACCTATCTTTGGCCTCGGTACAGGGAACCCCTTAGCAACCTTATCCCCCAACTTCTCTCTATGAAGAAAATTGGAAAATCATTGCATTAGATTATTTTTTAACTCTTTCAAACACCACTGCATGCAAATTCATTATCATATAAACCATGTGGCTGTGAGAGAGAAGTATGCCCCATCAGTTATTAGCAGCTAGGACACAGATACATGCAGTAGCTCAAGCTGAATTCTGTTTTGATAGAGTTAGATCTCCAGGGTTTAGGCAATCAGTGATCTTGCTAAAGATCAACTTGGCTTACACTCTGGATGGAAACCTTAGGGTCTCAAAATACTTCTTTCCCACTAGGAAGGACAAATATTTCAGGAAATTCGAACATACACATAAAGTCTTTGAATCTCCTTGAAAAGGACTGGTCATTTTGGGTGACATCAAATCAGGTCCAGTTACACAGGCTGTGTTTCCAGGCTTCCCATTAATGAACACTGAGACTTGACTTCCTTCACCATAAACCTGCTTGTTCCTGATTGTCTGTTGAGTCAGTTTCTAAATGCAAGTTTCCTTTTATTTTTCTGTTTAATTATTTTTATTTTTTATTACTCTTGTTTCCTTTTCTGTTGCTTTTTCCTCCTTCCTTTTGTCCATCTTCCTCCTTTTCTTGCTTTCTTCTTTCATAGAAAACAGTATTGTTGTTATTAAAGACTAATAATTTTCATATTTAATTTTTAACAGCTGGAAATGCTGAAAGAGCAGCTCACGGAAGCAAAGGATGCTGAGATGTCCTATGCAATAGACGGTCTATCTTCTTCCCATCCTAATAAGCGAGGTAAATTTTCACTTCAAAGTCTTAACATTGAATTCTAAGATTACTTTTGCCAGTATTTCTGAAAGGGAAGAAATTAAGTTGACACTTCTTTATTTTATGTTGATGATCAGATCAAAGCTCATATTAAAAAATAAATAAATTCCAAGGCTTCCTCAATGGCTCAGATGATAAAGAATCTGCCTGCACTGTGGGAGATTGGGCTTCGATCCCTGGGTTGGGAAGATCCCTTGGGGAAGGGAATGGCTACCCACTCCAGTATTCTTGCCTGGAGAATTCCATGGACAGACGAGCCTGTCGGGCTACAGTCCATGTGATCTCAGAGTAGGACATGACTGAGTGACTGAGCACACAGACATTCAAACAAAGGCATTAAATGTCTGTGAACTCTGTCACATATACAACATGGTTAGCAAGGTCATATATTCCAGATTTAAGTAAAACTAGACTTGCATTCAGAGAAGGCAATGGCACCCTACTCCAGTACTCTTGCCTGGGAAATCCCATGGACAGAGGAGCCTGGTAGGCTACAGTCCATGGGGTCACTAAAAGGACACCACTGAGCGACTTCATTTTGACTTTTCACTTTCATGCATTGGAGAAGGAAATGGCAACCCACTCCATGGTTCTTGCCTGGAGAATCCCAGGGACAGAGGAGCCTGATGGGCTGCTGTCTATGGGGCCGCACAGAGTCGGACATGACGGATGTCACTTAGCAGCAGCAGCAGACTTTCATTGTTTAAAACTGTGTCTCATCCTTGCTATTTTGCTTTAACACTGGAGAGTAAAGAGTACTCTCATTGCTATAGCACTTAGTCCAGGTTTTGATTTATAATATTTAATTTTAGAAAGATTTGTCTTTTGGATCCCTATTTCTTTTTATAACATTCTTAGAAAATTCTTGTGTATGAAAAAATTGTATATATGTCTCTTTATTCACATTGTGATATGAGATTTGCTAAGGCATGTTTTATTCATTTTCACTTGTCCCCTTCCTCTCAAGTTTGTCTTTAACTGCTGTAAAAATGTGGTTTTTACAATGGAAGAGGATGAAACAGCATTCTTAGACACTTAGCATATACCAGACATTTTATATTTTACTATCTCAGGTTGTTATGGTTAAGTATATAGAGTCTATAGTTAGACTGCCTGGGTTTAAATTGTAATATTGATATATCCTACATGTGTGATCTTGGGAAATTATCTAACTTCCTGTGCCTCATTTTCTTTGCCCCCAAATGCAAATAATAATAATCATCTTTATGGGCTTGTTAGGAAGATTTTATAAGTTAATATGTGAAAGTCACTTAGAACAATATCAGGCATGTAATCAGTACTATGTAAGCCTAACTTTAAAAATTCATTTTGATCATTATTACTATAATTATTATTTTATATTCATCATAATCACCATAAGATAGCTATTACTATGCCTATATTATAGATGGGAAAATTACATCTCAGAGGGGTTAAGTAGCATGCTGAAAATAACCCAATTACTAAGTGATTTAACCAGTGAGCCTGAAGGACATTGGTAGAGGATATATTGGAAGGTGGAAGGGAAAGAATCTTCGGGCTTTTTAAGGACTTTAGCTTTTACTAACTGTCATACTGGGTAAGACCGAAGCAAAAGGAGAAAGGGGTGGCAGAGGATAAGATGGTTAGTTGACATCACTGACTTAATGGACATGAATTTGAGCAAACTTAGGGAAATAGTAGAGGATGGAGGAGTCTGGAGTGCTTCTCTCAATCCTTGTAATCAATTCGTAGAATCACAGAGTTGGACACGACTTAGTGGCTGAACAATTATCAAATGGGAAATCACTGAAAATTTGGGGCAAATGAGTGCTAAGAAATAAGTTTCAACAGAACCACTCTTGATGTTTAGTGGAGAATATACTGCTGCTGCTGCTGCTAAGTTGCTTTAGTCGTGTCTGACTCTGTGTGACCCCATAGAAGGCAGCCCACCAGGCTCCTCTGTCCCTGGGATTCTCCAGGCAAGAACCCTGGAGTGGGTTGCCATTTCCTTTTCCAATGCATGCATGCATGTAAGCAGCCCACCAGGCTCCTCTGTCCATGGGATTCTCCAGGCAGACACTGGAGTGTATTGCTATTTCCTTCTCCAGAATACACTGCAAAAAGGAGCAAAAATGCAAGCAGAGAGACCTTTAATGAGGCTAATTAAGGATCTAGAAAATAAATGGTGGTAACTTTAATTAGGGTGGCAGTAGTGAATTAATTGATAAGAAGGAGTCTGATACTAGATATATTTTGAAAAAAAAAGTCAACAAAATTTGCTCTAAAATTATATGTGAGTTGTGGAAAAAAAGAGTAAGGTTTGCAAATGACTCCAAGGTTTTATTCTAAGGGACTAGGGATAAAAGGGCAATTTCTGTTTATCGAGGGCTTCCCTGATGGCTCGGAAGGTAAATAATCTGCCTGCAATGCAGGAAACTCAGATTTGATCTCTCGGCGGGGAAGATCCCCTGAAGAAGGGAATGGCTACCCATTTCAGTATTCTTGCCTGGAAAATTCCAATGGGGACAGAGAGTTGGAAGAAGCAACATGGTGCAAGGGTTTGGTGATGGAAAAGAGTTGGTGTAAAGATTTGTTGAATCTTTTCATAGTCAGTATGGCCTAGGCTATGATATGTTACAAATTTTAGTCCAAATCTCAGAGACTTAATATAAGGAAATCCATAAGTTCAATGCACATAGTATTAATACAAGCCTCTTCTATTTTGTGGCTCTATCAGCTAGATTGTTGCTATAACTTACTGCCTCCAAGACTACCAAGATGAAGGAGAGGGATAGAGGCTGCATCTCAGCTCTCAGTTGCCTCAGTTCAGGGACATGCATCACCTCCACTGATCTACCGCCTTTAATTAGTCTCTTGAGCTGCCACCCAAATATTGGAAGAACAAGCTAATAAAAGTTAGAAAGCACTTATAAAAGTACATGGGAGTACCGCCTCCACCACAGTCAATCCTTTGATCTTTTCTTAACCACATAGACTGCACTCACCTGACTCTATTAGAGACAACCCCAAATTCCTTTCACTGCTGCACCCTGAACAAAGAACAGGCTTTCCAGGAGATACTAATTTTTGTCAAATACAATGTGCCTCCACTTCATTCACAGACTTATTAGTTAAAAGGCCAAATTCAGTAATTAGCATGGAAATAGGGACAGGATAACAACAATCAATCATCTTATTCATAAAGGAAAAGAACATGAGAGATGAGTGGTAACCCCTAGCAATTCTGAAATCCCAGAGGGCAAATATTATAAAGGTCTCTTACTCTGCAGATGGAGAAAAGTGTCTTTCGTGGTGGCTCAGACGGTAAAGCGTCTGCTTGCAGTGCAGGAGACCCGGGTTCGATCCCTGGGTTGGGAAGATGCCCTGGAGAAGGAAATAGCAACCCACTCCAGTACTCTTGCCTGGAAAATTCCACGGACTGAGAAGGCTACAGTCCATGGGATTGCAAAGAGTCGGACACGACTGTGCGACCTCAGTTTCAGTTTCAGTTTCAGTTTCAGTGTGTAGGAGGAAGCCTTTGTCCATTGTGGTGTTTCCCCTGGCTCCATCTTTTCCGAAGTTTTTGCCTTTTTTTTTTTTTCATTTTTCATCCCTCAACACAGCTTATGTGCTTTTGGGGGAATATTCTCTTTGAGGACTGATTGGCTTTTTCAGGCCTCTTCCTACTCTGACAAAGTTGGAGGCCCAAGGTTTATTTCATTTTAAAGTGTCAAAGATGATTTTAGTTCTAAAGTTTATGCTGTCTTTGACAATGATTTCTTGTACCAATTTAGACAGCCTCTCAACTATTGCTACACAGTTTTTAAAAAACTATTTTAACTATTCTGTATTCTCAGCCCCAACTGAGTTGCCCTGAAGAATATACTTTGAAAAGTAACACTTAATCTCATTTTTTTGCCCTGAATTCCTTATTTCAATTGATACTTACCTGACTTCACTCACTTAGAATCATTTTAAATCCCTTTTTATGGTTCTTTTTTCAGGATCTAGAAACAGCTCTTGAAATATTTCAAGGTCTTGTATTTCTGAACTACCTTTGTTTCATTTTTATTTATGTGTAAAGACACCTTTTCCCCCAAGCTTACTATTTCTTGTAATACCTGGCTAAGTGTATCCACCAGAAACCTAAACATACTGCCAATGTTCTATTTCCTTACCTTTTTCTTCTAGAAGTTCCAGAGGAACACATTCTGAATCTGAACTGTTATAGACGTCAGTTTTACTGCACATTTTGCTACTTTGTAAAATGACTCTTCTTGTTTCCAGCCTGTGACATCAATTTCCTTGTCTGCCATTAATCAGTTGCTGAGGCTGTGCCATGACTTAGCTTCCTATTAGAGCAGCACCCTCCTTCAAGTTACTAAGGTATATTTTGGTATAAATTAGGCAAACCACATCAACAAAATAACCTTAAAAATTCAGTGGTGTAAGTTGGTTTAAGATTTATTTCATGTTTACATGGAGCCTTGTGTACTGTGGTTATTTTCCTTCACTTTGTGCCTGCACCATGGGTCCCTATGGCAGGATAGGAAAGATACGGAGGAAAGCGCATCCTTACCTTCCAAAATTAGGCACATGTTCTCAATCTATCTTAATGGGAGTAGGGGAGCACCTGGGAAATGTCAAGAAACACAATGAACAGTTGGAGAATCCTATCTCTACTATAGACATTTTGAGCTTGTTATGCCGTGTATAACAAAATCTTCCCAGTAGTGATTTGAGTGAACCCCTGAGTATATAAATTTGGAGCTTAGGGAAGTAGCTCAGACTGGAGATCTAAATATGACAGTTACCTGCATGTCAGTATTGCTTGGTATTGTGATGAAACTCTCTAGGGAATCACTCTAGATAGATATAAAACAGAAGACATCGAGAACAAGTGCCAGGCCACACCAAGGTTAGAGACTGGGCAGATGAGAGAGAATTAGCAAAACAGACTGAGAGGGAGCAGCTATCGTAGAAAAAGGCCACAAGGAGAAAAATGCCTCAGATGTCAAACAGAAAAACTGTTTCCAGGAAGACATAGTTCAGCTGTTCCTAAAGCTATGGTTCAGTTCAGTTCAGTTCAGTTCAGTCGCTCAGTCGTGTCCGACTCTTTGCGACCCCATGAATCACAGCACGCCAGGCCTCCCAGTCCATCACCATCTCCTGGAGTTCATTCAGGCTCACGTCCATCGAGTCCGTGATGCCATCCAGCCATCTCATCCTCTGTCATCCCCTTCTCCTCCTGCCCCCAATCCCTCCCAGCATCAGAGTCTTTTCCAATGAGTCAACTCTTCACATGAGGTGGCCAAAGTACTAGAGCTTCAGCTTTAGCATCATTCCTTCCAAAGAAATCCCAGGGTTGATCTCCTTCAGAATGGACTGGTTGGATCTCCTTGTAGTCCAAGGGACTCTCAAGAGTCTTCTCCAACACCACAGTTCAAAAGCATCAATTGTTTGGTACTCAGCTAGGTCCAGTAAAATGAGATCTGAGACTTTCCATCTGAACAGCAATGGGAAGGGTTTTAATTATTTTGACAAGAATTATTTGATGGACTTTTGGTTAAGGAGAATATGAAAAACAACAGAAATGACTAACCACAGACAACTCTTTTGAGAAATTTTGTTTTGAAAGGTAGTAAAAATTGGAATATTAGCTGGAGTAACTTGGAGGAGTCAAAGAAGCTTTGTGATTGTTTTCAAGCAAGGAGATATTAAAGCATTTATGCATGTAGTAGGAACAAAATAAATATTTGTAGTGATAAACATATGAATTAGATGCCCAGGTTAGGTGACCGGAGCAATCCACATCACATCTGTCGTTTTTACTGGGATAACTAGAAACAGTCTACCATGAATAAAAATATATGAAGGTGAAATGAACTCAGAGGTTCACCTTAAAGCTAGAATATCTTAAATGTCTGTGAAATAATGTTATCTGTTTAATCATTTAATATATACTTGACAGACACCTGGTAAATCCTTCATTTCATTAAAGATACAGCTGTCCAACACAAAGCATCATGCTAAAAACAGGGATAGAAGAATGCTGGCTAGGGTGTTTCCCCCCTGACCCCCAACATAAATGATAAATGATAGATATGCATTAAGGAGTTGGTTCTACTGGTGATATCATTCATGAAGATTTCCTTCAACTGGGAAGTATATTCCAATGCACCAGAACCGAGCTGCTCTTGAGGTGCAAATCTTGGATATGTGTAGATTTATATTTCCCTTCTTGATTGAGATATTCAAAGATATCCAAAGGGACAGAAAGGGACTTTTCAAAATATAAAAAGAATATTGGATTAGAGGACCAAGCCCCTCAATTTACTGTCTGAAAATAAATTTCTGCTTTCATAGGATTTGAATGTGTTTTGTTGAAAGAAAACTCTGGCTCTTTTAGGAATGAAAAGTAAACTCTGAGTACTATTGTAACACTCTGTGTTTATGTGGTGATAAGCACTAAGGCCACAGTTTAAAGAGTAAGTGGAGTTAGGGAGAGATACCTGGGCAAGAAGATAGACTTTTATTATTTATGGCAAAAAGTGTCTTAAGTGTCCTATGAGTTTTCAACTCATTTTTAATGTGCATCCCATTAATCAATAGTGAATCAAAGACCTATCTCCCCAAGGTCTTCATTTTATAAAGCATTTAGTTTGAAGGAAATTAGAGAAATTTGTAATTAATTAGATGAAGCTGACGTCAGACAATTGATTGGGAACAATCCACAGATTTAAATCACTCATTCATGCATTTAAAGATTAAAATGCTGCTTGAATTAGTTTGATTTTTTTTCTGAAGAATCATTTTATGGTCAGAATGTGAGACTCAATTTGACAATGAAATTACATAAATATCATTTGGTGGTTTGCAAAGGGACGTTTAAATTCTCTTCCTTCTTTTTCCTCCAGTAAATAGAAGCATATTTATCATGATTTCGCTTATTTGCTTAGTCCTCTTTGGGACTTCAGTTCAGTTCATTTCAGTTGCTCAGTCGTGTCCGACTCTTTGCGACCCCATGAATTGCAGCATGCCAGGCCTCCCTGTCTATCACCAACTCCTGGAGTTCACTCAAACTCACGTCCATCGAGTCAGTGATGCCGTCCAGCCATCTCATCCTCTGTCATCCCCTTCTCCTCCTGCCCCCATCCCTCCCAGTGTCAGGGTCTTTTCCAATGAGTCAACTCTTCTCATGAGGTGGCCAAAGTACTGGAGTTTCAGCTTTAGCATCATTCCTTCCAAAGAAATCCCAGGGCTGATCTCCTTTAGGATGGACTGGTTGGATCTCCTTGTAGTCCAAGGGACTCTCAAGAGTCTTCTCCAACACCACAGTTCAAAAGCATCAATTCTTTGGCGCTCAGCTTTCTTCACAGTCCAAGTCTCACATCCATACATGACTACTGGAAAAACCATAGCCTTAACTAGACGGAACTCTGTTGGCAAAGTAATGTCTCTGCTTTTGAATATGCTATCTAGGTTGGTCATAACTTTGCTTCCAAGGAGTGAAGTGAAGTGAAGTGAAGTGAAGTCGCTCGGTCCTGTCCGACTCTTTGAGACCACGTGGACTGTAGCCTACCAGGCTTCTCTGTCCAGGAGTAAGCATCTTTTAATTTCATGGCTGCAATCACCTTCTGCAGTGATTTTGGAGCCCCCAAAAATAAAGTCTGACACTGTTTCCACTGTTTCCCCATCTATTTCCCATGAAGTGATTTATGCCAACTCTAAATAGAAAGTGAAAGTTGCTCAGTCGTGTCTGACTCTTTGTGACCCCATGGAATAGTCTATGGAGTCCTCCAGGCCAGAATACTGGAGTGGGTAATCTTCCCAACCCAGGGATCAAACCCAGGTCTCCCACACTACAGACAGATTCTTTACCAGCTGAGCCACCAGGGAAGCCCTTCTAAAATAGAGGAGTACATCTAGTAGGATGGCCTAATGTATTTTTTGAATTGTATTACATATATTATAATGTAAAACAGAGCTGTTTATTAGAATTTTCTTTAATGAGGTAACCATTCTCTAATTTGCACTGCCTATTATGGTCATCTATTGAGCACTTAAAAGTTGGTTAGTATTATAGAGAAACTGAATCTTCAAAATTTTATTTAATTTTAATTAATTTAAAGATCCATATGAGGCTGACTACCGCTAAATATCTGTTTTAGAAAACTTTCTCATATTCAGGCATACTTAAACCATTTTATTTAAATGTAATATTTTTATCAAAAATCTTTCTAATAAAGAATTGTTTTGTTTCTTTTTTAGCTTGTTTTTGGAAATATTGTGTCTAAAGTTTTTGCTCTGGATGCAAAAAAAGATAAGAACATTAGAAAAAGTTATATAACTACCCACTCTACTGTTTAAAGATTGAAGCTATTTCAAGCATAAAAAAATAGTGGCAAAGTTTATACAGCTTGTTACATGCTTAAAGTTTATGTTGTGAATCGTAGTGACAAATTAGTTGCACTTGAATGGCATGGACTATGAGAATGACTCTGTAGAGCTAAAGCTGAGAGTGCTGTATCTATTGTATGCTTCCCATAAATTCATTGTCTACCTATCATTTTGTTCAGTGATGACTAAGCAGTTGAGCTATCAATTAAAAAATGTAAAAATTGCTTTGGAAAATTAAATTATATTGTCTGAATCTATGTGGAAATATGTATCTTTGTTCTTTCTCTTTTTTTGTGATTCTTCTGGCTACTATCTCTTTTCTGTTCATTAGGATAATTGTCAGTAAGACTCCTACTACCAAACGAACGCATTACTAGGGAGCAGAAGTCTTGTTTATCGGACTCTAGGAAAAAGTAGTACTAGGTGTTTGAGAGAGAGATATTAAAATTTTCTTACATAACAATTTGCCTTTGGGCCCCTTAGTTCTTATCTCTGCCTTCACCACAGTATCAGAAATTGAGACTTTTAGCATGTCTGTGAGAGACTAGATTCAGTGTACTAAAAACATCAAACAAATCATAAAAACTCTTTGAGTTTTTTTTTTTTTCATTAATTTCTTTCTCACATCTTCACATTAAACTGCTCTTACTTATGTCTGAACAAACTTATTTAATCAATTCAAGGCTGGGAATCCAACTTCACTTTTATTTGCCACCTGTGGTGACACCGAAACATTGTCAAAGGAAGTTTGTAATTAAAAAATATCAATGGTAGACTGTCAATGGCCAGATAGGCTACGGGCATTCCCTTATATCACAGTACGGGGAGATGTAGGTTATCTACATATGCTAATTGTGTGGGTCTTAGCAATAAAACTATCTCATGACCTAGAATGAGCGATATTAAGTGAAAAACAATTAAAACATTCATAAACAGAACAAGTTGAGTAATATACCTGTAGTGCTTTAAATAAACTTGTTAGGAGCCACTTGAATGTACATAAATAGACAGTTGCTTAATCATGCCTGAATGTTTCTCCCATATTTACATCTGCTGTGAACACAAGCATGATATTATTGTAAACAAAGATAAAATGCCTGTTTTCATCATCTCATGTTTATTAACTTTGGTGCAGTTGAATGATATTTAAGCATTTTTAAACTTTATGGGTAATGTTATTTTAAAAGTTTGATACTTTTTCCTTTTAGAGAAAGTTATTAATAGTTTTTCTTATACTTTGTTATTTTAAAAAATTTGCCTTAAGAAGTTTAATTCTGTAAAGTAAAGGTAGAATTCCCTAGATATTTTTTGTTTTTGTAGTCAGCAATTAACATCCCCCATGAAAAATTAGTTATGTAATCAACACCAAAATTCAGAAATCCCTATTCACTTCTACATGAAGCTTCACACAGGAACAAAGAGGAAGAAAAGATAATCTATTTCTTTGAAACTAGATGAAAAGTCCCTTCAAGCCGGTAATTTGCAATGACATATAGCTGGATTTAGTAATATACAATACATTATACAAATTGATGAGATGACTTATCATATTCTTAAGAGAAATTATGACTTAATTTCCTGATATGTTAAACAAATATCTTATTTTAAACTAGAATACTGCTCACGATTGTTCTACTCTATATAAAGTAGCTGTAGAAATTAAAATATGAAATCAAATAGTTACAAATAGAAAAAACATTTTTCTTTTTTTCTTCATGTACATCTGGTGTATATGCTATGAGACAAATGCATTACACATTAGAACAAAGTGTAAATCAATATATTGTGACTTCTTACTTTAGTTAAAATGGAAGCCCATAAGCATAATTTTGAATTTAAAAATTAAAGAAGATAGGAAATCAATTTGTTTAATCCAACTTTAAATCTTTACCATGAGAAATTTTTAGGGACACTAGGTTTTAATACCTTTTGTCAAAGCATGAAGCAGCAGCACCCAGTGGGGTTGGAATAGAGTGGAGTGTTAATTACTCAGTCATGTCCAGCTCTTTGTGACCCCATGGACTGTAGCCTGCCAGTCTCCTCTGTCCATGGAATTCTCCAGGCAAGAATACTGGAGTGGGTAGCCATTCCCTTCTCCAAGAGATCTTCCTGACCCAGGGATTGAACCCAGGTCTTCTGCATTGCAGGCAGAGTCTGACAAATATCCAAATGAAAGGAAAATGAAAGAGTTGCTAAGGAATAGCATACATTTTTATAAATCATCACAAAGTTGGGCAAGATAAATTATAACTTAAATAATTTTTTCAAATAGTAAGTCCTGCAGGATCTTTGTCTATGTACCACTGCTAAATTTCTAGTGCAAGAGTATGAACAGAAATCAAAGAATCTGTGAGCTTTCTCAAAATTTACTCTTCTTTGCTAAGGTTCCTCTATTACAATTCAAAGAATAATTCATTTTCAGTTTTTTTCCCCTAAATTAAATGTAAAGATTTTCAGTAGTTAGAAAATTTCTCCCCTAAAGAAACTACATACAAAATCACTTTGTGTACAATGCTAACTATATATGCTCATTTCTGTGTTTGAGTTTATTTTATTCTTTGGAATGTATGTTGATTTATTTTTAGTTAAGATCAACAACTACTCACTTCTCTCCTCTTCTTCCAGTATAACTGAACCTTCTCATTACACTCTTCCTTTTTAGCTAAAATAAACCTTTCTCTACTGGTCAAAAATTTTTTTTTTTTTTTCCCTCACATATCAGGTCTGCTTGACAGTGATTACTAGAGTTTAAAGAAGTGTTAGAGGATTTTTAAACTTCTGCTAATTTATGCTAAATCTCTTGTTCAAGTGATAAATTCTCTGTATGTTTTTAAAGCATATACAATGCGCAATGGATTTATGTACTTAAATTACAGCAACAATGCAGTTTTTGCTGAGGACGGCTTTCCAGAATACCAAACCTTGTGCTTTCCCAGGAGAATTAAAAATAATTTGAATCATTTTAAAGAAATCATTCTCAAATATATTATACTCTTCAATGCTTTATTAAACACAATATATGAAACAGATTAAATGGATTCATAGATGGGTGGTTAACATTAAGAAGACTGCTTATTGTAACGTGCTACAGTGTACTGTGCTTCAATTAGGTGAATTGAACTGGCCCCAAGAGCTCTGATGGTTTCCTATTTGACTTCCCCCACAATTTCATCTATTATTTCTGTAAATAGCTCTCCTAATCAGCCACCACTACTCTTAATTAACTGTAAGTTATAACTTAGAGAAATGGAAGGTTGTTAGGGGACGCGAGATAGCCAAACTCGGCAAATGAATAATATTCTTCGATTCCTGATTCTAAGTCAGTGTGCTCTGACCTGCAGTGTTTCTCAATTTATTGGGAGAATAAATTTTATGGGCTTAATTACTGCTGTTTTTTCTTGCTCAGAGAGTTTTCCTCTTATATCTGGAACTGGGATTGTGTTTTATTTGGTTGAACCGAATTGACATTTGAATGTAAAAGAAGCCTAATTTCATAATCGTTACCCAAGAGGCTCACAGACAAAAGATAAGAGAGGAGTAAAAGTCTTCAAGAGAAAATACACAGCATCGTCTTTCCTTGTTCCCCAGTGATGATCAAATGGATTGTACCTAAATTCTACTGAAATAAATCAGTCAGTCTTTAGCTATTATCCCTCAATTTCATATATGTAAACGGTAAAGGCACACAGAAACCATTTCACTGTATTGTGTTTCTTAGAAAAGTAATATTTGGGGTATAGTAACCATTCATGAATAACTATAATACATATTTTAAAAATATCCATGCATTGAAATTATCTGCAATTTAATTGAAGTTATAACAATACTGTTATGTGATGAACAGAAGTTCAAGCTCTGGAAAGGATGACAGAAGTTTCCTTAGAAGTTTAATCATTAAGGAGTGTGAAGAACTTCACCAAAATATCTTCCATGTTTCTGTGACATTTCACCCAAGGAAGTTGTGTCTGCAAAAATGAAAGTTGAAAATGTTACAGCTAATGAGACCTCTGCATAAGGGGAAATCCATCAACTTGAATTGAGAAGAGCTAAAACTTTAATTACATGAGGTTTCATTATAGCTTTTTTTTAAAGTGCCATGTCTTTTATTGCTGAGACAATAATGCAAAATGATAATTTCAGATAAAAATTTATTAAAAAGTGTATTTTAAATGTAACAAGTAGGTGCTTATCTGAAACCACACCTCCTTTCTTCTCCTACCTTTATTTCTTTTGAGTTTCCAATCTTAGGTCAAAGGATGTTGCCGTTACAAGGGAAAGATAAATAAAATTTGATTACTACTTTCTGTTTATTGTTAACATGTTGATAATTGTATATTTTGCTCTTTTTAAAGGATCCAAATATATGCTGGTATTTAAACATAATATTTCTGTTATTTGAGAGGTATGTTGCTTATATGAATGATAGTGTATCAATATCGTTCTAACATAGAAATTGTCGGTATAATGCAACAACATGTGTTTTACATTTTTAAAAGTCTTAAGGTACTGTGGCAGCAAGGGGTAGCACAATTAATGATCATATTTACCACATTTCATTAAGTTGGTATCCTGTTTAAACAGCAGAGTCCTAGAACTTTGCTAACTGCAGCTAGAGAAGCTACAATGCCTTACCACTCTGAATTTGAGTTGCTTAGAACTGAAACCTATTAAAAACTCAAAACTTTGGTCCAATATATTAATAATTTGAGGAGGACATTGTGTAAAAAGCAGATTAGCATCCTTTCCAAAATGTGTATCAGGAAGAGACAAACATTTATTCTGGAAACTATGTAACACACAGCAGCTGTATATAGACTTGACCTCAAACCAAGAAAAACTTCCATGTTAGTACCAGTTTCATTATTAGTGTGAAGACTTACAGTGAAACCCAGAAGGTGAAAACCCACAAATAAAACTGCCCCAAAAGAGTGTATATCAGCTCCCACAGAAGTGAAACAAAGATTTTCATAAAGTCTGAGATACTATTTCTGTTTGTTTAAGAGATGGATAATCAGTGAAGTCAGCAATAACAATTTAGCACACAGATCTTATGGGCTATGAAGAGAATGTTGGCTTATAAGTCCAGAGGCTGGGACCTGGAGCTTGCTTTGTCTAAAAGTTTGTAAAATTTTGGGCAAATCAGATTCCTCTCAAAACCTGTGTTCTCATTCATTTACAAAAATGATTTAGGTTGAAGGAGACTTTATATTCTTGAATCTCAAATGATTTCATTGCATGATTAGGTGAAAATTATTTAATTATTCATGTTATCTATTAAATGATTCACATATTACATCTCCTGTTTAATTCAAAGGAATATTGTGACAATAAGAAATAACACAGCAAAAATAATTTTGAAAAGTTAAATGGAAATTAAAAACATATTTTGATAGCCTTTAATATTCTTAAAATATAAAAAACATGAAACTTTACACGAGGAAGTCAAAAAATGTCTGAGAAATCTTGGTGATAGTAGCAGAAAGTAAAGAATAGAAACTATGGTTGAGCAGGTGAACCCACAATGATTGAAGAAAGGGAAAGAGAAAAATGTATGATATTAAACTCTTTTCTCAACATATTTTTATGATATTACTATCTTTAGGTTTTAATAGTAAGGACAGTTTTGGGGATCTTCCCTAACCAGGGATTGAACCTGGGTCTCCTGCATTGCAGGCAGATAATTTACCAACTAGGGAACCCCCTGATGCTCTATAAAATCTATTAAGTAAAGGACATAATATATTAATGTGGATTTCACATAGCAATGATTCAGAAAACATTAATTCAACTCCTTTTTCATAGTTTAATAACTCTCTGGAGTTTTTATGGTCTAAAACATATGTAAAATTTATAGGAAAATGAACTTCTTATATGATTTTTATGTCATACATGTGTTTTGGTTAAATTCAGAAATATTAAAATGGGTGATAACCCAGAGTTGCAAAGGTGATGGGATATATGTGGAAACCAACTGAATTTAATTATTTTAATCTCAGTGTCATAATGTTCTCAATACATCAAGAAACTGCAGGGTTGTGGCCCTGATTTCTAGGAGTTACTTAACTTTTAATAGCAATTAGTTCCTACTCAAATATAATGTGTTGATTTTTTAACATCCCTGGAGAGTAACCGTTCTTAGTATATCTCTAGAAATAAAAAAAATTCAACCTGAGTTTTGAAGATGGTGCTGCTCAAAAGGCAGTGTCATTGGTTATTTTCAGTAAGTCCTCCTGTAGTTATGGACATTCAGTAACCTTGCCACTTCACTGACCAATGATTCCATAGAGGGAAAAATTATTTTAATTGCCATTCTGTGAATGAGATAGTTGAGGTAAAATACTGATTTTTCATTGTGGTTGAGAGTATTTGATGAGGAGGCAAAACAGCATGACAAATTAAGAGGGTCAAGGCTAATGTGGTGCTTCTGGGCCTCTTCATCATTGGTCTGAGGATTATTTTGAGAAAAGCAAAAAGCAGAGCTTTCTCTCTGTAGTCTGAAATTGTCAAAACAGTTCTGAGCTGTCTTAATATGTTTGGGAGAAAGGATGCACTCTCTCTGTAAGCCTTATTGGGAGTGCCTAGATTGTGTGTCCAAAAAATATTTACCTTTTAAAACATATAATATGTATAATTAAATACATTTAAAATATAAGCTAATGATTTAAGCTTTCTGGAATTGAATTCTACTTGTATCATTGAGTTAATTAATATAAGCTTTCCACTTACTTGTACAATAATTATTATTATTATTGAGTACTTAGTTATGTCTGGCACAACTCTAGGTGCTTTAGTTCAGTTCAGTTCAGTCGCTCAGTCGTGTCCGACTCTTTGCGACCCCATGAATCACAGCACGCCAGGCCTCCCTGTCCATCACCAACTCCCGGAGTTCACTCAGACTCGCGTCCATCGAGTCAGTGATGCCATCCAGCCATCTTAGTGTATACCAATTCATTTATCCTCAGGACAGTGCAATGTGGTTGAATTTATTATTATCCTCATTTTATGAAGGAGGATTTCAGAATTTAAGCAAGTTGCCACAGCTAACAGATAGATGATCCAGGATATGACCCACAAAACCGGACCTGTCCACCTGGTATTTTACCCCTTATACTGTACTACTTTTCAAGATATTGGAATAGTTATAGTACTTACTTTATGGAACATGATGAGTAAATAAAACTAAGTACAGAGCTCAGCATAGAGTTAATTTTCAGAACTGTAATATAAGCTCTTATCACTTGCACATATTGTGTGTCTAATATAATTTAGAATTAGTACAGGCATCTAATTTAATCTTCACAACACCCTTAATGTTATTATCTAAATGTACAAGCTGCAGAGAAATACGTTATCTTGATGGAAATGAGATAATGAATGACAGAACCAAGATTTGGATTACACGTCTTGATTTCATGCCTGATACCCTTTCTGCTATATCACTTTCTCTCCTGGTTCATGATGATAATTGGGTAGTTTAGTTATGAGCAACAAGATGGTGTATATCACCAGAATGTGTCTTCTTAATAATAGAGGGATTGCTACGTGTTTATTTATATTTATGAAAATGATTTATTGATAATTATAACTTTAATCTTTGTTTGTATATTAATATTCAATATGCAAGTTTGTGAGAATAAGTCTCCTTTTTAGGGCAAAGTAGATCTAGGTATTGTTTTTTAATGTCATTTAAATTATTTAACATCAATATACTAATGAAGTACAGAAATGTTTGAAAAACTGAGTTTATAGGACAAGAGATCCAAAGGGGGTTTATAAACCAAGATGGATCAATTAGCCCACTGTGAAATATTAATCAAAGCCTGCAGGTATTGTTATTTCTTCAAATTTTACTCACGACTGGAATCCATTAGCCTCTGGAATTTGAAAGCCGGTTTCTTCCAATTCGATCCATAGGGATACCAAGTCGCCTTTTTGGATGATCTACTACTTTCCTGAAATAAACCAAAAATAACATATTTAAGCTAATGTCCAATTAGTTTTGCTCTTTTATTTCCCACAGATCTAGGGGCTTTCTTCTGGAGTAGGAATGACTAGCAGTTCTTATTCATCAGCACCCAGTATGTGTCAGACACTATCTCTTATCTTTTGGACATCTGTTGAAGTAGGTATGCCCACTTCCATTTTACATCTGAGGAGACTGAGGTTTAGAGAAATTAAATGACTTATCCAAAATAAATAGCCAGATGAAAAACAAGATCTTACCAGCATACCAATCTGATAAGTGCTTAGTTTGGGTAAGTCCCTTTCCCCTCTTCAGATTTTGGTGTGTTCCTCTGTCACTTGAGGGAGGTTGCACCAGGTCGGTGGTTTTCCCTAACCTCTTCCTTACAATGGTTTTCCTGGGGAAGGATGGTGGTGGAATAGGAACAGATGCTGAAGCCAAGACTGGATATGGAGTAAGTGTGCCCCTCAGGTCTTCACTCAGATTTTACCTAGAGACGCTTTATGTGTGATAGTCTATATTTGTTATAT
Organism: Oryx dammah; assembly: GCF_014754425.2. Taxonomy (NCBI): domain Eukaryota; kingdom Metazoa; phylum Chordata; class Mammalia; order Artiodactyla; family Bovidae; genus Oryx; species Oryx dammah. The sequence goes on along the minus strand of NW_024070186.1, from coordinate 80,585,791 downwards.
ATGTTCAAATATTGTTTGGGGAAAAAAAAACTTCATTATTAAAATAAAGTTAAAAAATTCTACAAGAGGCCCTACAATTTGTGTGTTTTAGGAATGATCTCTTTTAAGAGACACATTTTAATTTGATTTGTTATTGTCATTACTTAGTTCTATCAAGTCAAAATGCTAACAGGAAAGGTCCCAGAGCTGTGAATGAATAACTTTCACTGGCTTTGGATTTTAAAGAAGTTTTTATCTTCTTAAGAAAGATAGAAATAGGGAGAAACTAAGAAAGCCATGTAAGTAAGTGACTTGTCTCACAGCTGAGGGGAATTGACTTAACAGATTTGTTGGACTTTTTATTGACATAATATGCATACAGAAAATAGGATATTTTGTAAGTGAGCAATATGAGAGATATACAGATTATAAACACAATTACTACCCAGATCAAGAAATAGAACATTACCAGCAATCAAATATTTTTGAATAGGAAAGAGTCTTAAAGTTAATTCTTGCACCAAACGTAAGAATATCAACTCCAATTTTTGATCAGCGATGATACAGCTTATCACTTGAAAATCTCAGTGAGGAAGATCTAATTGCCTCTCAAGACCACTTCGTCAATATTCAACAGCTTAAAGAGTTTCAAGATTTGTTTCAGAGCATTTTCAACAGTTTTTTTTGTTTGTTTGTTTTTTCTAATTACTTGCATTATATTGTCAGTATTGACTACATAATTTAAACACGAAAACTACATCATCTGCAAAGGCTTCCCAGGTGGAAAAGTTGTAGAAAATTCAAATGCCAGTATAAGAGATGCAAGAGACATGGGTTCAATCCCTGGGTTGGGAAGATCCCCTGGAGGAGGAAATGCCAACCCACTCCAGTATTCTTGCCTGAAAATTCCACGGACAGAGGAGCCTGGCAGGCTGCAGTCAATGGCGTCTCAAAGAGTCAGACACAACTGAGCGACTGAATAAGACAATATACTGCACTTCTGACCTAGACAGTTGTAAGATAATACAGAAATTTGTGGGTTTTTAAACCCAAATGTTTGTGTTAATTCATTACCACAGCAATAAAAAACTGAATATGTTTGTTTGTATGATTTAGGGTTGATGTCTGAGTGTATTACAGCTAACACCTAAAAACATGAAGCATATGTGATTTTTATTCCTTGAGTCCTCAAATTCCTTCATGAACAACCCCCATTATAATTCCAGGGAAGAGATAAGGTAGAAGCCATCCTGGGATAGAGAAGAATGCTCTGGGGAAGTCCCAGACAATAGAAGAGGAACTGAGAAACCAGCATTTCCAGGTGTTTAAAGGACTGATGAGAAGAGAAAGGAAATGGCAGTTGGGAAAAGAGTAGTGGCCCACACGTGAACTGACCTCTGAAAGCTTCTGTGGAGTGGATAGTGTCACTAGAAATAATCCTTTTACTTTTTTAGAGAAGTGTGATGGTTGCAGGGCTTCCCAGGTGGCTCAGTGGTAACGAATCTGCCTGCCAATGCAGAAGATGCAAGAGGGGTGGGTTCGATCCCTGGGTGGGGAAGATCCCCTGGGGTTGGAAATGGCAACCCACCCCAATATTCTTGCCTGGAGAATCCCATGGACAGAGGAGCCTGGCGAGCTAAAGTCCATGAGGCTGCAGAGTCAGACACGAATGATCACAGCACAGCACAATGCAAACCAAACCAGCATGATGGTTTGGTTTCATGCATTATTATAAATTAGAACAGAACATGTATGGGTCCGTATTGCCGATATATACTTCCGAAAGTGAAAGTAAAATAAATGAAAATAGCATTTTTTTCTTTCTGTACTACAGTTAATCTACTTTTCCTGCTCAAATAGATGGGAGGGTGCTATAGGCTTTCCTGGTGGCTCAGACAGTAAAGAGTCTGCCTGCAATGCAGGGACCCAGGTTTGATCCCTAGGTCAGGAAGTATTCCCTGGAGAAGGAAATGGCTACCCACTCTAGTGTTCTTGCCTGGAAAATCGCACAGAAGGAGGATCTTGGTGAACTACACCCCATAGGGTCACAGAGACACTACTGAGCCACTAAAACACACAATGGTGTGATAAAAAGAAAATAAACTCTTTCTCCTTCCATCTTCCCTCATTCCCTGTTCTTTTCTTCCCTTGTTTTCCCCAGATTTGATCCAAAAAGTATTAGAAATCAGGAGATATTGACTTGTATTATATTTATTTCTTCTACTTACCAAAAATGAGAATAGCAAAGTCAAATAATTTCTATATACTTTTCGGAAAATCCCATGGATGGAGGAACCTGGTAGGCTGCAGTCCATGGGGTCGCTGAGGTTCGGACACAAATGATTGACTTCACTTTCACTTTTTACTTTCATGCATTGGAGAAGGAAATGGCAACCCACTCCAATGTTCTTGCCTGGAGAATCCCAGGGAAAGGGGAGCCTGGTAGGCTGCCCATCTATGGGGTTGCACAGAGTTGGACACGACTGAAGTGACTTAGCTTAGCTTAGCTTTCTATCAATTCAGAAGCAAAATGGCAAGCTAACATTTATCTTAACATTTTTGCTGATATGAAATATATATAACAATACTACACTCTTCAGCACATACACTGACATGAATACAGAGTGTGTGAATCTTAAGTGCTAACACATAAAAATATTCTTAAAAGGGAAAACCATACTTTCTAACTATCTAGTCCCTCTTGTGACAAAATAATGGAATGACATGGCTTATATATTCATTGAAAACAGTCCATCTTTTCTATTCTAAAATATTCTGAAAGTAGTTTAAGGATACAGAATATAGAGCAAAGTAATATAATGAGGATGGATTATTTTAAATATAACTTTAAACTTCACACTAAAATATAGACAGCCTAAGTCATTTACATTCTTTGATAATTCAATTTCTAAAGATGTTCACCATTCTAAAACAACTGTTGGAAAGCTTGTATTTATACTTTTTGTTTAGAATCACACATATCCAAGAGTCTATAAATTTATCTATGTTCAGTTTAAAAAAATAAAACAAGCATCCTTATTGATAGCACCAAATTAAGAAATAAAATATTACCATTACTTGGAAGTCCTCAGTGTTCTTCCTCCTAAATTGATTCCCCCCCCCATAACTTGGTCGCAGAGGTAGTCTGAAGGATGAATTTTTATCTAATAGTTCCCTTGATTTTCTTTATAATCTATATGTATTATTCAAAACTCTCTTGGTTAGTTCAGATGGTTCTAGAATTTTATTTGAAAGAAATGATCTGTGAATTCCTCTTGACTTCTTTCAAAAAATGTGTTTCATGTTTGCAGATTTGTCCATGTTGACTTGTGTAGATATACTTTTTTTATGTTTGCTGTTGTATAGTATTTCATTTTATGGACAATGAATATGCAACAGCTTATTAACACATTTTACTGATAGTAATTTGAGGTATTTCCTTTTTTGTTATTATTGTTATATACTGTTCAGCTAATTTTTTTCATTTACATGCCTGTAATGCACATTTGAGGATTTCTCTATAGTAAATTTTTAGTAGAATTGCTAGCTATTCTTATACTTAATTTTATTACATAATGCCATACTGTTTTTCAAATTGGTACCTATTTACACACCACAGAGCAGTGTATGACAATTGCTATTGTTTCAAATCTGTGCCAACCTTTGCATTGTGGACTTTTAATTTTGCCGGTAAATTTATATCTGTAATTATTGATGAAGTTATACTGTAATTTTCTTTTCTTACTCTTTTTACTTACTTTACCCTTACTCTTTTACACACATGATTTTGGTGTCCAAATAATGCTATTCTCAAGAAATGAATTGAGAACTATACCTTCTTTCTTAGGTATTTTTTTTTTATTTATTTAATTGTTTCATGCTCTGAGTCTATGTTCTGTATGATAACCAAGCCTTTAAAAATGTTAAGGCTGATTTTGTGAACAGATACTTATTTAATTTTAACAGTTGTTTCATGTGAACTTAATCATTTTTTCTCACCAATTGCAGGATACACAACAACTTTTATTGATTCTGCTTAAAGTTTTGCGTTTCCAAGAAAAAAACTTAGGAATTAAATTTAGTGTGGAGTGTTCTCACAAAACAATGATTTGCCGTTACATTTTAAAAGGACAATAAAATATCTGGACTCTTTTAAGAAGGGCATATAGCTCCACCAACATTGAGTGACAGCAGAAAGGGAAAATATAGTAATGGCTAACAGAGGATGCTCATTTAAATAGTTCAGTAATTGGGACTCCCCTGGCAGTCCAGTGGTTAAGACTCCGGGGTTCCACTTAGCTCCCTGGTGGGAGAACTAAGACCCTGCATGCTGTGTGGTGTGGCCAAATAAATAGATCAATAGTTTAAATTAATAAAACACAGAATTAAATATGTATACTTTAAAGTTTAGGTGCATATAGTAGCCATGCTCCAAGATAAACTCCCATAATTCTACTATAATGCAGTCTCCTTCCACATTGAACAAGACGGACCTCTGTCATCAATAGCATATTGTGGAAATGATTTCCAGAGCTAAGTAATGAAAAATGCTGCAGCTTCTGCCTTGCTTTGTTGGATCTCTCACTCTAGGGGAAATCACTTGCCATCCTACAGTCCTTTAGAGAGGTTTACATGACAAGGAACTAAGGCTTCCTGCCAAGAGCTAGCAAGGGCCTGAGACTTCCTGCCATTAGCCTTGTGAGTGGGCCATTTTGGAAATGGATATCCCCAGACCCCATGCAGCCTTCAGATTATTGCAATCCTGGTCAGTTTCTTCACTGTAACCTTGGGACAGACCCTGAGCCAGAATCAGTCAGGCAAACTTTTCCTAGATTTGTGATGCACAAAAACCGAGTGGGAACATAAATGTGAATTCTTGTCTTGCTGCTGCTGCTCAATCACTGAGTAATGTCCAACTCTTTTTGACCCCATGGACTGTAGCCACCAGGCTCCTCTGTCCATGGGATTCCCTAGGCGAGAATACTGGAGTGGGTTGCCATTTCCTTATTGTCTTAAGCCACTATATTTGCGTAACTTGCTTGCATAGCAATAGATACCAAATACAGTAAGACTTAAAGGGCTTAAGGGATTTCATTTGCTGGATAGAAATTCCAAGTGTCATTAGTCCCTAAAAGAGGCTCATGAGCCAAGTAAATGAAAATCCTTTCCACCTAGTCCTACAGATCTACAGTAGCTTCCAAATCAGGCATTCCACAGGAGATTCCACAGGAGAAGACATCATAGCCAAATTTGAGGGTTCCAGGAGGAACTTATGGAACATACGAAAACAATAAAACAAACGGTGACCTCCGAGTTCTGCAATCTTGTTTATCACAATTTAAAATTATAGAATTGATAAATGACATAGGAAGTTAGATATAGATATAAGAGCTTAGAAAAACTAATATATGAGACAGACTAATATGAAGGAGACTCAGCAAGGGCCTGTAAAAGAAGAGAATGAATAAAAGGTTAAATTTAAATGGATTTTTAAATTGAAAAGAGACAATTGTGTTTTCAAATTCAAATTCCAGAATGTTCTGATGAAAGACCACACAAGTCTGAGTGATGATGTAATTTTTTAGAGACCAATACATAATGCCCCCCCTTCTTTTTCTGAGTCCATCTTTAGACACAGAGTAGAAATGATATGAATGATCAATGCATAGAAATCAAAACATCATTTTGTTTAAGCTGAATGTAGACTAAGACTTCAATTTGCATTTAAATGACTTTCCTACATTTTCTCTGAGGATTAGATAGATTTACACAATTAGTCCTAATTATCAAATAAAGACAAGAAGAAAGAGGATGAGCTGAACATGCCCAACTCTTCCTCCCAAATTAACCTGTCTGGTGCATGATTACTTCTCCTTGGGGAAAGAATGAATAAAGGGTTAATGCTTGGGGTCAGTATTTTTCTAACTGGAGTTCCTCTACTTGGAAACATGAGGCTGGAAAATATGACTTAATAAATGGGATACGTTTGGAATGATGAAAGAAACTGCTACTTCATTAGCACACAGTTGACTTATGACTTTTGAAGTTCTACCTCAAAAGTGGTAATTCAATCTTAAGTAGATTCTATTAAATTTTTGATGATGGTGCTGACTAGGCATAATGTCAGCTTCTGAAATATTATCCCCCAAACAGGCCTTATTAACAGGCATTCAGAAACAAACCAAGAGCTCTGGAATTAAATAGCAAGATTTAAAGGGTTCCAAATCAGACATGCCTAATTTGGAAGCTACTGTAGATCTGTAGGACTAGGTGGAAAGGATTTTCATTTACTTGGCTCATGAGCCTCTTTTAGGGACTAATGACACTTGGAATTTCTATCCAGCAAATGAAATTACACAAAAATGTCTTCTATAATTTTCTTTTGTGGGGAGTGGATAATGTACATTTCAAAACCCATGTATGGAATTAAGCATTATCCCTTTTAGGGGAAAGTTTTAAACCGTCATGCATGAGTTTGTTTAGAAGTAAAAGGTAAAGGAACTGTTTTTTTTCATGGACCTGAGTTGGGGTGTAAGAAGCAAGCAATAAAGAACAGGTTCAGGAATAGGTTAATTATATTGGGAAAAATGGCCCAAGATCAATGATCAAGGGCATTTCCTATAGAACAGACAGGCTTTTGAATATAAAGAAGGAAACATGAAAATAGGGCATCACATTCTGAGTTCTTTCTCTGTGTTCTTCACCATGGAATGGAGCCCATTCTGAACTATCTGCTTTAGACATTAACAATTAAAAGCTGGAAAGAAGTAAAAAATCATGGAGTAACTGGATTGGCCTTAATCTGTAGCATTGTTTTACAATGAATGAAAAAGGTGAAATCTTAGGATTTTTCACCTTTAATCTTTGGTCAAGAAGAGCAGTTGTGTCTGAAAAATTGAAGTTGGAATTGCTATTCTCAATTTAATTTAAACTTTATGTCTGTCTTAGGATAGAAACATATTTGTCATTGGTACAGTTTTTCCAAAATGATTTATTTAATGTAGTCATTCTTAGTGAATCTCACTTTTTCTGGCCTTGGACAAGTGCCTTATTCACACATAATTTAATTTCTTTATCATAAGCAGCTTATTTCTCTAGAAAGTCACTGGACTTGAGGTTCAATAACCTGATATTCTAGCTAGATTATAGCCAGGAAGTCATTTTATATCTGTGAAAATATACCAATAAAAAGGGGATAATATTTTCTCAGGGTGTTAGGAATTTTTAAAACTCAGTGTATTGGAATGTTAAAATGGGATTCTTTCTGTCACAGTTTTGGCTGTGGCCCAGAAAAACTGAAGGGGATAAAAGGATTATATTTCCTCTTGCATTCCAAAGTAGAGTGCTAGAGTTATGCAGTATTTGTAAAGAAGGTTGCTATAAACTATTTTTCCAAACTTAAACCAATATATATATATATATAGATACTGAATAGGTAAATAAGGAGAATTTCTCTGGAGCAAGTTATTGGAGAACAGGGACATTTCCCTCTTTTTTCATATGGAGAAAGGGCTTCAAGAAAATCTTGTTCCTCAGTCAGTCTCTATGCTTTGGCAGAGGAGCCTGGGGGGCTGCAGTTCATAGGTACGCAAAACAGTTGAACATGACCGAGCAACTAAACAACAACAAATACTCTTTAAAGCAGGGTAGACCTCATAGAACAGACTATGAAATCTAAAGGGCAGGAAGCTGTGAGAACTGGCTCAATTCCAGAGTGAAGAGACGGTTACATAAGCAACAGCTTTACTTTCAGTGACCAGAGTCAAGGATGTGGGTTTTCTGTGGAACAGATGTAGAGCAAGCATGTGGGTAGAGTTGGCCTAGGTTAATTATAAAAGGAAACTTCCCCTGCTTTTGGCCAGGGGTTATGGGTGATGTGGCCTCAGCAGAATGCTGGTGATGGTGGTGTCAAATGAAGAAACCAAGCGAATAGGATAAAGGTGAGGAGCAAAACTGATCTGCTGAAAGAGAAGCATTGCTGGAGGCAAGGGTGTTTATGTCAGTGTTCACAGTGGTTATGCAGTGACCCCACAAAAACAGCCCATGGTGAGGAGTCAGCTTTGAGCATTCACTGAGGGCAGAGAACATAAAAGTCAAGTCATGATAGTATCAATAAAGTAAGACTTTTCTTTACTTCTTTGCACCTTCATCCCCAGTACTGGAGGAGACTTAAGACAGCCCAGAGTGGTAGGGGAAGGGGGGAGGGTAGACGGACACAAACCCTTTCCCACTGCAGCTTTCCAGCTAGAAAAGGAGAAACATTTTTAATACTTCTAGTTTGGACTAAGACTGTTGTTGAAGCTGCAATATTTTGTCCGCCTGATGTGAAGAGTCGACTCATATGAGTTTGAGCAAACTCAGGGAGGTGGTGAAGGACAGGGAAGCCTGGCATACTGCAGTTCATGGGGTCGCAAAGAGTCAGACAGGACTTAGTGACTGAACAACAGCTAAGACATATGAATAGTTATTTTAATTACTGAAATAAGATTATTTTTCTAATAAAAGTGATCAGAAAATTTTATGTTATTTCAATGTGAGCCACAGAGTCATAGTACCTTCTTTTGTTTTTACCCAAAAGATAGAAAATAACAACTCCTATTGAATGTGTTTGAATGCATGTGGGTGAGGAATAAAGTTGCTTTTCTATTTATGTTCTATAAAGTCCTTCTCTTTCAATTAAGTGATTATAGAAACAATGTTAAAAGCAAAGTGTTTATTGACCTGAATCTATAGAATGTATGTAACTGTGCTGGGTAACTTCCATCTGTTCTCCAGATACACCCTCTGCCTTTTCAGTCCAGGAAATTAAACTTTCTGGATCCCACAAATATTCCTGTACTCGCTGGCTTTGGTTTGGGGCAGGCAATGGGCAATCTTGGCATAAGAGACTGGAAGGAGAGAGGAAGTAAAATCAGGATACTTTTCCACTTGCTCCCTCCTTGCAAGATTACTTGCTCTTAACTGGAGGTCATAGCTTCTCCCAAGGAATCTGACTCTTCAAAGACCAGGTTCCTGGGCTATTATGCCATACGATATGATCTGCCTCTCCCAGAATTTCATAGTCTTGCTGTGTCTAAACACTTCTCAAATTTTCCTGTTTCAAATGTCCTGCCTGTTTCCTGTGAAAACGCTGACTGATACCATGATGTTACTTCCTTTCCTGACCTCAAAATATTAATGGGAGAATTAGAACAATACAGTTGTGAAAATATTTACCCTAATTAAATTCAAATATAAAGAATTATTATTGTTAATATTTTACAAGGCATTTTCAGTTTTGTGTGAAAAAGAGCGATAAACCACTTTTTAGAAAAATTCCAATATCTTCTAATGTTAAAGGTCATTCAAATAGTAGATGACCTAGAAGCTACTTCCTTTTATTTTTCATAAACTGAATGGCCTCTTCAGGCTTTAAACAAGTGAACTGAAAGAAGAAAATATTTTGGATTTCAAAGCATATTTGTGATAACCCTGCTCTGAGAATTAAAGTAACTTGCACATTCAATTGAAAATGAAGCTAGTGTCATAATCAGGTGGAATAAATATTAAATATAATATAAAATAGGAAATAATAGATGATTCTTTGCTTCATTTTATTATGATCTGACATAGACTTTGTCCTGTTTTTTTTTATGCTTGTTTTCTCTTTTATTTTTCTCTAGCTGTTCACTCATTCTTCCATTTCCATCTCTTATGAACCTTTCCAAAAGCAGATTTAAAATTTTTTTGTTTTCTGAATATTTTATAGGAACTGAAAATAAAATAATGCATTTCATATGCTTGAGGCAGAGCTTTAAAATCTGGGGTCATGTACCAATTTGTTACAGCATTGCTTCTGTTTTATGTTTATGATTTTTTTTGGTTGCAAGGCAGGTGCAGTCTTCTCTCCCTGACAGGGATAGAACCAGCACACTCTGCATTACAAAGCATATTATTAACTACATTATTAACTATTGGACTGCCAAGGAAGCCCCAGATTTCCTGCATTGTTTGTGGTCACTTCTCTGTCTTCTCATATTTCCTGAAAATTGGCAGGTGGAACTCGAGGCGAGAATTTTCTTTTGCAATTCTGTTGTATAAGTAGTACTGAGTTAGTTCAACATAGGGCGTATCATGACCTGCTCTTTTTTCTCTTGTGATGCTAACAGAAAATTGACAATCGTTGTCTAGAGCCATCATTTCATTAGGGTTTGCAAAATGGAGACATTGTAATCCTATCACTCCTCCTTCCCTTATTACATGGAATAATTATATAAAGGAGAATTTCGACCTCATCTACTATGTGTATTGTCTCTTCATTGCTTTAGCTGTACATATTTTATAAAGAGAAAATCCTACCTTTTCTTCTTTGTGTTTGCAAGCAGCTATTTGTTGTAATATCCTTTTATGCTCTGTTAATAGCCATGAAGCAATCAAAAACTTACTCTAAATTTTATATGTTCTCACTACTGTCCCTAAATTGCTTGATATTTTTCTATATCTATATTGTCAGACTGCATAACTATAATACATGGCATTCTTTTGTTTTGCAACCATCATTACACTCTAATTCTAACATTATGCTTGCACCAGTTCTTATGGGGGCAACTCTAGAGTCATTTTGACTGAACAGATTCATCTAGTAGCTTCCTCAGGAAGTACTACTCATGAGAACAATATTCCCTAATCTTTTAAACAGTTGTAATAGTTTATTTTTAGCTTTCAAATGTGAAATACTGTTTAAATGAATATTAAATGTTCACCAATTTCCCTTTATTGCCTATAAATTGAGCTATGTTAGGTAGATTATTGGAGAAGACAATGGCCACCCACTTCAGTACTCTTGCCTGGAAAATCCCACAGACGGGGGAGCCTGGTAGGTTGCAGTCCATGGAGTCACAAAGAGTCGGACACAACTGATCGACTTTACTTTTTACTTTTCACTTTCATGCATTGGAGAAGGAAATGGCAACCCACTCCAGTGTTCTTGCTTGGAGAATCCCAGGGATGGGGGAGCCTGGTGGGCTGCCTTCTATGGGGTCACACAGAGTCAGACATGACTGAAGTGACTTAGCAGCAGGTAGATTATATCTCCTGATATCTTAAAGAAATTATTATGATGAAACCTTCATGTAGATTCTATATATTTATATTTATGCAATATTATAAATTCATATACAAGTTTTACATAAACATTTACATGTTGATTTTCAAATTATTTTGTAGACTGTGCTGCAAGGTCCAGGAATCAGAGAAATTCTGTTTATTAGAAGGCACAATCTTTTCTCCACTTATCCTTTGCTTTTCCATATTCTTCTTTATAAATTGCTTTTAAATGTATCTCTTCTTGCTTTGTGTTATAATTGGCTAAAACTATTTCTGCTTTTAATTGGCATGTGATTTATTTGAGGGACAGAGACTATATTTTTCTACTTTTTTCCACCATAGTCCAACACAGTGCCTAACTAAGTGAAACTAACTTGTATTTTTAAAATTAAAATAGGGTCTGAATTTCAAAATACAGGTGTGAAATTTTTGTCAAGTATATGTAGGATAAATCTAGTCCCAGAGTGATTTTATTTTCTAGTGTTGCTTTGAGAATCTTTCAGAACAGAAGCCTAGCAATTACATCTGTATGTTGAAAATCAAAGTGAAAGCAAAATCATTCACCAGGAACAAATGTGACAAGTCCTAGAATTCCAAGTGACCAAGTAAAACTGGACTAAACGATGTGGAGATGGGTGCAGGAAGAAATGAGGTGTCAGTAAATGAAATTCTCCACAGGATTTCCCAAGGAGTTTGCTTTTCTCTTGTGAGCAATGGGAAATTTTCACGAAGTGTTAGATAATTCCTCTGGTAGTAAAAGATACAATTGGTGATCTAAAAAAGTGAGGATGACGGTGGAAGAAGAGATGAGGGAAGACTGGAGAAAGAAAAGGTGAAAAGATCATTTAGGTCAGAATTAAGAAAGTCTTCATGTGAAAGGCTATCTTGGAGATATTTAACATATAAAACAAACAAAATTTAAAGAATTTAGTGAAAAACGAAGTGTTTCAAATGAAGAAATTTCAAGCTAATCCTGTGAGCAAAAGGAATCCTGTGAGGAATCCTGTGATTTTAGTATATTCCCCAAATTCCAGACTATGGGAACTGGGTAGTCTCTTGGGCCACTACTAGTATGAAGTGTCTAGCATTTTCATGCGTTGGAGAAGGAAATGGCAACCCACTCCAGTATTCTTGCCTGGAGAATCCCAGGGAGTGGGGAGCCTGGTGGGCTGCCGTCTATGGGGTCACATGGAGTTGGGCACGACTGAAGCGACTTAGCAGCAGCAGCAGCAGCAACAGCAGCAGCAGCAGAAGGAATAGATTTTGAAGAGGTAGAAAATGAATTAAGTTTGGAATGACTGCTTTAAAGTACTGACAATTGCTCACTGATTAAAGAGAGATTTAATTACTTTAATTTTATTATAATAATTAACAGTTTGCAAAGTTCTCATTTGATTTTTCTGGAGGTAAGTAACTATCCCCACTTTCCAGATAAATAAGCTGAGGATCACAGAGTGTAAGATCCTTATACAAATCACATGGCTAGAAATAATAAGAAATTTGACATAGACACATTTGTTTTGACTCTAGGTCCTGAGAGATCTTCACTACCTTCTTGGTATAAGAGAGGGGACTTACTCATATCATTTGGCAAGCTTTGTAACAAGGGTAAAAATAAAAATGAAATTCTAGTTACCTCTATTAAAGAGAAAACTTAATTGACTGGAACATTTATCTCACAGTATATACTTTTGCTCTTACCTCCCAAATGCTATATGTCTTTAGTAATAACGACTTTATATCTACATGCAACAGAATCTTCAGAAAATATTTTGACAAAAATATTAGTGCATATTGTGCATATTAGTGACGAATTCAATTTTAAGTACTTTGATAATTCAAAAATGGCAGTCATTGTGCTTCCCAAAATTTATTTCCAAAATGATGCCTTTAAACTCAGAAATGAGCTAAGACACTTTCAAATCTGTTTACCTACAAGACTTTCATTGTACTTTTTTCTAGGTAGAATTCTCCCTGTTTCTCAACCCAGTGTGGAGGAATTAGAAAATGGAAATGTTCCTTCTCCAAGAATGCACTTACCTCTGTTTACCTTTATGACTCACAGAGCCAGCTGAGAGTCTGTCCAGGGGAGAACCAAACCCAGAGAAGCTTCTTTTCTTCTTTGTTTCAATCACATCATTCTCCAGAGACACAAGTTCATCAAGAAGTAAGAGTTTTGCTGCTAGGTCAGTGGCCGACTTATCTTCTCTGACTGTGGGTGATGACTGAACACCTAAGATTCCAGAATCAAAGGCCTATTGGGCAAGAAAGGTGAGTCCATTCATTAAGAGAAAGAGTATACATACAATCATCTGTCTACATTTGGATTTTACTATTTTTCAGCTCACATGTCACGAAACTTGGTTATTCATGGAGCTATGATCCAGAGAGAAAGACTTTTAAGGAGAAAAACACATAGGATTGAAGTTTATCCAAAAGAAATGAAAATAACACACACATATACGTACATACAAAGAAAGAAAGGATAAACTCCAGACCTGCCTCTGAAATTTACTATATTAACTAATTATTCTTTCAGATTCTTTCCTAGGAACAACTGCATTCTTATAACTCTAATAGCGTTTTATCTATACTTCTTCCATCTCTACAATTATTATATTTCCCCTTGTATTATATTAACTAAAACATACGTATGTTGCATATTAGACTGTGAGTAACTTGAAGTCAAAGACTATGTCTAATCAGCTTTTTGTTTGTGCTATTCAATCCCTATTTCAGTATTTTGCTCATTATTATTGCACTAATTAGTACATTTCTAATGAATATTTATTGAATGAATTCTGAAAAAATATAAACCTCTTGCTGTTTTCTTTTCACTACTCATTCATTCATTCAAACCACTAAACATCCACTATGCAGGTCCTGTATTTGATCGAAGAGATACAAAAATAAGAAAAATCCAATCTGTGCTTTGAGGGAGCTTACCATCTCTACCAGTGTGATTTACTAACAAATAACATCAGTATCTACAGCAAGTCAGAGCTATTCCAAAGATTTTATTGTCCCATGTCAAATTTCTTATTTGTTTATTTACACATATTGCCACTTTGTATTCCATCCAAGTCATAAAAGTGTGTAAGTGTCTGGTTTATGAAGTCTATCTTCCTTTCTCAGGCCCAATCACAGCATTTAAAAAAATGTTCCTATTAACAATCTGGAGTCATTCTGTGGTCCAGGAGATATAACTTTCTTCCTAAGAGTTTGAGAATATTCCCCTCTGAAAAGAAACAGTAATTAACTACAGCCCTACACGCTCGGTGTGAGCAGGACTTATCTTTTTTCACATCCTGTCTTTGTCTTCGAATTGTTTATCTCATTCTCTTTCTCTTCCGTTCATTTTTTGTCCGCAATAAAATGAAAGAGTAGCACTTTCTAAACCTTTTCATCGTCTACTCAAACATTTTTCTTTTGGAATACTTGCAGTCTGCCTCAAAGCTCTTGAGACTAATGGCCATTGAACTTCTTTCCTAAACGAGTCAAATCTGCTCTAAGTATGGCTAGTTATACTTGGAAAACTCCTCTTGCCGTGCTCTTTCTGATTCCTATCAGGAGTGATTGATATCAGATCCTCTTGGCAGCAGAGGATGAGATGGTTAGATATAATCCCCAACTAAATGGACAAGAATTTGAACAAACTCTGAGAGATAGTGAAGGACAAGGGAGCCTCGTATGCTGTAGTTCACGGAGTCTCAAAGAATCAGACACGACTCAGCAACTGAACAACAGCAACAACCTCTTCACTCAGGGCACACTCTGAAACCTCATATAATTTATTTGTCCCCTCTCTCTATCTCTTTTCTATTCTGTCCTGAGTACTGCCATGAAGTAAATTATCTCCAAACACTACTTTCATCATATAAAAAAATTTAAAATCTGTATAACCCTTTGTTACTTACAATGCAAAGTCCAGAACTCCTTTTTAAAAATCTTAACTTCAATTACTTCCCTACATAAACTTGGAAGCATAGAAACTAAAGAGGAAATAATCATGAGAAAGAAAGAATGAAGATCAGGAGAAAAACCAAAGGGCAAATTTAAGAGATTTTTTATTATCTCTCAGAAGGTCCTCCAAAAAATATGTGTTAATTCTTCCTACTGATATACATACAAAGTCAAGTTTTCTTTCTTTTTAAAGATATTTCTAATCCTCAGGAAAAAAGGCACAAACCTTTTATAAAACTTGCCCTTCAGTAAAATGCATTTCAGATTCTCACTTCATGCTATTTAAGAAAGTACAAAGAATGCATATTTCTTTTAAGATCAAATGATCCAAGTTAACTTTTCTCTGCGTCAAGATGTCCTCACATTTCTTTTCCTTTGTAGTTTAGTACTGGCAACAAGAAAATATTTGTAGAGTGATAAAATTTTGGCCAAGTGATTCAAATCCTGACATGTCAACAACTTTAAATTTCATATAAAAGCACTTCATCTTTATAGAATTCATTCAATTATATATATATATATCTATATATATATATGGCTGAAATTGTAATGAATTTTCTCCCAAAGTTTTTGGTTTATGGAATACCAATCTTTGTTGTTACTTACAGGTTTTTTTCTTTTAAATATTTATATACCAGGTTTTCTCTGAATCCATTGTGAGGACACAGCATAGAAAGAAATGTCTATTTACTTGATTTTTGTGTTATTGAAACTTCTCCATATTTGTCAGCAGCACCTGCTACTGACCTTAGGAAAAATGATTTAAGTTCATTAAAAAACATGGCCCCTAGTTCCCATTACCTCTGTTGTGACACCCGCTGAGAACACTTTGCCTGAGCTCCAGAGCATCAGTGTCATGGCCAGGATAAAATGTGCACTCGCTAATCTCCAGTCCAGCATCTGAGGGCCACACACAACAGGGTTAACATTCATTAGTTTGACATATAAAGATAGGAAACAAAAATGCCTGTAAAGCTTGTTATAGGCAGGGAATAAACTAAATTATTCAGCTTCTCTACATTGGAGTGCACCTTTGCAACACTTAAATTATACTTAATAGAGGCTGTCAATCTCCCAGAATGAATTCGATCAAGGCTTCATTTCCATGGAAACCTAGACTGGGGTTGTACAGCTATAATCATAATTTAACTCAAAAAAACCCAAGTCTGTGAAATCTAGTTTGTGGAACCTTATTGTTTGAGTGTCTAATCCACAGTTTACAACATCATGTACCTAAGGATGAATGTGTTAAATTGACTAGGTATGATATACCAACCCCTGCTGGGGTTTGCGGTGAACAAGAGAGAATGTGCTGTGTCTAAAAGTAATTTTATATGAAATTTCAAAAACACCACTGTTCCAATAGTAGAATATCTTTATGTCCTGTGATTTAAAAGGATTTTTTGAGCAAGATTCAAAAGGTGAACTTCATAGAAAAAATTAACAAATTACACTATATCAAAATTGAAATTTTCCATGTGATAAGGTACAGTAAACAAATTGCAATAAATAACAAATTACAAATGAAATATATTTTGAACAGATATAAAAAAGCATGATTAGCATTTTAAACATTTAAGTAACTGATAAATAAAATTTGAAAAAACAGACACAATTAAATAAAAATGGGCCAAAGTTTATAAGAAAACATGTATTTGAAAGTTCATAGCCTCATTGTTTAGAGCAGTGAAAAAATGAATCAATTCAAGTACCTTACTCAGAAGGAAATGGATTCGTCAGGTGAAGTACATTCATACTGTGGACTTAAAGCAAACAATTTAAATATATGTGTTATCTATGGTTCAAACAAATGACGTAAATGTTATGTGTAATTGTATGCATGGATTTAAAATAGAGCAGATTTGAGGGGAAATTAGAAATTCTAGAGCAGTATATATGCCATGCTACCATTTACCTAAATTGGAAATACATAAAACAATTTCCTGTATTTTGAAATCTATACCTATAATTAAAATAGAGACCAATGGAAGTTGATTCATGACTGATTGCTTCTGGGGAAAGTGGGGGAGAATATAAGATTATGAAGAAAACATTAGGGACTCAGGTTTTACCTACATATACACAGGAAAGCAAACAAGTCAAAAGGTTATATTTATTAATTCTGTGTAGTAAGCACAAATGTGTGTCATTGATACTTTAATGAATTTTTACATTAATAAAGCAATATAAATCCAATTAAAGCTTATTTACAATATAGATTAGACCTTCTGGCTGCCAGTCTGACTGCTGGTTAAAATGGGAGGCCTTGTTCGGCTGGGAGAAGATCTCTGACTCTGAGCTACCAATAAAAGCAGCTTGACTTCTCCACTTAGCACGACACTGGGAAGTCCCCCACTTCAACATTAATAAGAATTCTCAGCAAACTTCTGTTTCCTTTTTAAAAAAAAAAATCATTTGGAAACCTGCAGGGAGCAAAAAGAATTATTCAATCTGAATAATTGAATTTGAGACTCATATTTGCTTTAGTAATAGTATGGCCTTGGGTGTGTGTTACTTAATCTGTTGAAATTTATTTTCCATATTGGTGAAATGAGAAGTAATGCTGACTTCAAAAGAACTTTTGAGAGGTTTGGATTAATTCATGTATAAACTCTTCACCCGGAGAAGGCAGTGGCACCCCACTGCGGTACTCTTGCCTGGAAAATCCCATGGACGGAGGAGCCTGGTGGGCTGCAGTCCATGGGGTCGCTGAGGGTCGGACACGACTGAGCGACTTCACTTTCACTTTTCATTTTCATGCGTTGGAGAAGGAAATGGCAACCCACTCCAGTGTTCTTGCCTGGAGAATCCCAGGGACAGGGGAACCTGGTGAGCTGCCGTCTCTGGGGTCGCACAGAGTTGGACACGACTGAAGCGACTTAGCAGCAGCAGCAGTAAACTTTTCACCTCATATATTGTTCAGTTGCTCAGTTGTGTCAGACTCTTTGTGACCCCATGGACTGTAGCATGCCAGGCCTCCCTGTCCACCACCAACTCCCAGGGCTTGAACAGACTCAGGTCCATTGAGTCAATGATGCCATACAATCATCTCATCCTCTGTTGTTTCCTTCTCCTCCGGCCTTCGATCTTTCCCAGCATCAGGGTCTTTTCCAATCAGTCGACTCTTCACAGCAGGTGGCCAGAGTATTGGCGTTTCAGCTTTAGCATCAGTCCTTCCAATGAATATTCAGGGCTGATTTCCTTTAGGATTGACTAGTTTGATGTCCTTGCAGTCCAAGGGACTCTCAAAGGTCTTCTCCGACAGCACAGTTCAAAAGTATCAGTTCTTCGGCACTCAGCTTTTTTCACAATCCAACTCTCACATCCATACATGACTACTGGAAAAACTATAGCTTTGACTAGGTGGACCTTTGTTGGAAAAGTAATGTCTCTGCTTTTTAATATGCTGCCTAGGTTGCTCATAGCTTTTTTTCCAAGGAGCAAGCATCTTTTAATTTCATGGCTGCAGTCACCATCTGCACTGATTTTGAAGCCCAGGAAAAGAAAGTCTGTCACTGTTTTCATTGTATCCACATCTATTTGCCATGAATTGATGGGAAAGGATACCATGATCTTCATTTTTTGAATGTTGAGGTTTAAGCCAACTTTTTCACTCTCCTCTTTCACTTTCATTAAGAGGCTCTTTAGTTCTGCTTCACTTTCTGCCATAAGTGTGGTGTCATCTGCAGATCTGAGATTATTGATATTTCTCCTGGCAATCTTGTTTCCAGATTGAACTTCATCCAGCTCAGCATTTTTTATGATGTACTCTGCATAGAAGTTAAATAAGCAGGGTGACAATATATTCCCTTGACGTACTCCTTTCTCAATTTGGAACCAGACGGCTGTTCCATGTCCGGTTCTAACTGTTGCTTCTTGTCCTGCATACAGATTTCTCAGGAGGAAGGTAAGGTGGTTTGGTATTCCCATCTCTTGAAGAATTTTCCAGTTTGTTGTGATCCACACAATCAAAGGCTTTGGCCTAGTTAGTGAAGCAGAAATAGATGTTTTTTTCTGGAACTCTCTTGCTTTGTCTATGATCCAACAGATGTTGGCAATTTGATCTCTGGTTCTTCTGCCTTTTCTAAATCCAGCTTGAACATCTGGAAGTTCATGGTTCATATACTGTTGAAGCCTGGCTTGGAGAATTTTGAGCACTACTTTGCCAGCATGTGAGATGAGTGCAATTGTGCGGTAGTCTGAATGTTCTTTGGCATTGCCTTTCTTTGGGATTGGAATGAAAACTGACCTTTTCTAGTCCTGTGGCCACTGCTGAGTTTTCCAAATTTGCTGGCATATTGAGTGCAGTACTTTCACAGCATCATCTTTCAGGATTTGAAATAGCTCAATTGGAATTCCATCACCTCCACTAGCTTTGTTCATAGTGATGCTTCCTAAGGCCCACTTGACTTTGCATTCCAAGATGTCTGGCTCTAGGTGAGTGATCACACCATTAAGATATTTTTTTGTGTAGTTCTTCTGTGTCTTCTTGCCACTTCCTCTAATATCTTCTAGTTTTGTTAGGTCCATACTGTTTCTGTCCTTTACTGTGCCCATCTTTCATGATATATTCCCTCGGTAGCTCTCATTTTCTTGAAGAAATCTCTAGTCTTTCCCATTCTATTGTTTTCTCCTCTATTTTTTTTTGCATTGATCTCTGAGGAAGGCTTTCTTGTCTCTCCTTGCTATTCTTTGGAACTTTGCATTCAGATGGGTATATCTTTCCTTTTCTCCTTTGCCCCATAGCTTCTCTTCTAAATAGCATCTAGGCTCTAAAAAGCTGATCATGATTATTTCTTTAAATTAGGATAGAAAAAACTAACAGGAAGAAATGTAAAAGTTATCTGGTAAAAAATACCAACCAAACTGCATTACTTATTCTTTAGAAAATCAGGCATTGAATCTTATTTTTCCTTCTGATTTTGCTGATGTCTTTGACTTTCCTCAGCAAAAGTTACGATATATTAAAAATATAACATTTTTTTTACAATGATCTCATATTTCTGGCATATCTTTAAAAAAATAACTCTTCCATTCACTCAAAGATAAGCTTATAATTGTGATGTTTTCTTCCACTCTTTTTAAAAACAGTTTCAAAGTGTGAAATTTTTCAATTTTATAAGCTTTCCTATGTGGACTTTCTTCATCTATTTTTATGCACATTTTGCTAACCAGGTTTCTCTTCATCTCTGCAATCTTATAAATGGCACAAGATGATGGGTGTTTGTAATATTGATGATTATGTCTGAAGCATATATTTTTGTTCTTGGGTGTATATAGGAAAAAAGTCATAATGTGTCATCTTACAGATAACCACATCCTGATTATTTGGATAGGGAGAAATAAAAATAAATGCTGAGTTTAAATACACACATTTAATGGTTTAAAGCCATGCTTGTAGCCAGTTAACCAAAAGGCCAAGTTCCTAAATATGGCATTTGGTACACTAATGAAAACAAACACCCTGGCACCTGCCACACAAAAGACATTTGATTAACTAGTTGAAACTTGATTGCTACAAAATTAGAAACAGGGGAAATTATAGGGAGGGAAGGAAAAGACCAGGTTCAGCTCCATTTCCCTATTTTGTTGATAGTGGATAAATATAGTCCATGACTAAAAATCTACTCAGCACCATGTACACTGTGAATTACAGAAAGAACATTCAAAGGATGTTCATTGTGTGAATATATGACAGTGGAGGCACCTGCAGTTTTTTTTGTACAGCCATATTTTTCATTGAGAAATTTTTGAATAATAGTTCTCTAAGGCAAGGAGTTTCCAAATAGACAGTGGGTATGAGCTCTACCTTATAAGATTAGGCGTGTACTTCATTTTCAGTCCGTTGGCCTACCATGTACACATATTGTCACTAATGATATTGCCGAATAAACAAACATCTTACATTGTGTAACATCTTAACCTTTGTTTCAGAGATTTTTCACATGCAAGAACTCACTATACCCTGAAGGGATCATCCAATCTGTGGCTGGAGATGTGGTGGGAGGAGGAAGACCTGATGTTTTGTCACTGAAGTTTGGGTTGCAGATAGACATTTATTATAGCTACAAGGCTTCCCTTGCGGCTCAGCTGGTAAAGAATCTGCCTGCAATGTGGGAGACCTGGGTTGGATCCCTGGGTTGGGAAGATCCTCTGGAGAAAGGAAAGGCTGCCCATTCCAGTATTCTGGCCTGGAGAATTCCACAGACTACAGTCTATGGGGTTGCCAAGAGTCAAACATGACTGAGCAACTTTCACTTTCACATATATTCCTTTAAAACATTGACAGTGCACACTGACATATTAAAAATTCTGATTTAATTATATTTAAAATAGGATTAAATGAGAAGTCTGCTAAGGCGAAAAAGATGTTTGAATTATTGACCATCAATGCTGCAGTGAGTCATCGTTATTATGAAAAATAATGTCTAAAGTGGACTGGGCTAGGAAAAGAAAAAACTGGCAACCATTCTTTGATGGTTGCTAATGTCTTTGAGGGCTGTTGTTGAAGAAAACCAAATCACTCAGGTGACTAAGGAAATTTCTCCTCAACAAGGTCTGATTTAGAGATAGTGGATCTAACCATTAGAAATTCATGAGAGGACTGATTTTTTAGGTTTAGTCCAGATATAATTCTTTGGATGTTTTATTTTACTAATTTCTTAATTGGAAATATACAAAATAGACTCTACCCACTTTACTTTCAACAGAAATTTAAGTCTTAATTAAAGATAAAGTACTTTAAAAAGTAATTAAACTTAAAAATCCTCTCCCACTGTGACATTGCAGGCATTTAAGTGAGATTTAACAGGACATGTTGTGAAAGGTCCCTAGTTCTGTCACTGGGAAATGGCCTTGTGAGCCTGCACATAACACTCCTCAAACCTTCTTTCTCCGAAAACAGGGGTGGTCTTCTAGGCACGTGGTGGGTCAGCTTGGTCCCACAGTAAAATTGAAAAGCAGAGTAAATTCAAAAGCATACCCTTTGCATGCTAAGTTGCTTCGGTGTGTCCGACTCTGTTACCCTGTAGACTGTAGACCCCCCAGGATCCTCTGTCCATAAGATTCTCCAGGCATGAATACTGGGCTGGGTTGCCATGCCCTTCTCCTGGGGATCTTCCTGACCCAGGGATCCAACCCGAGTCTTTTATGTCTCATGCGTGGGCAGGTGGGTTCTTTATCACTATTGTAACCTGGAAAGCCCGATATTGTAGGCTACTTCTACAGTGTAGCGTTTACCCTTCTCCATAAAGTCATGCTCACCTGAGTGTTTTTAGTAATGGAGGAAAGCTTCCAGCATAGTGGATAATAGAGTAACTGCCTTTTTTCTTATTGTAAAGGTGAGTCTAAGGGACAATGGTTAACACAAAGTCTGTATGATAGAGACCTGAGCTAGGGGTTCTGAGACTCAGGCCCTGCTCTTGCTTGGCTGTTATTTCACTATATGATTTTGGGCAAATGACCTCTAAAGTTGCTTCTAGCTTTTGGAAAGACTGTCCTGAATCCGACTCTTCTCTGATCGGTGTAGGTTTGGCTGAGAAAACCTTTCTGCCCTCCCTCAAATCAGGTGAGTCTATGCATAATACTTTGCATTTAGGTTTTCACATAAAAATACTTCTCATTAATTTAAAGTATTTCTAACTGAAAAGAGAGGGCCTTCAAATCTTTGATTTTAAGATTTCATTTGCAGTGATTCTATTTTAAAAGTGTATTTTAAGAAAGAAAAAAAATGCTATCAATTAAGTTATGACACGCAATCAGGTATAAGGGCTTCCCTGTGTCTCAGTGGTAAAGAATCTGTCTGCCAATTCAGGAGACACAAATTTGATCCCTGTGTTGGGAAGATCCCCTGGAGAAGAAAATGGCAACCCACTCCAGAGTTCTTGCCTGGGAAATCGCATGGACAGAAGAGCCTGACAGGCTACAGTTCATGGGGTCGCAAAAGAGTCGGACAAGACTGAGTGACTAAACGACAACAGCAATCAAGTGTAAGGCATTCCAATTTTAGAGATGTTAAATGTGCACAGAACAGATGAAATATGCTATATCTATTTACTTTCAAATTTTCACTTGAAATTTTTTTTCTCATCATTCTTAAGACCATATACTCAGTTCCCCCGCACTTTAGAAACAAAGATGTTGGAGCTGAGGGAGGATCCAGATGCCCTGGTATGCAGCAGTTAGTTATATCTGCTTTTTAGGAGTGAGAGAAAGGATTGTGCAATATTTAATGCATTATTAACTATAAATTTTTAAAAATCACATAATTTTTGGAGTTCCCTGGTAGTCCAGTGGTTGAGAATCCAGCTTACAATGCAAAGGATGTGGGTTCAACCCCTGGTCATGGAACTAAGATCCCACATGCCTCAGGGCAACTAGTGTTGCCTAGGCACAGCCAGTGTTCCCAACAAAAATCCTGCATGCTGCAACTAAGACCTGATGCAGCCAGAAAATGACTAAATTTGTTTTTTAAAATCACATAATGTTAAAAAATTTAAAGATTTGACTGAGTTCCTATTCCTCTGCATTTGTTATTAATAGTATGTCTATCAAGGTAAAATAATCATTTGAATATTTTCAGAGTACTCACAAGTCTTAGTATTAGTGGATGTGCCCACTCTTTTCAGTTGTGTCCGACTCTTTGCGATCCCACGAACTATATTCCACCAATCCCAAAGACTATATGTAGCCCACCAGGCTCCTCTGACCGTGGGATGCTCCAGTCTAGAATACTGGGCTGGGTTGCTGTTTCCTACTTCATATATTAATGAATACAAAATTACTATTACCGTTATCAAAAGTTCTTATTTTAAATACAAAAATAGGACTTTTTGATAATAGAAAATTTCAGATATATAGAAAACATATTTCTGTGATGGTGAGGAAAACTCAGAATCAGTCTTGAAGGATAGGGATAACACTCCTTGTTGGGCTAGTTAACCTTGAGCAAGATGCCTAAACTGTCAAGTTGTCTAATAAACCTCATGTATGATCTCACATTTTAATTAATTAAATTTAATTTAGAATTGTTTAATTTACAATTGGTACAAATCATTATGGATTTTCCTTGTATGTGAAACAAGAGCAATAAAACATGTACTTTTATGTTTAATATTATTATTGAGAATGTATAAAGACATACATTTATCTGGGAAAAAACATTGCATCATTCTTATTTTATCATAGGTAAAACTTTTCAATGGAAACTCTAAATTTTGCATGAAATCATTTTTGTATAAAAATGATTATTATTGAGCCAAGTATTTGAAGTTAAGTCCTTCCAGGGAAAGTAAAGCTTATACCCATAATGACTTAGGGAACTTGGGGCCATCTTTAAAGTCAATCAGCAAAGTCTATGTTAAAAATCAAGAGGATACAGAACAGTTTGACATTATAGGGATAATCTTAATGCTTCAATGAGTGACATTTGAACAGGCATTAAGGTTGTTTCCAGTTTTCATTGATGAGAGAAGAAACCAGGTGCTTGAGCCACTCTCCTGCTGGAAAGCAGAGACTTGGAGGCTGGAATCTCTTCTTTATTGGTGCTGACATGCCACACCACAACCTTTGGTGCAGCTGGCTCCACAAACAAGAGAACTAAACATGGCTAAGGCACTTAGAACTTCAGAAGTGGGGATTAGTTTCAGATCCTCTTAAACGCAAATACTTAATTTAAAGTCATTGAGGATTTTCACCCAAGAGCAACTGAACTACAACTGGTTGCTTCTGTCACTAGCATGTACATTGTCTGTATATCATTCTCGCTGAAATACATCAGAGAAATACTCGGTGTTTATTTTATTTAAAATTCTCTTTGTGAAATTTGCTCTTTTCAGTAGATTGTGTGATGGCATTTGCTTGATTTATTGAGTATGATTTTGAAACGAAGGTGCAAATTGAGACTGATAAACTTAACAAATCATTTTTTTTTAATGAAAATGTCAGGAATGCGTTCTTTCTCATTTCTCATTGTTCTTCCATCAGCAGTAGTCAATTTTCCAAAGTCACAAAGCCAGTTAGAAGAGCCAGAACAACAATGTAATGCTTTCAGCCTCTCAGTTTCATGCTCCTTCAAGTTTAACTTATTTGTGGAAGTATAAAGTAAAGTATAAAGTATTGTTTTCCCATCTCCAAAACAAATTGCTTATAAAGTCAGATGTGTATGGATGAGGTGTTCTTAATGTGGCAGACACCTGAATTTTAAAATGACTTTCCCTGAGGACTACAAATCAGAAAGAGTGATAATTTACTAGTATACATATGTTAACTGACTTTATTCTGTCTGGCACCATTTTTGCTCTTTTTCAGACACTATTGCCTTCCAAAATCATAAAACTTTGTTGCTAAATACCCCAATTTTTTTTCTATTTTGAATTTTCAACCATACTGCTAGTATCTTTCTTGCACAAATTTAAGAAGGTAGAAACCTACCATGATATTAGTAAGATCACATTATTAAAAAGCCTAGATAAATAAACTATGTAAATGTTGCTGTAAATTCCTTGAGGGTAGGAACTATGTCATGTTCACTATTTTATCTCAGCACCCAACATAATGCCTGGCAGGGAGTCAGTCTTACGTGTTAAAAGAATGAATGAATGAAGCAGCCCATTGTGGTAAGAAAACAGAAATGTGGGACAGATATTAAGTGATATGGAAATTAAGGCTTAGTCATGGGAAGAGATTTGCCCAACTTTTATACCTACAATAATATGTGATGAAGTTATGCCAAACTCTTGGTATGTCTGTTCATGTTTCACATCACAGATTCTCATTCTAATGAGAGGGACATGTGTCCTTATTCCCTAATAATTATTCCAGTAAAGTTTAAGCTTTCTCCTTATCAAACACTAATTTGCATTCTGATCCCTGAAATATTGTAAATTTCTTCATAGTAAACTATGTCCTCTAGAAATAGAAGAGAACTTCGTGTATGATTGTGTAAAATACTGGTAAGGGAACTTGTTTAATTCTAACAGTTAATAATGGGAGAAAAAAGAATCTTCAAAACTAGAGATGGGGAAATATAGATAGAATTGCACATACACATGCTATTTGGTCATCTGATACAAGCCATTTTTATGTGGTATGAAAAGGCATTCAGAGAGTAAAGTTGGATAAATGCAGTTAAATATGACATATATATGCATCAGGATAATGTGGACTGCTACCACCTCCTTCACTTTTTACTCCACTCTGTACTTGCATACACTATTTAATGGGCTTCCCAGGTGGTGCTAGTGGTAAAGAACTCACCTGCCAATGCAGGAGGCATGAGAGATGTGGGTTTGATCCCTGAGTCAGGAAGATTCCTTGAAGGAGGGCATGGCAACCTGCTCCAGTATTCTTGCCTGGAATTCTTGCCTCTGTCCCATGGACAGAGGAATCTGGGGGGGCTACAGTCCATGGGGTCACACAGATTTGGACACGACTACAGTGACTTAGCCAGAGAAGGCAATGGCACCCCATTCCAGTACTCTTGCCTGGAAAATCCCATAGGCAGAGGAGCCTGGTAGGCTGCAGTCCATGGGGTCGCTAAGAGTCGGGCACGACTGAGCGACTTCACTTTCACGCATTGGAGAAGGAAATGGCAACCCACTCCAGTATTCTTGCCTGAAGAATCCCAGGAACAGAGGAGCCTAGTGGATTGCTGTCTATGGGGTCGCACAGAGTCGGACACAACTGAAGTGACTTAGCAGCAGCAGCAGCAAAGTGACTTAGCATGTATGAATACTATTTAATAAAATAGTAAATTACATTTCAATTACATTAAATTAGACAATATAATCAATGAAAAAATACTCTAAAATATAAATAAAAGCCCAAAATATATTTTATAATACTCAACAACAAGATGCATTTATTAGGTATACGCTGTTTATTGGGCACCAGGGATATAAACATAAATGAGACACTCTTTCTGTCATCCAGTTGCTCACAGCCTGGCCGAGATGAAAACTGCCTGGCCACTGGCCCTGCCCAGCCAATGATTTCCTCCTGCAAGAGCAGACTCTTCCTGTAATTCTTTCATTTCCTTCAAGTACAGTTGTTGTAAATAATCTTTTTTATTTTAATGTCTGCAAGGTACTTTATTATTTTGAAATTCGTCCATCTCCTTTCATCCTCCTAATAGTCAAGCTATGATTTATATGGAAAATATTATAATTCTATTTTTTAATAGATGAACTGACCCAACTCAGGTTACTTCCTCATCTCCTGACTCCTGGTATTGTAGTTATACTTTCTAATCCAAGAAAAGTGAGTTAGTAGAAAGAGGTTGGTTGTTCTTAAGTTACACAGACTTGAATATGACTCTTGACTGGAAATGTTACTTAGCTTCATTGTTTTTAATATCTTCACCAGGAAAATGGGACAAAAACTTACTTTTTAGGCTTATTGTAAGGACTAGAAATAATACAGGTAAAGGGACAGGCATAAAGTGATAACTAATTAAATAATAGCTATTATTATCCTGATATTAGGGGCATCCCTCCTATCTCAGTCAGTAAAAAATCTGCCTGCAGCGCAGGAGACCTGGGTTCCATTCCTGGGTTGGGAAGATCCCCTGGAGAAGGAAATGACAACCCACTCCAGTATTCTTACCTGGAGAATCCCATGGAAAGAGGACCCTGGCAGGCTACAGTCCTTGGGGTTGCAAGAGTTGGAAAGGGCTTAGCGACTAAACCACCACATCCTGATACTGCCTTCTAAAAATAGCAACTTGTCAAAATATTTCTTTTTATTCTTTTATTTTTATGAAAAATTTTTATCCTTGTTCATTTTAAGGAATAAAATTGGACCTTGGAATCTAGAATTATAGCATAGTGATAGAAAATAAAATAAAATAAAATAATATTGACTGAGGGAAGGAAATTTCACTAAAGAGTTATAAATGGCAATTACTTTTAACATTTAATGTTATAGTATGCTATGCAATGTCATTAATTTCAGCCCTAATATTTCTATTAAAATATTTGTATAAAACTATGAACAATATCTGGCCTCCCAGGTGATACTAGTGGTAAAGAGCTTGACTGCCAATGCAGGAGACATAAGAGATGTGTGATTCCTGGGCCAGGCAAATCCCTTGCAACTCAGTCCAGTATTCTTGCCTGAAGGATCCTATGGACAGAGGAGCCCAGTGAGCTACAGTCTATGGGGTCGCAAAGAGTCGGACATGACTAAAGCAACTTAGCAAGCACACATGCATGAACAATATCATAATGAAAAGAAAGCAAAGGGAAGAAATTTGTTAACTTAAAATATAACTATTCTTCAAACTCTTATTATATTAACCAAAGTAAATTTTTAATTGAATTTTAAATGATTTATATTTTGTTTTATGGTTCATAAAATATCCTATTAATTTTATTTTTTAAAAAAAAATCACTAATTATGTGGAGTCATGGTTTCCCACAGGTTTTGTAATGTTGACAGTATAGCATAGTCAGGCTGTGTAAGGGAAGTGGAGCCAACGTGGTTGTTACTGTAGTTAAGGACTTTACTACAGGAACTAGACTGTACACAAACATGGGAGCAGCCAGTAAGGGATGGACTATGGAAGAGGAAGAGATGACACTTTTTAAACATCTTAGTGCCCTGGCAGGGATGGACAAGTCAGAGTTTGCAAGGAAATGCAACCATCAATGTGGGAACACAGGGAACTCATGGAGAAGTCCATGGAAAGGCTCTTGGAGAGGACCATGGAAAGCCACAGCTCTTACTTGGTGGGCCAACAGCCAAGTTATCAGTGGTGGCCCAGCTGATATTTTAAAGGTGCATTTTTCACAATGGTTAGAGCCTTGTGTTGTAGGAACATAGAGTTTTAGAAAAGGAGGCTATCATCAGAAACTGGAATTTACTATTTTCAGTAAGGGCTTCTCTGATAGCTCAGTTGGTAAAGAATCCACCTGCAATGCAGGAGACCCCGGTTTGATTCTTGAGTTGGGAAGATCCCTGGGAGAAGGAACAGGCTACCCACTCCAGTATTGTTGGGCTTCCCCTGTGGCTCAGCTGGAAAAAAAAATCCGTCTGCAATGTGGGACACCTGGGTTGGATCATTGCGTTGGGAAGATCCTCTGGAGAAAGGAAAGACTACCAGTTCTAGTATTCTGACCTGGAGAAGTCCATGGACTGTATAGTCCTTGGGGTCGCAAAGAATTGAATAAGACTGGGCGACTTTCACTTTCACTTTTCACTTTCAGTCTCAGTAAATGGAGACAGCCAGACTCAAAGGTAATTAATTTGTCTAAGGAAGGGGAGTTGAAAGGGAGATTTTAAATGGATGAAGAGGGGATAAGCAGAAGGAAGCATGGCAGAAGAGTTGGTTCTGGAGGGAGTGTGTGCTTTGTGCTGAGACCAGAGCTGATGAGGCATCGATAAGGGAGAAAAGGCAAAACTGAGCAACAGCCAGTTCATGCCAACCAAAGCACCAGTAATTACTGGCCAGTGATGCTAACCACTGTTCCTGTGAGGTGCCCGGAGAATTATTTGGAGAAAGGAGGAGAACTCAGCTAAAAACATCTCTAATCAGAGAGATCTTCAGGGACATAGAAGTTGGCCCATGTAGAGAGGTGCCCAGGGCTAGGAGGGAACTTGTGACTCTTCGTGTGTATACACACAAACTGTAGTTTTACTAGGAAAGAAGGAAGCCCCTGGGAAGCTGCGTAAAAGCTGATGAAGTCAGGATTGAGATTAGAAGGCTGTTTTCCTAACTCCAAAGCTTGTATTCCTCTGATAACATTGAATCTAAGCAAAGATTGTCTGGTGGGTAGAGATCACAGTGGATGAATTGTTGGTAAGAAGGTTAAATTAGATGATGTCTAAGGATTAGCGCCAAGATTCTGTGATACTGATTCTTCATTCTCTAATATAGGGAAAACTGATGGATGTGGGAGCTTCCCAGGTCATTCTCACATTCAATATCACTGGCACTTTTAGTTGTTTTGTCTTTTTCAATGATAACAAAATGTTATGGAGCACCACTCTGTGCTTAAGCTTGCCTGAAGTTGCACAACTGCATAATGACAGAGTTGGGGTAATATTTTGAGACTGCTCAATTTGAGTTCTGTTCCAATCTAATTTTATTAACTAATGTTCAAATCATGAAAATATTTGAATAAATTAAAATTGCACCCCTAAAGTCCCCAAACCTAGTCTCTAAGCATAACTGCTTCTTTATTGCCCATGATTCATTGTATCAGAATCAGTTAAAAACCCTGAGAAATAAAGGGAGAAAGCAAGTCACCTTAAATACCATAAGTAACTTACTGAATGAAGCCACATTCAATGAACTTATAAAGAGGAGACTTGAATGCATAGCATATCTACAGGAAGCTCTCCTTAGGAAAGTTCTATAAGAGTGCTGAAGAGTAATACCAAATTAAAGAGAAGACACAAAATGTGCCTGATGTTTGTGGGAGACCATTAAATATACTGCTATCAATTCTATAGCTTACCTGGGCACTGAAATCATCCTAAATCATTGCTTATCTAATTTCTAGAGAGATAACTCAGAAATACATAGTAGTCACTTTCCTAAACTTATAGAACCTATAATTGGAATTCAAAGGAGTTAATATTTTGTTTTGCTAGAACTGAATTTGTAGACTGTACACTGTTTCCACAGATCAAAACTTGAAATAACATTTTAAATTTCTTCTTAAACAGAACTCAAGCATATGTTTCAGATTAACAATTCAATCATTAATAGCAAGAGCACTTCAAATACTGAAGAATAAATATGACCTAAGTCTATTTTAAACTAGGTTATTAATATCATATTTGCCTATTTGGGTTTCATAAGAATAAAAGCACTGGATAGTATAGGTTTGAAAAACATAGAGCATATAATTTGGTTAATTTAGGGATGTTTCTTAAATTCTAATTTTAATAGAAATAAAGATAAGAGAGAAACTTCCTTTTCTACCTAGGTTTTTAGAATCAGGCCACTTTGTAACTTTAAATATTCTTAACACTGGACGTATTTGATAAAAGCAAAATTAATATATCTAACACTCTTATAGGATCATTATTTTGAGTTCCTTTTCTCTTTATTTTGAAATAGAATATAAAAGCAAAAACAATATAATAAATATAAAATGCCTGAGCAAACAATTATCGCTACCCTAATTTTGCATTACAAAATATCTTAGATATTTTACTCATTTTTAGAGAGGATAATATTCCTCAAAACATTTCTAATTTTAACAAAATCAAGATATAATCAAAGCATTTGAAAAGTATTCAAAAACTTAAAAAAAATAGTTAAAAGGAAAAAGACTAACTCTTCATCAGCTTTTATATTTAACTTACCTTGTGAAAAATCAGGAGAGTCTAACTTTAGAGTCCTGTCTGTGCAGTTTTTCCCAAACTCAGCTCTGATGGTGAGTTTTCTCTCTGAGTTTTTATAGTCTCAGTTATACACCCCTCACTCCAATCCCTGCCTTTGTTTTCTCTTACATCATTTCTACAGATTTTCCACTGAACGTTTTCCCAAGCTTCTTCTCAATCTCTCTCTCTCATTCTTTTCTCTCTCTCTCTTTCCTCACCTCTGTCTCTCTTTCTCTGTTTCCCTCTCCTATTCTTCTTTTTCATATTTATTCCATTTATTGCTTTGACCATGGAATTTAAGTAGCAACGGGAGAATCAGCTCTGGAAAATTTAAGTATACATTTAGTATTGTGTTCAGTCTTAGACTCATCACCTCTTCCTGAGGTTTCAGTCCAGCTCTGATAATTACAAATCACATTTGTGAAATAAAATGATTAATATTCATTAAATAGAAAGTCACTAGGGCATTTCAAAAGAAGATTTAGGGAAACAAAATCAGAAACACAAACTGATTTATGGGTGTATATTTTCGGCTCTGAAATTAAATGATCAAGTGTGGAAATGGTGAATAGTTTCAGCCTCAGTCAGGTGCACAGCTTGAAACTGACAGCTACTTCATAATTAACATTGCTATACTGGGAAGGCTGTCACTTACAAACCTATAAATACTGAACTGTGACATGTGGGCTATAAATGCATACATTGTACTCATTTTTATCTTGCTTTTGTTCTCTTGTATTTTAGTTTCCTTTTAACCAAAACATTCCTGCCTCTGTCTGAAAGTTTCCTTCATTCCCGTTTCTTACTAATCACATTTGAAACTTTACATACGTGAATTATAAAAAATAAGTTATTAAGTCCTTAAAGGAATATGTTGTCAATCATTATTAGCTCACTTGTCACCAGTAGATCCCCATTTGACAGATAGAGACTGAGGCTAGGTAAATGATTTAATGAAATCACACAGCTGGGAAGCAGCATTAGAGCAAGATTTCAAATACAGATCTTCTTAATTCCATATCCAGTTCTTTTCCCACAACTTCATTCTGTCCTATTATTTAAGAAGCTGGAAAAGAGAATCCAAACCAGATTAATTGGCACAAATAGAAATAAATTTGTTCTTTTTGGTTTTACTTTAAAAGCCATTTAAAATACTACTTGCTAGTGTAGGAACTATTACATGGTTTACTTAGATCTAGATGGAGAACTGACCAGACTATACTGAATTGGTGGGACAGTAAAATGCTTCATTTTTATGAAGGGTTTCCAGGGATAACATATGTCTCAACAAGCTTGAAATTTGAGTAGTTGGCAGCAATAGTTCACAAGTCAAGATAAAAATACAGCCTAATTGTGGATCCTTGTTTAGACATTACTGCAATAAAACAATTATGTTAACTTGAATCCACATGATGGAAAACTCTCAATATAGATTTAATGGATTCACCATAATGCTACTAGAAGCTGATATTCTTGATGTGCCTTCTACCCTTATTTGAAAGGCCTCCCTTAGAGTGCTGACAAATGATATCTGTGGCTGATTTATTCCAGATCTATCCCTGCTTAGACAGTCCAAAGATTCCACCCTATTTGTGGATTTTGTTGACCTAATTCAAAAATTTGACTTAACTGTTCTGTAGCAGTAGAAATAGCAACAGTTTATTCCAGGAACATAACCATGGTACATTTAAGCCATTTATACAGGCTTCTCCACATTATAAAGCCCTATGTAAATCACTTATACATTTATATATAATAAAGAAATTGTTACTTAAAAGAGAGAGTAGAAATAGAAGCATATGAAGACACTGAAGGAGAATAAACACCCAGTAATAGAGAGACTAAGATGAAAAAGGAAAAAAGTATTACTAAAAAGTTAATTCTCATAATAACCTTATTAATGAGGCATTATTATTACTATTATTATATAACAGATGGAGAAACTAAATATCAAATACGTGAAAGGGTAGCCAAAGTGCTCACACTTAAAATGATACACACTGCTGTGTATAAAATTGATAGCTACTGAAAAGCTAGCCTATAGCACAGGGAATTCATCTCAATGCATTAAAGTGATCTAAAAGGGAAGAAAATTGAAAAAGAAAATGGGATGTATGTATACATATAACTGATTCATTTTGCTATACAGCAGAAACTAGTACAACATTATAAAGCAACTATACTCCAATAAAACTTTTTTTAAAAAGTGATGAGGCCAGAAGACAGCTTTCTGTATTGTTCAGGATTCTGGCAATAAAGAAATGGTACATTCAAGTTGAATAACTTGAGAATAATTTATTATGGGCAGGGTGTGGAGGAATGAGAAAGGATTGTGCAGTATACTGAACCCCCAATAATAGCCAGGTATTTCTAAACCTGAAGGATTAAAAGTGAGATTACAGGGACCCAGAACAGAGGGATCTTGGTAGAGAAAGTTGCTTGGCAGAAGTGTAACTTTTCATCAAGGAACACAGGTAGTTAAGCGTGATCTACAAGGGAGGGAATCTAGGAAGCAAACACTGAGATTTCACTCTGCTTCCTGGACACAATCTTCTGTTGTATTTACCTCTGGTCAAACCTGAGAGATAAAGGACTCAGCATGTTGTTTAACCTCAAAATTGCGCTAAGAGACATACAAATGGCATTCCCTGTAAAGATCAACTTGAGTGTGAATGCCACTGTTACCCACACTGTTATGCCATACTTCCTGATGCTTTTTTTTTAAGTCAGGGTTATTGAAGGATAATTTACATAAACAAAATTCACCCCTTTAAAGTGCACAGTTTGATGAGTTTTGACAAATGGAGACAGTATGTAGCCTCCACTACAATCAAGATAAAGACCATCTCTATAGCCACCCCCCCACCCCCACCCTGCTGCCCTTTACAGTTAAGTCTCTACCCAACTCTTAGGTCCTGGTAACCACCCATCTGATTTCTGTCTCTATAATTTTGCTTTTTCCAGAAGGTTTAGGAAATTATACAGTATGTAGTCTTCGGTGTCTGGCTTCTTTTACTCAGAATAAAGCTTCTGAGATACATCCATATTACTAAATGTACCAGCACTTGGTTTCTTTTTAAAATGGGAACATTCTATTGAGTGGATGTGCCACATCTGCTTAATCATTTACCAGTTGGTGAAAATTTGAATTGCTTCCAGTTTTTGGTGATTATGACTAAAGCTGCCATAGTCATTAACATAGAAGTCTTTCAGTGGATATATATTTTAATTTCACCTGGGAAAATATAAAGAAATGGGATTTCTGGATCACATGGCAAGGGTTCAGTTCAGTTCAGTCGCTTAGTCGTGTCTGACTCTTTGTGACCCCATGAATTGCAGCACGCCAGGCCTCCCTGTCCATCACCAACTCCCAGAGTTCACTCAGACTCATGTCCATCAAGTCGGTGATGCCATCCAGCCATCTCATCCTCTGTCGTCCCCTTCTCCTCCTGCCCCCAATCACTCCCAGCATCAGGGTCTTTTCCAATGAGTCAACTCTTCGCATGAGGTGGCCAAAGTACTGGAGTTTCAGCCAAAATGATTTCCAAAGTCACCCTACCCTTTTGCATCTCCACCAGAAACGTATGAGAGTTCTAGCTACTCAGCATCCTTGCTAGCATTGGACAGTCATTGCCATTTCCAAAAATTTAGCCTTTCTAATAAATGTATACTTGTATCTAGATGTACTTGGGATTTCCTCAGGGGCTCAGTGCTAAGAATCTGTCTGGAATGTAGGAGACATAGGAGACATGGGTCCAATCCCTGGTTGGGGAAGATCCCCTGGAGGAGGGTATGGCAACACACTCCAGGATTCTTGCCAGGAAAATCCCATGGACACAGAAGCCTGGAGGTCTATAGTCCATGGAGCAGCAAAGAGTCGGACATGACTATGCACAAGCACTATACTGAATTCTATCTTACTGTGTTTAATTTGTATTTCCATAAAAACTAAGGGATGTTGATAATCTTTTCATGTACTTACTTTCCCTTGTATATCTTCTCTGGTAAAGTGTCGGTTCAAATCTTTTGCTTAATATTCAGTTGTGAGATTTCTCTATACATTCTAGATACAAGATTTTTAAAATGAGATTTGTGTTTTACAATTTTTTTTCCATTCTCTAGCTTATCTTTTCACTCTCATAGCAGCTTTGTTTCATAGAGCAGGCATTTATAATTTTGATGAAGTACAATTTGCCATTAAAAAAAAACAGAACATATTTCATATACCCTAAGAAATCATTTCCTCACTCAGGTTTGCAGTAATTTTTTCTTGTGTTTCCTTCTCGAAGTTTCTAAAATTATTTGGCTAGTCTAAGTCATGTCCATTTCCATTTAGGTTTTAAGATCAGCTCATGAATGTGTACAAAAGAACTAGCTGGGATTTTATTGGGATTTCTTTGAATCTATAGATCAATTGGAGGAAAACTGACATTTTTCAAGTATTCTGATGTGTGAACTTAGTATGCTTCTCTTTTAGTTAGCTCTTTGATTTCTCTTTACAATGTTTTTAAATTTCAAAAGTGTACTAATCTTGTATTTATTTTGTTAAATATTTCACTAATTGTTTGATATTTTTGATGCTATTACAAATGTAGCTTCTAAAATTTCAATGTCTAAGTGGACATCTCTAATTTACAAAAATACAATTGATTATTGTCTATTGATCTCTTATTCTGTGACCTTCTTAAACTTATTTATCAGTTCTAGTAGGTTTTTATAGATTAAATGGGATTTTATGTAAGTATATAAAATCCTCTGGTTCAGGAAGGAAAACTGTTTTGTATCTTCAACTTGTATGTCTCTCATATTTTTGTAATTGTTTATTGCCTCATCCAGCCCCTCCAGTGAAATATTCTATAGAAGTGGAGGGTGAACATCCCCACCTTGTTCCTGATCTTGTGGTTAAGAAGGTATTAATTTTTCACCATTAAATATGATAATGTAGGTTTTTTATAACTGCCCTTTATCAGGTTGCAGAAGTTCCCTTCTGTTATTAGTTTTCTGAAAGTGAATTATAACCTTGCTCTTCTGAGATAAAGTCTACTTGATCACAATGAATACATTTAAGGGTATTTATTTATGAGGGAGATAGGCTTTTTACTTCCTTAAAATGTATTTTTCAGCTTTTGGTATCAGAATTATGGTGGTCTCACAAAATAATTGGGAAGAATTATGCCCTTGTCTTAGCTCATTCAGGATGTTATAAAGAAAATACTATAGACTGGAAGTCTTAACCACAAACATTTATTTCTAATTTTCTGGAAGCTGGGCAGTCCAAGATTAAAGTGCCTGCAGATTTGGAGTCTAATGGGAGCCTATTTCCTGGTTCGTAGGTGATGAACTTCTCAATGGTTTCCCACATGACAGGAAGTGCGAGAGAGATCCGTGGGGTCTCTTTGGCATGCCTGCTCAGTCTCTCAGTCGTGTCCAACTCTTTGAGACCCTATGGACTGTAGCCAACCAGGCTCCTGTGTCCAAGGGATTTTCCAGGCAAGAATATACTGGAGTGGATTGCCATTTCCTCCTCCAGGGGATCTTTCTGACCCAGGGATCGAACCTGTGTCTCCTGCATTGGCAAGTGGATTCTTTATCACTGAGCCATCTGGGAAACCCATTGGGTCTCTTTTGTAAGCACACTAATTCTATACACGAAGCTTCCACCATTATGACCTAATCACTTCTCAAATCACCCCCCCCACCCCCCATCTCCTAATAATGTCACATTAGGGGTTAGGATGAAAAGTGAAAGTGTTAGTCGCTCAATCCGACTCTAAGACCCTATGGACTGTAGCCCGCCAGGCTCCTCTATTCATGGGATTCTCTAGGCAAGAATACTGGAGTGGGTTGCCATGCCCTTGCCCAAGGGATCTTCTCGACCCAGGGATCAAACCAGCGTCTCCTGCTTGCAGACAGATTCTTTACCCTCTGAGCCACCTGGGAAACCCCTGCAATTATTGACATACTTATTTTTAAAGCTACAGTCTTAAAACTGGTGTTTTTTGTTTCATCTATTTTCTACTATTCTACTTTAATTTGGATTATTGTTCATACCTATGTTTTAAGTTGTTGCTATAGATTTACGATATGCCAGTGATTATATTGCCACAGCTTTCCTTCAAGTCATATTTTTACACTTCACATATAGGGTAACAATCTTTTAATAGTATAATTTCATATTATTCTTTTGATCCTTTGTAGTAGTATTGTCACACTTTTTAATTTCTGCTTTTATAAGCCTAATTATTTTTTCTATATTTACTTTACAAAGTCAATAATTTTCAGTGATTTAACATTTTTGAAATTTATATTTGCCTATATTTACCATTGCTGATACTGTTTTTTGTGTTTGTGTGTGTTTAGATTTACACTTTTAAGTAATACTATTTTTCTTTTGCTTAAAAAACATTCTTTAACATTTCTCATCGTATTTTTGTTCAAGAGAGTGTTTAACTTATCTTCATTTTTAACTTTTATTATAGCTCATGATAGAATTCAGAGGTGATATTTGCATAGTGTATGTTTGGAAACCTCTTCATCTGTGATATACTTTATGATGTAGTAGTATTTTCCTTTCCATTTAAAATCCTGAAGGTTTCTGAGTTTCTTGATTGTTTTCTTTCATTAATTTGGGGGGAAAATGACCATTACCTCCTCAAATATTTCTTGTCTCATTCTCTCTTTTTTCTTCTGTGACTCTAAGTACATGTGTGTTAGATCATTTGATTTTGTCCTACACCTCTTGGAAGGTCTGATTTAAAAAAAAAATATCTTTCCTACATATTATTCAGTTGAAATAGTTTCTATTGACCTAGCTTTAAATTCATTTACTCTGTGTGTGTGTACACGTGTGTGCCCATGTGCCTGTGTGTATTTAATTTCAGCATATTATAGACCTAGCAAATGAATGAGGATTTCACTTATATATTGTCTTCTGGGAACTCTAAATTCTCATGCCAATGACACATTTACTTTAAAAATTTGTTAAAATTTCAACTGTTCTTTTGTTTTTAACGACTTTTATGTTGGCTTCATATTTTTCAAATGTTGTACCCAAGGTGAGACAATCTGTATGTCCTCTCTCCCCTCAGAAGAACTGCAAGAATTTGAAATTTCCCACCCTGATTATTATTGACCTCAGATCCCTGATGGTCTCAAACAAAGTTAAAATTTTGCACGATTTTGTGAAAGTGACATTGTCTTATGGCTTTCATATACCAAATGAAAGTATAAGTTTTCTTCCTAATATTTTATGCTTGTTTGGCTGTGTAACAATATTTCAATAATTCCTTTCCATTCTTGACAATATTGTATTTATTATCATTCCAGTTTTGTAGATGTTAAAACAGAATTTAAAACACTCATACAGTAGAAATGAGATGCACAGCTTGTCTCTTAGCTATGTCCTTTTCCACTGCATTTTTCATCTGTATAAATCATCCCTTTAATGATGAAATTCAGAGGTGTAAGAATTGCATTCACAAGCCTCCTCATATTTCCTTTGTGTTTAGCTTGAAATGAACTTGAGAAGAAGGCTGAGCGCCGAAGAATTGATGCTTTTGAACTGTGGTGTTGGAGAAGACTCTTGAGAGTGCCTTGGACTGCAAGGAGATCCAACCAGTCCATTCTGAAGGAGATCAGCCCTGGGATTTCTTTGGAAGGAATGATGCTAAAGCTGAAACTCCAGTACTTTGGCCACCTCATGTGAAGCGTTGACTCATTGGAAAAGACTCTGATGCTGGGAGGGATTGGGGGCATTAGGAGAAGGGGACGACAGAGGATGAGGTGGCTGGATGACATCACAGACTCAATGGATGTGAGTCTGAGTGAACTCCGAGAGTTGGTGATGGACAGGGAGACCTGGCGTGCTGCGATTCATGGGGTCGCAAAGAGTCGGACACGACTGAGCGACTGAACTGAACTAAACTTGAGAAGGCTAAATTTCCACACTCTAATCTTCCACGTCAGAAGCCTCATTTCTACTTCTAGACTCTGGAACACCTCGTGTTATTCTGGTTTTGCATTGACTTTTGTTGTATCCCATGTCTAGGGCACACTGCATTCATATAGTTACAGTGGTGGTGGCTTTAAAAATAGACTGGAAGTTTACAGATCACCTTTGAGCCAAAATGCATTACCTTTCACCTTTATTTTATGGGGCTTGAGCCTCAGCCTGGCTTGCTGGCCTTATTTCAAGATTTTTTTTTTATAGCCATGACATTTGCTGACCCTGACTGAATGCTCCTGTCTTTTGATATCCCTGTCCTTTACATCCTTCCTTTATTATGATCATCCCTACCGTTATGTTAACTACAGGAGTCTATCTGCTAAGTTACAACAGTTCAAAGCACTGACTTGATCAATTTTAGGGAATACCAGAAGCGATACTAGAAGACCAAACTGTCATATATTTCCTCAGCTTTATCACACAGACATACCCACAGGGCTACAGGAGAAGATTCACCTGCCTATAAGGATATACTAATATAATAATAATAATAATAACCTATTAACTTCTGTCGTAACTCAGCTGGTAAAGAATCTGCCTGCAGTACAGGATACCCTGGTTCAGATCTTGGGTCAGAAAGATCCCCTGGAGAAGAGATAGGCTACGTACTCAGTATTCTTGGGCTTCTCTGGTGGTTCAGATGGTAAAGAATCCACCTGCAATATGGGAGACCCGAGTTCAATCCCTGGGTTCAGAAGATTCCCTGGAGAAAGGCATGGCAACCCACTCCAGTGTTCTTGCCTGGACAGAGGAGCCTGGGCGGGCCACAGTCCATGGTGTTGCAAAGAGTCAGACATGACTGAGTGACTAAGCACATTAACACATAGCACTTCAAAATTTATCTTTTTACTTCTATGCACTGGAGAAATTATTATTATCTTCCTTTTACCAGAGAAGAAATAAAAACTTAGCTAAAGTCAATAAACTAGTTAGTGGTAAAGCCAAAATTTAAAGAAAAATGTTCTGACCTTAAAGTTTATGGTTTTAACAACTACACTATATTGTCTCTCCATCTAATCGTTGACACACCTGAAAAGGTAGGAATTATCCATAATTAAATCATGGGGAAATAAGATTTGGAATATGTTCAAAGTCATGCAGGTATAAAGGTGAGAGCTAGGATTTGTGTTTGTGAGCGACTCCTCCAAAACTGTTTTTAAAACTTCTTCAATTTTGCTTTCCACTGTGCTATACCAATGATGCTGAGAAGTCAGCTTGACAGTCTTGGGTATACCTGATATTCCTGGAATGATCTGTTTAGGCCATCAACTTTCATCATTGTGGAGAAGTCATGTCTCTATGAATTACATACCCTTTAAATTCATCTCTACCAATTCACAATGGGAAGGAGACTCAGGTATCACAAATAAATAAACTTGGCTCAATATGCAATAGTAAATAAGACAAGTAAGTCAGAACCTCTTAAGTAAGTAGGAAATACCACTGCTGGACTGCAACCATCAGACTTACAAGTCCTGTGCTTGCCCAGCTTCAGAACCAACAAAAAAGCTTGGAGTCTGAGACTGAGATGTCAGTGGCTTAATGGATGGAGGAGCTTACATGTCTGAAACAAGGTCCTAGAGTGACATCCCACTGTGTGTGGCAGATGGGGCAGGGCATGGCAGGAGACTTCTCTCTCTCTCGAGGGTGGGGAGAAGTTACCAGTTCTGAAGGAACTGACATCAAATGGGTTTTCAGGTTGGGCTTTCCTGGTGGATCAGTGGTTGAAAATCCACCTACCAATGCAGAAGTCATGAGTTCAACCCCTGAGTTGGAAAGATCCCCTAGAGAAGGAAATGGCAACCCTGTCCATTCTTGCCTGGGAAGTCCAATGGACAGAGGGACCTGGCAGGGTCTATGAGATCACAAAAATGTGTCCATGGGGTCACATAAGAATAGGACCTGAATTATCAACTGAACAACAACAGCAAAACAATGAGCTCACTGGTTACTGGAAAACCAGAAGAGAGGCATGCCTCTTACCCTTTCCTTTTGGTAAGAATTATCACTAGCGGGGGCCTGGGGCAAGTGTGTAGAAAGGTCAGTCATGTGAGCAGGGTATAGGTGAGGCATGCACTGGTTGAGCAAGGGATGTAGGGAGAGCAAGAGAACAGCCACCTTGGGTGGCCTGACTATACAGCCAATAACAAGATTATTACATTCTCTTTGTTGATTGTTGTTTAGTCACTAAGTTGTATCTGATTCTGCACCTCCATGAACTGCAGCACACTAGGCTCTCCTCTCCTTCACTGTCTCTTGGAGTTTGCTCAAATTCTTGTCCATTGAGTTGGTGATGCTATTCAGCCATCTCATCCTCTGCACCCCCCACTCCTCCGCACCCAACCTTGCCACCTTTTGCCTTCAATCTTTCCTAGCATCAGGATCTTTTCCAGTGAGTCAGCTCTTTACATCAAGTGGCCAAAGTATTGGAACTTCAACTTCAACATCTGTCCTTCCAATGAATATTCAGGGTTGATATCCTTTAGGATTAACTGTTTTGATCTCCTTGCAGTCCAGGGGACTCTCAAGAGTCTTCTCCAGCACCACAATTCAAAAGCACCAATAAAACAAGACTTCAAGTAAGATACCCAGTGCAAATTAACTATAATATGAATGCTTAAAAACCTCTAACATAGACAGTATCCAAAGGATGAAGGAATCATTCTTCTCTACTCTATGCTTGTCAGATTGTATTGTACTTTGAGAGAGTTGCAGACAAATTAGTGTCCCAAAATGAGGCCCCAGCTCAGGGTGGTATCTGGAAGACAGTTGCTTTAAAACCATACAGAAGAATGCATATGTTTAATTTGAGGGGCAAAAATAAAAACAAGCAAACAAACTATAGAGGGTCCTAATACTGATTATGAGTCATAAAACAGGAAGAGAGATTTTAATTCAATAGGAACAAAACACTGTCAGTACATTTTATTTAGATCTTTTGACAAAAGAATTATTTCCCTCAAAGAACAGTTAGTCCCTACATCAAAAAGGAAAAGTGAATTTGTTGAGTGTGTTGAAGAAAGGATTGCACTTCTAATCTCTTAGATTAGAGGACTAGTAAGGTTCTAAACCAGTGATTTTCTTAACAAAAATTGAAAAGTATATATTGGTACAAACATATCCAAATATACAGAGTGACTTGTTTATATCATCTGTCATATATTGATCAGAGTTATTACCATGTGGAAGTTTTAATATATAAAACACACTCCTTAGTGTGGTCACCAGACATATTGGACAAGTTAAAATAAATATTCATTTGATAATGCCTATCTTTGCCCTAAAATCAATTTATATCTTATTATGTAAACAAATACACGTGACATTGTACAGGAGACAGGGATCAAGACCATCCCCATGCAAAAGAAATGCAAAAAAGCAAAGTGGCTTTCTGGGGAGGCCTTACAAATAGCTGTGAAAAGAAGAGAAGTGAAAAGCAAAGGAGAAAAGGAAAGATATAAGCATCTGAATGCAGAGTTCCAAAGAACAGAAAGGAGAGATAAGAAAGCCTTCCTCAGCGATCAATGCAAAGAAATAGAAGAAAACAACAGAATGGGAAAGACTAGAGATCTCTTCAAGAAAATTAGAGATACCAAGGGAACATTTCATGCAAAGATGGGCTTGATAAAGGACAGAAATGGTAGGGACCTAACAGAAGCAGAAGATATTAAGAAGAGGTGGCAAGAATACACAGAAGAACTGTACAAAAAAGATCTTCACGACCAAGATAATCACAATGGTGTGATCACTCATCTAGAGCTAGACATCCTGGAATGTGAAGTCAAGTGGGCCTTAGGAAGCATCACTATGAACAAAGCTAGTGGAGGTGATAGAATTCCAGTTGAGCTATTTCAAATTCTGAAAGATGATGCTGTGAAAGTGCTGCACTCAATATGCCAGCAAATTTGGAAAACTCAACAGTGGCCACAAGACTGGAAAAGGTCAGTTTTCATTCCAATCCCAAAGAAAGGCAATGCCAAAGAATGCTCAAACTACCACACAATTGCACTCATCTCACATGCTAGTAAAGTAATGCTCAAAATTCCCCAAGTCAGGCTTCAGGAATACATGAACCGTGAACTTCCAGATGTTCAAGCTGGATTTAGAAAAGGCAGAGGAACCAGAGATCAAATTGCCAACATCTGCTGGATCATGGAAAAAGCAAGAGAGTTCCAGAAAAACATCTATTTGTGCTTTATTGACTATGCCAAAGCCTTTGACTGTGTGGATCACAATAAACTGTGGAAAATTCTGAGAGAGATGGGAATACCAGACCACCTGACCTGCCTCCTGAGAAAACTGTATACAGGCCAGGAAGCAACAGTTAGAACTGGACATGGAACAACAGACTGGTTCCAAATAGGAAAAGGAGTATGTCAAGGCTGTCTATTGTCACCCTGCTTATTTAGCTTCTATGAGAGTACATCATGAGAAACGCTGGGCTGGAAGTAGCACAAGCTGGAATCAAGATTGCTGGGAGAAATATCAATAATCTCAGATATGCAGATGACACCACCCTTATGGCAGAAAGTGAAGAGGAACTAAAAAGCCTCTTGATGAAAGTGAAAGAGGAGAGTGAAAAAGTTGGCTTAAAGCTCAACATTCAGAAAACGAAGATCATGGCATCCAGTCCCATCACTTCATGGCAAATAGATGGGGAAAGAGTGAAACAGTGGAAACAGTGGCAGACTTTATTTTTGGGGGCTCCAAAATCACTGCAGATGGTGATTGCAGCCATGAAATTAAAAGACACTTACTCCTTGGAAGGAAAGTTATGACCAACCTAGATAGTATATTCAAAAGCAGAGACATTACTTTGCCAACAAAGGTCCATTTAGTCAAGGCTATGATTTTTCCACTGGTCAGGTATGGATGTGAAAGTGGGACTGTGAAGAAGGCTGAGCACCGAAGAACTGATGCTTTTGAACTGTGGTGTTGGAGAAGACTCTTGAGAGTCCCTTGGACTGCAAGGAGATCAAACCAGTCCATTCTAAAGGAGATCAGTCCTAGGTGTTCTTTGGATGGACTGATGCTAAATCTGAAACTCCTTTAATTTGGCCACCTCATGCGAAGAGCTGGCTAATTGGAAAAGACTCTGATTCTGGAAGGGATTGAGGGCAGGAGGAGAAGGGGAAGACAGAGGATGAGATGGCTGGACGGCATCACGACTGAATGCACATGAGTTTGGGTGAACTCCGGGAGTTGGTGATGGACAGGGAGGCCTGGCATGCTGCGATTCATGGGGTTGCAGAGTCAGACACGACTGAGTGACTGAACTGAACTGAAACAAATACACTGGTTGAATAAAATATACATGTAATATATGATACAATCATTAATCTCTTTTGCTTCAGACATTTCTATTATTATATTTGCTTACAAAATTATAAATATTTTCATTCTAAATGGGAGTAGATAGTTATAAGCATGAATGTAAGTCCTAGT
The DNA here is from genome assembly GCF_014754425.2 of Oryx dammah. NCBI lineage: Eukaryota > Metazoa > Chordata > Mammalia > Artiodactyla > Bovidae > Oryx > Oryx dammah. The sequence goes on along the minus strand of NW_024070186.1, from coordinate 80,540,982 downwards.
CAAGAATATTTATCATATTTCTCTCATCTCCCTAGTTACTACCTCCATATATTAAACAACAGTAATTTACTCTAACCTCAGGCAGATGGTTCTACAGTAATCATTTTTTGCTTTTTAAGTAATTGTTTTCTCAAGCAAAAACATATATAAGTTTAGTTTTCTCTTTTTAATAATGAATTCAAATTGAGGAATGAGGAGGGGATGACTTACAAGTGACTTTGAAATTCTTTAAACACTAAATTTCTTTTTCTTTCCTTTCTTTTCAGATTTCAAATTAGGAGGTATATTGAAGGTTTCAGTGTTTAGGAACCAGACATACATTTTAAAATACACTCTGTATTTGTTTATGAAAATAAATATTTAAATACAGGTTAAATACATATTTAAAATTTATTGAGTTCTTACCATGAAACATATACTGCTCTAAGGTGTTTTACATGTATCAGCTTACTTAAAATCATCACAACAATTCTCTGAGGTTAATTCTTTTATTATATTCACATTGAAAATAAGGAAACTGAGATATATTTAGGCTAGTCAACAGATTCAGTTTGGTTCAGAGGCCAGATTCCTGGCTGTCAGTTTTTATTGATAGAGAAAGTGCATTTGTGCCAAGAAAGAGACAAGTGACAATTTTAGCTGGACTAGCAATAGGTTTTAGCAATAAAAATTAGGAATTAGTAAAGGTAATATTTTCCTTTTTGTTTGTAAAAGATATTTATGACTAAATGCTATTTTTTATTTTTATATTTTCACAAAATTAATATAATTCTGGGGGGATATTTCTCATCCAATCTTGTTCTCTTTCTTTCATTTTCTCTCCATCTGTTAGACACACAAACACATACTCTAGCATTTTTAATATTTTTATAACTTTGTGCACTGGAGGCTAGTAGATGTTTAGCAGAGGCAAGCAAGTTACCTTTTTCTTCACACAGAATCTTTACATCTACAAAACGGCCTCTACAAAATTGAACTTTCAGCTGCCTGCATTATTTAATTTAGGAATATCCCACAGGTTTTCCCTTTGCATATTAGAAGTAAGATACTTACTGGAAAAATTACCCCCAGCTACCATTGGGTCTTCCTTGGACTGGCATAGTTAGGATTGAAGAGTAAGATTGTCTTTGTCCTGTACAGGCTCTGGACAAGTCTTATATTTTCTGGGCTTCTAGTTCCTCATCTTTGAAATAATGAGCTTTTTCAAGTGACCCCTATGGCATTTTCTAGTTTTCAAATGTCTTTGACTCACTAAGTCAGGTAACCACTTATCTGCAAATGTGCTTCCATTGACTGCGGTGTAGGGTGTTCATTTCCACAAATATTCCCTTAGAGTCTTTTGTGGACCAGGTCCTTAGAAAGTCATAGTGTAAGATAAAGAATTTGTATGGGATAGCCCACATCCTCATGTAACTTAAGGTCTTGGAAAGAAGAGTGTTAATTTGAAAAAGAATGACATTTCAATGTGATTAGTGCTATACAAATAGTATAAGAACAGTTTTATGGAAGCATATTTTAAACATGATTTGAGAGATTTACCTTCTGTCATATTATTTTAGTTGCCAGGGTGCTTGAAGAGGTCTCACCCTAACATTAAGTATGTGCACACATGTTTTCTGAATAAGGATGTATCTTACCATCCGCAAGCTAAGACTAGAAAAAGCCTTCAAGGTCTATGCTATTATGATTGTAAAAGAACAAAATTAACTTTTTTAATATTAAAGATCCATATTATCCTTCAGGGTCCATTGATGTAAAAAAAATGAAGCAGTAAAGTCCATTCTTAATATATCTTACCTACAATTATCACCATGAACTATTTTCTTGAATAGAAATCAAATGTGCTTAGCCTTCTTCCTTTATATTTCTTAGTATATTAAAAATATTTTCTTGGCTATGCCACCCAGCATGTGGGGTCTTAGTTCCCTGACCAAGGATCAAACCTGTGTCCTTCACACTGGAAGCATGGCTTCTTAACCACTGGAACACCAGGGAAGTCCCCAGATGCTCTTTCTTACTTTTCACATTGAGCCTTTGTTTCAGCATTTGTGAATCTTATTCATTATCTGCAATAAACTCTCACTCACTAGTTTGCAAGGTATTAGAATTCACTTACCTGTCAATGTGAAGCAGAACTATATACCTCTCACTAAAGCATACACTTTAGCCTTAAATCTAATTATAAGTGTGAAAATGATAATGAACTTGAAAATAAAGTTGTGGAATTTGATTTTGCAGAGTTGATAGTGAAAATCAAGGCTGTGAGCAAAGCCATCCTTGTTCCCAGTCTGTCCCATAATACTTCCCAGCTTTATCCAGTCCTCTCTGAGCAGTACTGGGGCAGTAAAATCTCATATTTATTTTTTACTCATAGTTACAGTCTAGTAGGAAATAACAGAAATAGGTTAAATGATTGGAAGAAAAATTACTTTCATTATTTACATAAAACAGAGTGAAGTAAAAATCACTCAAAATGATAAACATTGAAGTTAACTATTACTGCATTAAAGATTACTTAATTAATTACTTAAAAATTAAAAATAAAAATAATGTTTAGCTAGTTCAGTTATTAAAAGTTTTAAAACATTTTTCAAGATTCTGAATTTGTTAAGCAACAAAACTTCCAATAACATATTTCTCTTAATTATTTTATTCATGGATCTTTGAGTACAGCCTTATTAAATAATTATGATTTATTGAACTTTGTCTCATTGAAAAAAATTATCTATTTAATTATCTATTTGGTTATGATTGTTTAAAAGCCTCATGATCCCCCATCCCTGTTCCTGTGGATTGAAGGGTGATATTTTGATTAAGGAAAAGGAAATTGGAACAAAGAATAGCTCATTTCCATATTACCAAAATAGGTGTCTAGTAATAATCGTAATAACCATTACCATTTATTTAATTCTTCCTCAGAGTCAGCACTCTGCCAATAGTGTCAAGTTCCTTATCTTGTTTCATCTTCAAGTAGTTTTAACAGATGGACATTATTATTAGCCATACGTTTGCAAAGCACTAACTTTGCTATGGAATGCTTAAATGCCTTAAGAGAGGTCACAGCTAGTAAGTGGTAAGTGGTGGGTGTGGTAGAGGGAGCAGGGGGAGGATTCAAACCTAATGTGTTCACAGCCTGTATTCTAACTACATATCATAAGCCTCCTAAATATAAATAATTTCTACTCACCCTTTAAACTAGAGCAAGTTACCTAGAAAGTATCTTTTCGTTCTTTCTTTTCTTTTGAGAAATCTGCTAGAATGAAGAAAGCATCTGCAAAAATTAAGAGAAAGTGTATGGAAGAGGATATACTGATCACATATAAAAATCTCTTTTTAGAAACAGGGCTGGCTAGATTAAGGAAGGAAAAATTGGAGGTAAGGCTGTAGAATCTGGCCCAGTGTCTATTTACTTTGGTCCAAATAATTCAAGATCCCAAGGAGAAAGCTCTCTACCAATGCAAGGGCTATTGGTATATCAAACTACTCTGAAATGTGTCTGTTGTAAATGTTTTTCTACATTTAATGTCTTAACATTAAAGTTTTATTGATTGAATTAACTCATTAAGCAAAAATTGTTTTTTAATTTAGGACTTTTTTTTAGCTCATTTAAAAATACTGATTCTGGGATCAAAACATAATATCTTAAAAAATGGCTTTTACTTTCTCAAAAACCTTGTTTTCTCTACCAACATGCTCTTATTGGGGCAGAGAAAAAACTTTGACTTTCCAAATGCTTATTTTAAAAGATAGGTTTGCACCTACTACAAGACTGAATTTGCTTCTAAGGACCCTATAAATAGGATAAGTAGATTTAAACTAATACACGGAAACAAATGTAAAAGATGGTTTTATTTCTGGCATATTGCTCATATCTCCCAATAAGAATAACTCCTAATGAGTAACTTTCTGTTCTTGAGAGGTTCTATCAGATGCTTCAGATGCTCCTGACATACAAAACCCTTACCTGCCTTGGGTTTGGCTCCCAGACCTCAACCTTGCTCCATTTTAGGAGCATTTCCAGATCACTTCCGTTTTGTCCCCTCCACAACCTTTTATCCTTAGTTTTTCTGGTTTCTCAAATCACAAGTTAGTTTTGTTCTCATTGTCACTGGTCACCTTATTTTTTGGAATGACTATTTGGTTTTTAAATCTCATTAAATTTTAATCTTTGATTCCTGACTTCTGGGATCTTTCCTCTATTTGCAAGTTATCAAGGTAAATCTAGCTCTATTTCAGTTACAGCTCTATCTAGCTCTATTTCAGTTACAGGGAATGTGTCCTATCTGGAATCACCTTTCACTCATACTCCATCTGACAAAGGGATAGAAGTTATTGTTTTCTTCACCAGTATGGAGTAACATATGTGAAGAAAATACAGGGGTAGGGTTTGGAAAGAACTAATGTGAAAAGCTTAATTTATTCACTAAATATTAAGCTGTAATTATGGAATTTAATTAGAATTATGGAACTGACTCGATGGACCTGAGTTTGAGCAACTCCTAGAGTTGGTGATGGACAGGGAAGCCTGGAGTGCTGCAGTCCATGGGGTCACAAAGAATTGGACATGACTGAGCAAACTGAACTGAACTGAACTGATGGAATTTCATTTAATTCCGTAACTAATTTGCCTTCAAAAAAACAGTCTTCTTACTTCCTATTGCATAGATCTTATTAATATTGAAACCAGGTATGGTTGTTTAACACTCCAGACTTGGCTGAATTTCAGGAAGAAATGCAAATTATGAGCTAAATTTGTATCTTTACAGGTTTCGCTTCTATCTGGGGATGCACTTTTTAGATTAATTCTGAAACAAGATTTTGTTCTGTGGTTTAAATTCTGATGATTAATATATTTTGGTCGCATGATAATAATACCTTACATTTGCCTTGAATTCCATCTTGAGGGGTTGTGTCTTTTGGATAAACATTAAATAGAGTACAGCACATCAATATTTTTGAAAAGACTAGATCCTGAGGAAGATATAGTCTCCTACACACACATGCACATATTTCTTTAGGAAGTGGATACCAATACTTATTCTATAATACTGTAGGAATGATTAAATTCAATAATGCATGTAAAGCAAATGTAAATACTTAATATGCATTCAATAAATGGTGACTATCAAAATAGTTTCACATTCAATTGAATTTTATAAAATAGGTAGTATTTTGAGGTGGTTACTCTCATTAATCAAATTATCTCATGATTTTTTCAATTGAGGACTCGAGACAAAGTGAAGATAAATGGTCAGCTCCAAACAAATAAAGACACTCTGATGGAAGAGATTCTGGCAACCGAGGCAATTCCCTGCTAAGTCGCTTCAGTCGTGTCAGACTCTGTGCGACCCCAGAGGCGGCAGCCGACCAGGCTCCGCAGTCCCTGGGATTCTCCAGGCAAGAACACTGGAGTGAGTTGCCATTTCCTTCTCTAGAGCAACTCCCTAGAGTTCGTTAAAGACAACAGAGAACAATTCTCCTGTATTGTCTATCAATGAATGTCTTCTGTCATAGCCAAGAGATGGCCACATAGACTGAAACAACTCTTTGAACTGAACTACTGTAACAAAAAATATGAAATGTTAACTATTCCTCTGTGCCTGAAGCATAATGAAATGCATATGTGGTACTGGGGTGAGGTATTATGAGATAAGATCCAGAAGACAGATTGGCTCATTTAACAAATTCTAAAAAAATTTTCTCAACTAGGTTCCAGAGCTAGGCTAAACAAGCCAGTTCTGCACTTGAGAAACTCAATCCAAGAGAAGAGAAAAATAAGCACACTCTTATAACAAGTGCTATGGCTGCTGTAAATTCAGGGGGAACATGAAGGAAGTCACTTCATTGCCTTTGTCTGGAGGGTGGAGGATGGTTTCATAACGTAGGAGGTACATGAGTTAAGATATGACGGATATGTACAGTACTCAGTGATGAGAACTACAGAGAGGTATCTGTGGATGAAAGTGCGCATTCTAGGGGAAAGAGGTATTATATTTGGGATGGAATATACAATAATTGCATAATTTCTTAATATCAGAAATGGAAAATAAAAAAATCTTAACAAATAACAAGATGGCCATGTAATATTTAAGATAAATTTAACACACCTCTCCTACCAAGTCCATATTTAATGCACGCTTGCCTCGTGGCTATTATTAGAACATTTTATCATAGACCTGGGTTTTCAAACCAACCTACAAACTGATCAGTAATCACAACTTGCTTATTTTCATTGAGCTACCTAATACACTCCATTCTGAAGTCAGGAGAACAGAGAAGTGTGAGCTATATATAGTCGGAAAGACTAAAAACCTCAGTAACTAGAACAGACATTTACTTATTGGCACAGGTACACTGAGGGATGTTCTCTCCTCACATTACTAACATGTCAGGATTTTTAACAGATATTATTAAGACACCACAGTAATGTGGAGATGTATGTAAGCTGAGAGCATAATCACTATGAGGACTGAAGGCTGATGATTTGACTGTGTTGAAATTACTCTGGTGCCCCTCTAATTTGTCACATGACTTAACGTCTAACTCCATTATATGGTTTTAAAAACCTGGGTTCTTGATGATTTCTTTTTCTTTTCATGAAGTGAATAATGATTTGTAAACTGATTCTTCATGTTCCTAAACCACTGAGCATTTAAAAAATTAGTTTCCATGAAATAGATGTGGTTTCAAAGGAAGTCTTGGCTCAAGCAGCTTCTGTTTATGGACTTTGACTACCAGGATATCCACTGAATGAAAGATGGTGATTTCTAAATTATTCTATTTTTAGTTTGATATCCTTTCTTAACTCTTTGGTTTTCTCCATGCTGCTTCCCAGGATCTCCTTATTGTTTGTTCTCATGATATGTTACCACTAGCAACTGTTATTATTGGCTCTCTGTTTTCCATCTACTATGAAATCTTAGGGTAAAAGTGGAAAAACCTTGCAAGTATAATTGCTAAAGGAGATATTTCCACACATATTACTAGGGGCAATCTTCAGCATTCTTTTTTTATTATGTTGAAACATGAAAATCAGGTGAAAATTGAAAAATGACTTGGATTATTTAGCCTAAACTAAGCCAAATAAATTAACCTTAATAATAAAGGCACAACACTAGATTTTCCTGTTGCTCTTTTGAGTGGACTTAATTCTCTTCATTTCTATGAAAGATTGAACAAAAACATTAACTGAATGCTTATTTGTACTAGGCACTATATTAGTGCTTTGAATAGGAAGGACCAGGAAGTTAGAATAAACATTCTGCTCTTGAGAAATTCACCAGTTAGAGGGAAAGAGAGACACACATAAAAAGATGATTTTTTAATAAGAATATAAGAATAATTCACATGAGGCAATGTTAAATTTCTATTCTGGGGGTAGAAAAACAAATTTATTTTTTATGTATGAGAGATTCACATATTTTAGCATAAACTATCACTGAAGATTTAGATATGTTTGGGACATGTGTGGAGATCAGTAGTAGGTACTCATCTGGAAATTCTTCGCGTGACAAACCAAACAGTTTTACAGGAAAGAAGTCTGAGTAGCAGAGTGGGTTGAGATGTGTAAAAATTGGTTCAAATCTCTTTTGGAGAGGGGATTTTTCTTTGGCTTTCTCTTGTTAACATGTTCTTGAGTCTTAACGAGAGGAATAAAGAAAAAATAAGATCTGAGTCCCTAACTTTCTGCTTAGGGACAGTGCAGAACTTGCTAGGTAGAACTTTAGCTATAGAGTCAGACTTTGAATATGAACTCTGCCATTTTCTATCTGTGTGCTCATGGGTAGTTTAGTTTATCTCAAAATTTTATTTTCCTCTTATTTAACATGGAGATATATATGGATTTCACTCAGTCAAGTCTGACTCTTGTGACCCCATGGACTGTAGCTGTCCATGGAATTCTCCAGGCAAGAATACTGGAGTGGGTAGCCAATCCCTTCTCCAGGGGATCTTCCTGACCCAGGGATCGAACTCAGGTGTCCCACATTGCAGGCAGATTCTTTACCATCTGAGCCACCAGGAAAGCCTGTGGTGCTGCTGCTGCTAAGTCGTGTCAGTCGTGTCTGACTCTGTGCGACCCCAAGGACTGAAGCCCACCAGGCTCCTCTGTCCCTGGGATTCTCCAGGCAAGAACACTGGAGTGGGTTGCCATTTCCTTCTCCAATGCATGAAAGTGAAAAGTGAAAGTGAAGTCGCTCAGTCGTGTCCGACTCTTAGCGACCCCATGGACTGTAGCCTATCAGGCTCCTCTGTCCATGGGATTTCCCAGGCAAAAGTACTGGAGTGGGGTGCAATTGCCTTCTCCGAGGAAAGCCTATAGATATCGATACTTTACCTTATAAGCATATGATAATTGTTAATATTCAAAAAAACCTAATGAATACCTAGTCTGTAAATTATTTTAGGCAAGGAAATAAAAATAAAAGGAAAGTTAGATGTGAAACCTGCACTTTAGGGGAAATAATACTGATTTGGGGAATAGAATAGGTACATGAGATTGTTTATATGTGTAGTCTCAATTAAGTCATATAGGTATATTACGAAGTCTACTGTTTTAGCACTGGTTAAATATCATAGCCTTTAAATATTTGTTCAATTCTAATTTAGAGGAGATGCTTGACTATTGTGTCAGGGGAGGGATCTGGGCCAAAGAAGAGACAACAGCTGGTACTATTTCCAATCTAACTACCCCAAATAGACTATTTTTAAAAGGAAGAGGTTGAGACACCTTTATTTGTCAAGGTCATGTGCTGACAAATAATTTGCCATAGAGCTTGATAGTATGCTTATTTCAGTTAGTGAAAGTAAACTTGTGTCATATCATACTCTATATTCTGATTGTGCATATATATTTTCCCTTATATATAATTATACATTCCTATATATAAATTTAATATATAACACATACATGAAAAGAATGTAGAAAAAATTTATTTGTGGAATTGAATTAAGTATCACAAAGAGATCATCTGTGTAATCATCACCCAGTTCAAGAAATGGAATATTATCAGCACCCATTCTACCTTCATTCACTATTTCATGCCTGCCTCTGAAAAAACATGATGATAATACCAATTTCTAATACTATTCTTTAGTTTTTGAGTTTTGTACAAATGGAAGCATATAGTATTAATATACATTATCCCTGACTGAGTTCTTTTGATAAATATTAGGTTGGTAATATTCAAATGTGAAGAAAGCTGAGTGCCGAAGAATTGATGCTTTTGAACTGTGGTGTTGGAGAAGACTCTCAAGAATGTCCCTTGGACTGCAAGGAGATCCAACCAGTCCATTCTGAAGGAGATCAGCCCTGGGATTTCTTTGGAGGGAATGGTGCTGAAGCTGAAACTCCAGTACTTTGGCCACCTCATGCGAAGAGTTGACTCATTGGAAAAGACTCTGTTGCTGGGAGGGATTGGGGGCAGGAGGAGAAGGGGATGACAGAGGATGAGATGGCGGGATGGCATCACTGACCTGATGGACATGAGTTTGAGTGAACTCCGGAAGTTGGTGATGGACAGGGAGGCCTGGCGTGCTGCAATTCATGGGGTCGCAAAGAGTCGGACACAACTGAGCGACTGAACTGAACTGAACTGAATGTTCAAATATATTGTTGCTTTTGGCTGTAGTTTGTTTATTTTCATTACCATATACTATTCTAATATATAGATGTGTTCTCAGTTAATAGCCATCCTTTTGCTGTTGGATTCTCCCCAGTTCTTGACCATTAGGAATACTGCTGCTCTGAGTAATTTTGTATGTGGCTTTTGATGCTTCTCTGTATGATTTTTAAAACAATGTAATACTGAGTGCAATTCCTTTGTCATACAGTAAGACATGTTACTTCAACTTTAGTAGGAAATACCGAGTGTGTGCTCTAAATTACTTTGTTTAGTCATTTTCTATGGATATTCCAGTGCATCCCTGGTGGCTCAGATGGTAAAGAATCTGCCTGCGATGTGAGAGACCTGGGTTCCATCCCTGGGTTGGGAAGATTCCCTGGAGGAGGGCATGGCATCCCACTCCAGTATTCTTGCCTGGAGAATCCCCATGGACACAGGAAACTGGTGGGCTACAGTCCATGGGGTCACAAAGAGTATCAGACAAGACTGAATGCCTAAGCATGGATATTCCAAGAGTTTTTGAAAGAAGGTATTTTCTATAGGTGTTGGGTGCAGTGTTGCAAATATTTCAGTTAGATCAAGTTTGCTAACCACATTGTTCAAATTTTTTCTATATTTACTTGTTTTACTTTTTATATTTATTCTACCAGCTAATGAATAATTTGCATTAAAATATCCTCTTATCCTGTATTTGTCTATTTCTCTTCATACATTTGTTATTTTTTGTCTCACAAATTTTGAGACCACAACATTGTGTACAAATGTATATCTTATGTCTTTATAATCCTAGTGGGTAACTTTTTACCATTTGATGTGTCTGACTTTATTTCTAATAATGATTGTTTTGTACTAAAGTTTGCTTTGTCTGATACTGATAGAACTTAGAGGCTTTCTTTCAGTTAGTGTTTGTATTCTATATCTTTTTCCAAATTTTAAATTTCAACCTTGTAGTACCTATATACTTTTAAAATGCTTTGTGGGACTTCCTTGGTGGTCCAGTGGTTGGGGGCTCTGTACTTTCACTGCAGAGGTGCGGGTTTGATCCCTGGTGGGAGAACTAAGATTCTGCCATGCTTCATGATGCAGCCAAAAACAAACAAATAAATAAATTGATTAATTTGAAAAGATTAGCTCTTTGGAACTCTGTTGTAAAAAAAAAAAAAAAAAAAACCAGTAAAAAATGCTTTTTGTAGGTTGTATGTTATTATTTTCTGAGTCTTATTTTTTTAAAAAAAATGAAGTCTCTTAGTCGTGTCTGACTTTTTTTGACCCCATGGACTGTAGCTTACCCGGCTCCTCCATCCATGGGATTTTCCAGGCAAGAGTACTGGAGTGGGTTCCATTTCCTTCTCCAGGGGATCTTCCCAAACCAGGGATCGAACTCAGGTTTCCCGCATTACAGGGAGACGCTTTACCATGTGAGCCACCTTAAATCAGAACACTTAGTCCACTTATAAGCACTAATTCTATTAATATAGTTGTATTAAAATCTGCCATTTTCCCATTTGCTTGCTATTTATTTCTCCTCTCTCTTATCTTGTTTTCACCTTCTGCTTCTTTGGGGTAAAATACATATTTCAGTTCACTTCAGTTCAGTCACTCAGTTGTGTCCGACTCTTTGCGACCCCATGAATTGCAGCACGCCAGGCCTCCCTGTCCATCACCATCTCCCGGAGTTCACTCAGACTCACGTCTATCGAGGCAGTGATGCCATCCAGCCATCTCATCCTCTGTCATCCTGTTCTCCTCCTGCTCCCAATCCCTCCCAGCATCAGAGTCTTTTCCAATGAGTCAACTCTTCGCATGAGGTGGCCAAAGTACTGGAGTTTCAGCTTCAGCACCATTCCCTCCAAAGAAATCCCAGGGCTGATCTCCTTCAGAATGGACTGGTTGGATCTCCTTGCAGTCCAAGGGACATTCTTGAGAGTCTTGTCCAACACCACAATTCAAAAACATTAATTCTTCGGCGCTCGGCTTTCTTCACAGTCCAACTCTCATATCCATACATGACCACAGGAAAAACCATAGCCTTGACTAGACGGACCTTAGTCGGCAAAGTAATGTCTCTGCTTTTGAATATGCTATCTAGGTTGGTCATAACTTTCCTTCCAAGGAGTAAGCGTCTTTTAATTTCATGGCTGCAGTCACCATCTGCAGTGATTTGGGAGCCCAAAAACATAAAGTCTGACACTGTTTCCACTGTTTCCCCATCTATTTCCCATGAAGTGATGGGACCGGATGCCATGATCTTCGTTTTCTGAATGTTGAGCTTTAGGCCAACTTTTGCACTCTCCACTTTCACTTTCATCAAGAGGCTTTTTAGTTCCTCTTCACTTTCTGCCATAAGGGTGGTGTCATCTGCATATCTGAGGTTAAAGATATTTCTCCCAGCAATCTTGAGTTCCAGCTTGTGTTTCTTCCATGTTAGGTGAAAATAACTTTTTATTATTCTTTTTGTAAATACTTTAGGAATACAATATCCTTGACTTAGTCTAAATTAATTGGCACTTATACCTTAAAAAACTAAGTGACTTAAAACTTTTAAATTCCTTTTACTGCTACATTTCATCTATATGCAGTTGATATGTATTTTAATTTTCTTTCTCTATATATGTCTAGCCTAAGACATTATTGTTTGATGTAGTCAATCTTTATTTAGACTCACCTTGATATTGACTACTTTTATTGCTCTCCATTCTTTCTTATATCTCTGATTTTCCATCTGAAATTATTTCCCTTCCACTTAAAAAATACTCCTTGTAGTTAATTTTGTCTGTTGGAAAATATTCTCATAATTTTTAGTTATATGAAGATAACTTCATTTCACATTAATTTCTGAAAATGCTCATTTTTATCATTTTCTTTTTTTTGGGTACAGCAATCTAAAGTTTTATTTATTTTATTTTAGTACTATAAGAGTATTCATTATTGTTTTTATTTTATTTTATTACTTCAGTTGAGGATTCAGCTCTTAGTCCAATTATTGCTCCTTTGAAAATATTTTTTTTGTGTGTGTGTTTTAGCTTCTTTTATGCTCTGTTATTGTTTCAGGTTTTTAGAAATATCAGTATAATGTAATTAGGTCAGAATTACTTGGATCACTTGGCTCAATTACTTGGATCACTTGGATCAAACATACCTTCTTAGTTTTTGTGTCATTTATCATTGGAGAATTCTCTTCTATTATCTCTTCACATATTGCTGCTGCTTTTTTTTTCTCTCTTCTCTCTTTCTGAGATTTCAGTTATACTTATCTGAGACTGTCTCACTAGATTTTCCTTATGTCTTACCCAACTATTATGCTTTACCCAACTGTTATGCCTTTTTCACTCACTTTGCTCAATGATTGATTAGGGTTTATTTCTTCTGATTCACCTTCAAGTTCACTGATTCTCTCTTCAAACCTACTTATTGAAAAGATTTTGAGTTGTGTTTTGCTTTTTGTGTGTTTGGTTTTAACTTTTCATTTGTTTTTCTTGTTTATTAGGAATAAATATTGGAGTCAGGTGCTATATAAGAGTAAGACTGCAGATAAAGACTACATATTGGGCCATATTGCTTATTATAGCAAATGCAAGCTCTGCTTTCATGAGAGTAGCCTAGAGAGTATTAGCAGGCAATTGGCACAAATTAAGTTAGTAAGGATAGAAAATTATAAACTATTTTTATTATAAGAAAGTGTTATGATAGGAAAAATACAGAAAGCAAAGAGGAACGAAAGAACCTCCTGATGAAAATTAAAGAGGAGAGGGAAAAAGTTGTTTGAAACTCAACATTCAAAACACTAAGATCATGGCATCCAGTCCCATCACATCACGGCAAAGAGCAGGGGAAAAAGTGGTTGCAGTGATGTATTTTATTTTCTTGGGCTCCAAAATCACTGTGGGCAGTGAGTGTAGTTGCGAAATTAAGATGTTTGCGCCTTGGAAAAAAAGTTATGACAAATCTAGATAGCATATTAAAAAGCAGAGGCATCACTTTGCTGACAAAGATCTGTATAGTCAAAGCTATGGTTTTTCAGTAGTCATATAGGGATGTAAGAGTTGGACCATAAATAAAGCTGAGCGCCAAAGGATTGATACTTTTAAAGTGGTGTTAGAGAAGGCTCTTGAGAGATCCTTGGACTGCAAGGTGATCAAACCAGTCAGTTCTAAAGGAAATCAACTTGAATATTCATTGGAAGGACTGATGCCAATACTTTGGCCAACTGATGTGAAGAGTTGACTCATTGGAAAAGACCCTCATGCTGGGAAAGAGTGAAGACAGGAGGAGAAGAGGGCAGTAGAGGATGAGATGGTTAGATAGCATCACTGACTCAATGGACAAGAATCTGAGCAAACACAGGAGACAATGGAGGACAGGGGAGTCTGGTATGGTATAGTTCATGGGGTTGCAAAGAGTGGGACATTTCTCACAGTCGCAAAGAGCGACTGAACACCAACAACAAGGGAGCAGAGGCACAAAAATCTAAGCTAGTCTGAGGATTCAAGAAAAACTTCTCTAAGGAAGAGTAAGCTAACCAGTTATAAGAACGGACATGGGTGATATGTATTCCCAAGGGCAGAAGCAATGTAAGGAAAATCTGAGAAGTGAGCATGTGGTCCATTTGAAAGTCTTGATATTTTCAGTCATTGACAGAGGTTATCATAACGGAGTAAGTGGCTTCAGGATGTTAAAGAAATGACATACAGATCACTACAGCCTCACTGATCTTGGTAAGAAATTGTTTTGTAACAAAGGCAATAGGAAACTATTACAAAATTTTAAGCACACGATAAAAGTGGTCCAGTAGATGATTTGCAAAGATTGCACAGCTGGAAGGAGATTAAAGTAGAAGAGAAATACACTAGATACAGTAAAAACACTTATAAATCTTGTATATAAGGGAGGAATGTTAGTAACAAATCAGAGTAGTAGAAGTAGGGACATGAACTGGAATCGCTTGAGAGCTATTTAAGAAACAAAATAACAGGATGAGGTGGTTTGTTGGTAGGGTGGATATTGTGCCATTCAAATCCACTTTTTAGACTACGCTGCTACTAAAAGCCCTAGCTTCAGCTGGGAAGATGTCCCTCGCCCAAGGTTGTACCCCTTCCTAGAGTGGCCACATCCAGTGAATAATCAGTGAGGGATATAAATATTCACCCATGATTAACCATATGATTGGGATGGGGACAGCATCCCAACCCAACTAGCCCTCTACAGTCCTGTTTCCTTCTTTTCCCTCCCATGCCCTCCCTTCCTTCCCATCCTAGTCACACTTACTAGTTAACTTCTGAAGGCTAGTTTCTGCCTTAGAGTTTGCTTCGCAGAGAACCCAAGCTGTGACAATTGGTTATGAGGCTGAAGAGTGTAATGAAGAGTGATGATTTAATAGGCTTTTGTCTTGAAAACTTTCAAGATTTCTGTCTTGAAAACTGGATAATAGATAGGTTATTTAATGAGATAGAGAATCCCAGAAAAAAAGAAGGTGTATTTTAAAATGAAGTTGTTTTAAGTGCCCATGTGACATCTAAGGAGTTATTCAGGCATCTCAGCTCTTCAGCTCTGCATTCTAGGAGAGAAACTATGGAGGCTGAGAGTAAAGGAGGTAGGTAAGGAAATTAGAGAACTGATTACTGTTTGAAACAACAATTAAGTGGATGGGAAAATAAATTGGCTAGAATATGAAAACAGAGCATAAGTTCTGAATTCCACTGTGAAGAACTGTAATTTGGCACATGTTTTTTTTAAAATTTGAATTCTTATAAAAATGAGAGGAGTTAAGATGTCATGTCAGGCTAGTTCTTTTTAACATGAGATTTAAATTTCAATACTTTGGTAAAAATATCTTCTACCTTAGTATTCTCTGCCTGTCTTGAACCCAGTTGAAATGTTCAGTTCAGTTTAGTCACTTAGTCGTGTCCGACTCTTTGCAACCCCACAAATCACAGCACGCCAGGCCTCCCTGTCCACCACCAACTCCCAGAGTTCACTTAAACTCATGTCCATCAGGTCGGTGATGCCATCCAGCCATCTCACCCTCTGTTGTCCCCTTCTCCTCCTGCCCCTAATCCCTCCCAGCATCACAGACTTTTCCAATGAGTCAACTCTTCACATGAGGTGGCCAAAGTATTGGAGTTTCAGCTGTAGCATCAGTCCATCCAAAGAACACCCAGAACTGATCTCCTTTAGAATGGACTGGTTGGATCTCCTTGCAGTCCAAGGGATTCTCAAGAGTCTTCTCCAACACCACAATTCAAAAGCATCAATTCTTCAGCACTCAGCTTTCTTCACAGTCCAACTCTCACATCCATACATGACTACTGGAAAAACCATAGCCTTGACTAGATGGAGCTTTGTTGGCAAAGTAATCTCTCTGCTTTTGAATATGCTGTCTAGGTTGGTCATAACTTTCCTTCCAAGGAGTAAGCGTCTTTTAATTTCATGGCTGCAGTCACCATCTGCAGTGATTTTGGAGCCCCAAAAAATAAAGTTTGACACTGTTTCCACTGTTTTCTCCATCTATTTCCCATAAAGTGATGGGACTAGATGCCATGATCTTCGTTTTCTGAATGTTGA
The DNA here is from genome assembly GCF_014754425.2 of Oryx dammah. Classification (NCBI taxonomy): domain Eukaryota; kingdom Metazoa; phylum Chordata; class Mammalia; order Artiodactyla; family Bovidae; genus Oryx; species Oryx dammah. Next base: position 80,524,798 of record NW_024070186.1, on the reverse strand, counting down.
GCTTTAAGCCAACATCTTCAGTCTCCTCTTTCACTTTAATCAGAAGGCTTTTTAGTTCCTCTTCACTTTCTGCCATAAAGGTAGTGCCATCTGCATATATGAGGTTACTGATATTTCTCCCAGCAATCTTGATTCCAGCTTGTGCTTCTTCCAGTCCAGCGTTTCTCATGATGTATTCTGCATATAAGTTAAATAAGCAGGGTGACAATATACAGCCTTGACGTACTCCTTTTCCTATTTGAAAGCAGTCTGTTGTTCCTTGTCCAGTTCTAACTGTTGCTTCCTGACCTGCATATAGGTTTTTCAAGAGGCAGGTCAGGTGGTCTGGTATTCCCATCTCTCTCAGAATTTTCCACAGTTTATTGTGATCCACACAGTCAAAGGCTTTGGCATAGTCAATAAAGCAGAAATAGATGTTTTTCTGGAACTCTCTTGCTTTTTCCATGATCCAGCAGATGTTGGCAATTTGATCTCTGGTTCCTCTGCTTTTCCTAAAACCAGGTTGAACATCTGAAAGTTCATGGTTCACATATTGCTGAAGCCTGGCTTGGAGAATTTTGAGCATTACTTTACTAGCGTGTGAGATGAACGCAATTGTAAGGTAGTTTGAACATTCTTTGGCATTGCTTTTCTTTGGGATTGGAATGAAAACTGATCTTTTCCAGTCCTGTGGCCACTGCTGAGTTTTCCAAATTTGCTGGCATATTGAGTGCAGCACTTTCATAGCATCATCTTTCAGGATTTGAAATAGCTCAACTGGAATTCCATCACCTCCACTAGCTTTGTTCATAATGAGGCTTTCTAAGGTCCACTTGACTTCACATTCCAGGATGTCTGGCTCTGGATGAGTGATCACACCATCATGGTAATCTGGGTCATGAAGATCTTTTTTGTACAGTTCTTCTGTGTATTCTTGCCACCTCTTCTTAATATCTTCTGCTTCTGTTAGGTCCCTACCATTTCTGTCCTTTATTGAGCCCATCTTTGCATGAAATGTTCCCTTGGTGGAGATTCATGACACTGTACAGGAGACAGGGATCAAGACCATGGAATAGAAATGCAAAAAAGCAAAATGGCTGTCTGTGGAGGCTTTACAAGTAGCTGTGGAAAGAAGAAAGTGAAAAGCAAAGGAGAAAAGAAAAGATATAAGCATCTGAATGCAGAGTTGAAATGTTAAGCTCAGTTAAATGTTAAATCTGCAGTGCTCAGATTTAACCAGCAAAGAAGGTCAAAGAAAGTACTCCAATTCATTTGACAGAAATCTTCTAACAACAAGAATGCACCCCAAAATAAATGTCCTGGATGAAAAAACATTACAATACAGTGGAAGTTTGATCCTGTATTTTAAGGTCAAGAGCACATTTTGTCTTGTGTTTTATTCTCAATTCAAAACATCTGTCTTTATTAATAATGTGGTAAAATGGGTCATGTAAGCTTTGGTGCCAGAGAATTGACTCCCTAAAAGCCAAAAGAGAAAATACTCTTTAGGTGTTTCTTTGGATCTGCTTTGCTGAGAAAAAAATTATATATATATTATTATACATATATAAATTATTATTATATATATGTGTATATATATGTGTATATATATATATATATACACCTTTGCTGCACTGAGAATTGCATGGTCTGAAAACTTTTGCTACATAGAAAACTATCTCAGTCATTCATGACTTATTTTTTATTGACCAGGAACTAGATCATAGACTCAATTTTCTAACCCAGGGAAATTAAAACAAGACCTGTGAATGAGTGAATAGAATGTAGTTTTTCCATTTTATTTGAGAATATACTAGATACACAGAAGATAGAGATTGTAGTTTTGGGTCAAATAGAAGCTCAGAACCAACACATGGTATTTACTAATAAAAAAGTATTTATCTGCCTACCATGGAAAACAGTGCACATAGATCATATTCTTCCAGTCTTGCAAAGTAGAGTCCATGCTGGGTAGTTTGTTTGCCCCTCCAGAACCTCTATTCATCTTTCTCCATTTGCGCTTTGGAGAGAGGCTTACCTCTAAGCTATATCAGTTGGTTCCCTGTTCGCTAGCATTCAGTTGATTTTGAGGGGTAGCTTGTCCTCCAGGAGATTTGGTGAATGGGAAAAAAGTATCTTCAGGTTTTTATTGCCCTAGTCAGTTTTCCTCAGGGGTTGTTATGAGCTAGCTGTCTATCCAGCCAGTCACATCTCCCAAAAATTAGCCTTCCTGCACTTCACCTGTTTCTCACAGGACTCAGGACAGTGGCAGAACTCCTTTGTTGTTAGCTTTAGGAAATTGTGCTGCCCCTTTAAGTTTCCCTACATCAGATCCATGGCTTTGACGAGAATCCGTTTTGAAACTCTCCTCCATTTACTCAATTTGAAAGTGCCAATTTTTTTTTTTCTGCTAAGACTCTAGATTGAACTACTCAGATAAAGGTTAATACATTATTCTTAATTGTTCTTCAAACCTCTTTAAAATATTGGGATCAGCAGTGATATTTAATCAATCTTAAATGCTATGTTTAAAGTATTTTTCAGTCCTCTAACTAGGTTTCAAAATAGAGTTGACCCTTGAGCAAAAGTGTCCACTTTTGAACTATTTGGTTCCACTTTTACTGGATTTTTTTCAATAGTAATTGCTACAGTACTACATTGTTCATCTGCATCTGTGATTGGTTGAACTGAAGATTTAAAACTGTTGATAAGGAATTGCTAAGAGTGACTATAAATTAAAGGCAGATTTTTGATTGTGTGAAAGGTCAGCACCTATAATCTCAGCATTGTTCAAGGATGAACTGTATAAGTTGAGAATTTATTTTTTAGTGCTTACTTGGGTGCACATAACTCAGCAGAAAGATGTATCAACCATTAAACCAGCTCTGCAGATGCTGACAGTAGGGTAGGAAACATGGAAGATATTGAATATTGTAGATGACAGGCTTTGGAAATTTAGCACATGTACTGTAGTTCTGATTTCTAATTTTATATTTGACTTTGTTCTCAGTGTTTCTTTTGATCTCATTTACTTTTAGTCCATGTTAGTGTTGCTCTATGTGCTTTTTTATATTTTTCTGGTTAATTTGGGTAGCTGTATTCTGATTGTAATTACTTCTTTATTTAAAACAGTTTCCTAGTTTATAAAATGTGAACACTATCTACTGTTTCTTGCTTTAAACGAATGAGAAATCTGTGTACATGTATCTTCTTACCTCCTCTGCTTGCTTCCATCAGCTAAGTTTTTTTTAGTGGCATGTTTGCGGGGTACATCGTCTTCAATAACCAAAATTTTCAAAGCTGCTTAATATTATTAATATTTAAAATAATTCTGTGCTTATATAGTTTTCTTTTGTAGCATAACTTCTCCGATTAGAGTTATTTGGGGTCATTGTTTATTTTGGTGGGTTTTGATATTAACACAATTTAAGGGCTCTTTTTATACTCTAGAGATGTTTTGTGCTATGTGCTCCGTTGTGCCCGACTTTGTGACCTCACTGATTGTAATCCACCAAGCTCCCTTGTCCATAGAATTTACCAGCAAGAATACAGGAATGGGTTGCCATATCCTCCTCCAGAGCATCTTCCCCACTCAGGGATGGACCCACATCTCCTGGGGCTCTTGCATTGCAGGCAGATTCTTTACCTGCAGAGCCATCAAGGATGCCCATGTTGCAGATATCTCCTCCTAGCCTTTTCCTTTTCTATTAACTCTGCCTATGATATTTGTCAGGCTTCCCTGATGGCTCAGCAGGTTAAGATCTGAGTGTAGTGCAAGAAACCCAGGAGATGCGGGTTTGATCTCCAGGTCTGGAAGATCCCCTGGAGGGGGAAATGGCAACCAACTCTTGTAAGCTTGCCTTGGACATTCTGTAGACCCAGGAGCCTGGCAGAATACAGCCCACTGGGTCGCAAAGAATCAGGCACGACTGAGAACAAGGCACATGGTATGACATCTGTCGTGAACAGAGCTTCTGAATTTTAAGCTAGTCAAGTTTATCAGATATATGCCTTGTGATTTATATTTTTAAAATTAAAAAAGAAACTCTTCATTACCTTTATACTTTTATTGTTCATTAAAAATTCATCTGTAGTTCTTAGTGTCGTTTTTACTAGATAGTGAAACAGTATGCACAATACCATCTACTAAGGGGTGCACGTGTTCCTTTCTGATATGTACTTATAATAAATACGGTTTACTGAGCACTTACCCTATGCCTACAGCATTCTAAGCGCATAGTTCAACTAATTTTATAAAAACCCTATAATGAAGACTTTAAAAAAATAGTAATATAAGTATTTTTAAAATTTCAGATTTATTTGAGGTATAATTAACATATAAAATTGTAAGCGATTTAAAAGATACACTGTGGTGATTTGCAATACCTGCAAATCCTCCCATTTAGTGAAAGGATGTGAAAGGATTCCTCCTATCTAGTTATTTAACCACACTCATCATTTTACAGGCTTACCTTAAGGAAATGCCAAGTGAAATAAGCCAGATCCAGAAAGAAAAATTCTGCATGGTATCACTTTTATGTAGAATATACAATTTTAAAGAGTTAAATTCAGAAGGATAGAGTATAAAAAATTATTTGGTGGGACCTGGGGAAGGGGTGGGTAAAAGTACAAACTTTCAGGTGTAAGATGAATAAGGTCAATATGTTCTTTATTACATATTGTTTACTTGTTTTATTGCTTTTCTTATCTTTTTGTTTAAACATAAGTATAACTCACATCTGGAGAAGAAAATGGCAATCCACTCTGATATTCTTGCCTGGAAAATCCCATGGACAGAGGAGCCTGGTAACTAAAGTATGCATTACTCACATGGTATATATATTTCCTTCTTATTATCATCTGAATGTTCACCATCCAGACATATTATTTTTTAAGTGGGGGAATGAATGGGGTGGAAGTGGGCACAGGGGGCAGTGTCAGCTAGCATACATTTTTAGAACATGTTTCACGTAATTGGTGGATATATTTAATTTGAGTCAGATTACACTCATGAAGGTCATTATGTCTCACAGCAAACCATCATAGAATAGAATTCTCTTCCATTATTTAATGATTATTTGTATCTTCTCAGTCATTTAAGTTTAGGGCAGCATAGCTGATTTAACGTGAAGATCACATCTTTGTGCTGTCCCTTTTACAGGTTCGTCTTCCCTAACACTCTGTTGAGTGGAAATAGTGACTTGTGACCCAACAGGAATTGCTTCTCTTCCCTTGTGGCTCATTGATAGCTCTCATTTCAAAACTAATTATTCCAACAAAAGAATCCTGATTATGTTATTTAGAAGCATCTCACAAACTTTTAGTAAAATCTGTAAACTCCTTAATTTCAAAGGCAAATATTTGTTTTAATGTACTCCAATGATTTGCTTCAAATTCTGGCATTAGCATGAAATTTTGTGAAATTTAACAAAACCTGCATTTTAGTTAATAATTCCCTTTTATTTTTATTGTTACAAACATTTTCTAATTTTCCTTTGTATGGTTTTTTAGATACACCCAACACTTAAAAGTAGGTATTTAATTTTCAAATACGTGGGGTTTTCAAAGTATCTTTGATATTAATTTCTCATTTCAATGTTTTCTTCTCTACAATCACCTTCTGTGTTTTCTTAGTCTTCTAACTTGAGGCTTTCAATGGCTAAGTGAAAGATCTCTTTTGGTAAATGTCACAGTGCACTTAAAAATATGTGGCTTATTTTAAACTATCTTCTGATATTGATTTCTAACATAATTTCATAATTTTTGAGAGTTTGATATTGAAACCCAACTAAAAATCTTAATTTATCTACTTAAAAAATAATTATAATATATATATTATAAATTATAATAATATACAGAACTATACAAAAATTTGTTCTGTATTTTCCAAGTCTTCTGTAAATGTATTATTATATATTTGTAGTTTAAAAAATCAAAAGAAAAAAAAGGTACTTGATTACATTTGAATAACTGTCCCCAGAAGGTGAACTGTATGCTCTCTTTTTAGGTTATTATCCTTTCACGCCTAAAATTCATTATTTTAAAAATCTGATTTTTACTAGTATTCAAAGATAAATTGGTTGTTTTTCTCTTAATCAGTGAGACAATTGAAGATTATATGTTGGCAATTTCATTTTCTTTCAAAACCTTTGTTGTTTGATTTACCATATTTTAGTGAAAAATTGAATTTGTCTCATTTAGTATTTGGTATACCAGAACTTGGAGAAGGAAATGGCAACCCACTCCAATACTCTTGCCTGGAAAATTCCATGGACTGAGGAGCCTGATAGGCAAAGAGTTGAACACGACTGAGCGACTTCACTTTCACTTTTCATACCGGAACTAGAAGTTGAAACTTTGTATTCTTGGGCATAACCTTTACGTACAATTAGCCTAGTATAATCTAGGGCGCAGTTGAAAACACTAGGTGTAGGAAATCTGTGTCCTATTCCCTTAGTTCAGTTCAGTTCAGTCGTTCAGTTGTGTCCTACTTTTTGTGACCCCATGAACTATACAGCATGCCAGGCCTCCCTGTCCATTACCAACTCCCAGAGTTGACTCAAACTCATGTCCATCGAGTCGGTGATGTTGTCCAACCATCTCATCCTCTGTCGTCCCTTTCTCCTCCTGCCCTCAATCTTTCACAACATCATGGTCTTTTCCAATGAGTCCGTTTTTTTCATCAGGTGGACGAAGTATTGGAGTTTCAGCTTCAACATCAGTCCTTCCAATGAATATTCAGGACTGATTTCCTTTAGGATGGACTGGTTGGATCTCCTTGCAGTCCAAGTGACTCTCAAGAGTCTTCTCCAACAACACAGTTCAAAAGCATCAATTCTTCAACTCTCAGGTTTCTTTATAGTCTAACTCTCACATCCATACCTGACTACTGGAAAAAACCATAGCTTTGACTAGACGGACCTTTGTTGGCAAAGGAATGTCTCTGCTTTTTGGTCATAACTTTTCTTCCAAAGAGTAAGTGTCTTTTAATTTCATGGCTGCAGTCATGATCTGCAGGGTTTTGGAGCCCAAAAATAAAGTCTGTCACTGTTTCCACTGTTTTTCCATCTATTTGCCACAAAGTGAAGGGACCAGATGCCATGATCTTAGTTTACTGAATGTTGAGCTTTAAGCCAACTTTTTCACTTCTCTTTCACTTTCATCAAGAGGTTCTTTAGTTCTTGATCACTTTCTGCCATAAGAGTGGTGTCATCTGCATATCTGAGGTTATTGATATTTTTCTTGGCAATCTTGATTCCAGCTTGTGCTTCTTCCAGTCCAGAGTTTCTCATGATGTACTCTGCATATAAGTTAAATAAGTAAGGTGACAGTATACAGCCTTGACATACTCCTTTTCCTTTTTGGAACCAGTCTGTTGTTCCATGTCCAGTTCTAACTGTTGCTTCCTGACCTGCATGCAGATTTCTCAAGAGGCAGGTCAGGTGGTCTGGTATTCCCATCTCTTGAAGAATTTTCCACAGTTTGTTGTGATCCACACAGTCAAAGGCTTTGGCATAGTCAATAAAGCAGAAGTTGATATTTTGGGGGAACTCTCTTGCTTTTTCGATGATCCTACAAATGTTGGCAATTGATTTCTGGTTCCTCTTCCTTTTGTAAATCCAGCTTGGACATCTGGAAGTTCACAATTCACGTACTGTTGAAGCCTGGCTTGGAGGATTTTGAGCAATATTTTACTAGCTTGTGAGATGAGTGCAATTGTGTGGTAGTTGAGCATTCTTTGGCATTACCTTTCTTTGGATTGGAATGAAAACTGACCTTTTCCAGTCCTGTGGCCACTGCTGAGTTTTCCAAATTTGCTGACATATTGAGTACAACACTTTCACAGCAACATTTTTTAGTCCTATTCCCTAGATCTGCAATGAATGTCTGCATAACCAAATTATCCATTTTTCTATTCTAGGCCTTGGTTTTCTTATGTAAAAAATAGAGAGTGGGCCAGATGGTATCTGATTCTTGTTCTTAAATCTGTGAGTTTAGGGTAAATATACTATGGAATTAAAAAAAAATTTAAAAAAAAGCTTTTTCATTTTTTCCTTGAAAATTCAATGGCCTTAATTTTTATATTGAGTGTACAAGATTTCAAGTTAGCAGGCAATTGCCTGGAACATTTAGGACACTGTTTTAGCTATCAAACTTACATGATGAGATTTTCCTGGAATAAAGTCTACCTAAACAAATTTCCAAAGCACTCTATGGGATTCTAATCTGTGTCTATAAATTATTATACAGACCTAAGTGTTTAAGAGTCCAAGTTATTTTTACAAGATGAATTGACATTCAAAAGTATGCCATGCTTGCAAGCCAGTAGTTCAATGAACAACTGCATACACACGTTTTTAACTCCTTTTATTCACTATTCAGACCACCAAAACACTTACGTCCTAAATGTGATGCTTCACATTGTAATCCAATTTAGAAATCTTTAACTAGTAGAAACAATAACTGCCCTGGTAAAGACATAAATGTTAAATGAGCTTCCTCATAAAATCATGTTCCAGGGTTGACATGGTCTTGTGGCATGCAGAGAGTTATCATATAAAATGACAAGCAAGACTAACTAGGTGTGAGAGATTGTTCCAAAAAAATTTCTAGCCCCAATCATTCTAGCTAATTAAAGAACAAAAATAGGGTAACCTCTCTTCTGTATCTAAAATTACAGCTTTATCGTTTGAAAGCTTAAGCAAAATCCATGATCTGTGTCTGGTGCAATCATTTTAGAGTCACTGGAGGGGAACAGGAAAGGGTAAATACTATACCAGGTACTTTTCTGGCTTCTCAAATATGGGATAAAATGATAACTAGGTAGGAGAAACCTAGAATAGACTAAAACTGGCCTCTCCTCCAAGGGAATTTCCAGTTCGTGTTGCCGTAAGTGATAAAAACAGCTTGGTCTGGGGAGATAATTTCTGTCAAGAATTTGAGTTTTGTAGCTGCTAAGTTGCTGCTAAGTTGCTTCAGTCGTGTCTGACTCTGTTCGACCCCATAGATGGCAGCTCACCAGGCTCCCCCGTCCCTGGGATCCTACAGGCAAGAATACCGGACTGGGTTGCCATCATTGAGGTTATCACTTCAACTGATGATGTTTAAAAGGATAAAGAGATATGCTCAAGATCAAACATTAAGTTGAATAATGACAGTTGCAACTATAATTTTTTGTGTGTTTGGTGAGACATTCTTGGGCTTGAGTTTTTGCCCCAAACCTGCATTAATCTGAGTAATTGTATACTGTCCTGTTATTCCTTCAAGCCCTGTGTCCTGGTGCTTGCAGGTCACTGGCTGATATCTACATTGTTCTTTGAATGGGACTCGATATCAAATTTGGGATGTGGTACTATTTATCCACGTTCTTTCTCTAAACTCCTCTGGATCCACCCTTCTCATGTAAGTCCTTCTACATAAGAGACACAGGCAAAAGAAATCTTTCAGCTTATTTTCTGCCATCAGGAAGGGACTCAGCACTAACACCTCATAAAGGCTATTTGCTTTCACACTAAAGTAAGGAGGTCCTAGGCTAGATATATAGCTATATCACAATGATATAAGTGTACCACCAGAAGTACACATGTTGAAGAAAAAAATTCTATAAATTTCAGCAAAATATATGAAAGGAAAAAGTAAAACACAATCATTTCCAGATTTCCATATACTTACAGAATAAATAGATAAGAGAACTAAGATTAACAGATAAGGATTACAATAAATATAAATGATCAATTCTCCTCTTCCAAAAATAAACACTTTTGAATTGGGTAAAATCAGTTTAATAAGTTAATGAAAAAACTAACAACAACAACAACAAAAACAAACACTATTCTGAAGAATACTTATAACTTTTAAAAAGTTGAAAATGAAGTTAAAATATAATATCACATTGTGTGTGTGTGTGTGTGTGTGTGTGTGTGTGTTAGCCTCTCAGTCGTGTCCCACTCTTTGCGACCCCATGGACTGCAGCCTGCCAGGCTCCTCTGTCCATGGGATTTTCCAGGCAAGAGTACTGGAGTGGGTTGCCATTTCCTTCTCCAAAATATAACATATGTCAGGCAAATTCTAATCTATATTTAACACATTCTAACAAAATATAGAAACATCAAATGAGGGAAAGAAGATATTTTTATTGTTCTCTTCGGAATTTTTAAAATTTTTTCAGAATATATTACTCTTCGAGTTTGCTACTCTTCAGATTTTTAAAAATATACTAATTTTAGGAGGTTTTGAATCTAGGCATAAAAATGGGATTTTGTATAGGGTGTGTGTGTGCATGTTGATGGTTTTGATTACTAGTATCTTAAAATGACTGAGCAGCTTTTTGTCTACAATTTATAATTTAGAAAAGTTTATGTAAACATAGGACCTGTTTGTTTCTCTGGGTCAGAATATATCTTTAAATATACTTTCCTGTTCATTCTACGGTATTGAATTTTCAGCCATTTTTGGTATAAACATTACTCATTTATATCTATATATTTAAGTATATATTATATATTTAAGTATATATAGATACATAGCTATAAATGAGAAACATTTATATATTTTAAACATCTATTTTGCTAGACTTTAAAATATATTATAATAAAGTTTAAAGGAGTAGTGCCTCATTTGCTCATTTGTAATTTCATAAGGAACCAACATTATAGAACAAATTGTAGCCTTCTTTTCTTTAGAGATATGAGAGGATGAAAATCTACGTATTTTCACCTGCTAGGCTTGGGATTTGGAATTTGATATAAGCAAACTATTTTATGAAGTCCTTATTCAGGGGGCATTTGATTTCTGCAACCAAACATATGCCTTGTGGAAGTAAGGTATTACTCATTTTTGTTGCTGCTCCTCTTACTTATAAATTAATAAATGCAAGTTGCTAATTCTCTGTCTCAGTCTTCTTTTTTTTTTTTTTGCCTCAGTCTTCTACATTTTCTGGAATTGCTGTCATGCAAACTCCTCAAAGAAAACCACTTTTTTTTTTTTTTTTCATTTTATATTCTCAGAGCCTAGCATGGTACCTGGAATATATTAGGTGATCAATATATGTTTATTATTTGAGCTATAAACTGATGAAGTGTAGAATGCAGGTTCAATTTCATATTTTTTGAATAATAGTCAACATAAATGATGATAATGGTATCTACTAAGATTATAAATTCAGAGAATGGAAATATCATTGTAGAAGAGGTGAAAAGCCAATTACTAGAATATTAACCCCTGCTTCTGAAGGCCTCATATGCTGGTGCCATTATTACCTTAAATCCATATATCCTTGTCTATTGCCAACTTTGGTGTTTACTAAACTTTGCCAGTTTATTGAAGGATTATGTATTGAAGCCAGTTACCCTTAGGGGAAGTCAGGAAATCAAACAATCACTTGGGAGCTATTTATAAGTTTGGGTTAGAGAGTGTTTTAGAATTCAACAACATCCTAAATATATCATACCATGGCTTCCAGGATATAAAAAGGCTTACTCATCTATAGATATTTATTGCTGTTTAGGTGTCCTAATTTCATGTCATTTCCTGTAAGCCCTTTACATTTTTCAGGAGAGGAAACAATTATTTTGTCCTTCTTTTCAGACCTTTTTTTTTTTTTTTTAACCAATTCCTTAAAAGGAATTTTTCACCACTGTACTTAGAAGATTTATGAGATGTGGGAGAATCTTGGCCTAGGAAACTGCAGCTATTGGCAGAGCTACTAATTCTTGTAGATGGAAAGTGGACAACGTTTGTTTTAGCCAAGTGTTTGAACAAAAACAAGTGGGTTTCCAACCTTAGCTAGGTGCTGGGTTATCTTACTCAATTTTTTTTCCTCTTCTGAGTTTTAATGTTGTTGGTTTATATGATATGCAAGATTTTAGACTACTGTATTATTTCATCTCCTAGGTCACTACTTGATTTCAAGTGACTTCACATTACCTACTTTGAAAAGTTTACTCATGGTAAAAGAACAGTAAACTTTATCTTGCTACTCTTCTCTGGCTGAATATTGATGAGAAGGAATGAGAAAATTTAGGTTGTTTGAATGCTACAAGAATAAAAAATATCTTTTGTTATAATAGTAGAGAACCTGTGAAACTAAAGTGCTAGTTTCAGATTTTGAAACCATTTAGAGACACGAAAAAGAGTGCTGCTCCCCTCCATATTTCTGGACCTATGAAGAAAGCATCAGTGTAGGTAACATTGTGGCATTCAGGGGACATTTATCACATCTTAGAATTTTTACTAGGTATCTTCCTCAGTGTTCAATGTGGGATTATACTGTTCAAACTTGAATGTTTGAAATCTGGGATGTGCCCTTCTCTAGTTATGGTAAATATTATTTGGTTATAGATACTTAAAGCTGTAGAAATTTAGAGGAATTCTAAGCCTCCAATAAATGGTATGACTTCACCAAAAAAATTATATATGTAATTTATCTTTATATAATCAAATATTTATGCATAAAAATATAATAAATATCTCTGAGACATAGTTTCCCACTTCCAAAGTAAAGGGATTCAATGATTTCTAATGAAAGAATGGAATCTTCATGGCAAGTGCTAGTGATGAGCAGTGATGAAACTGGAAGAGAGGAAAAGTGAAAGTTGTCTCACTTAGGGGTATAAAAGAAGCAGAATATTAAAAAGGATATGAATAAGGTATGTAGAATTGTGAAAATACGTCCATATCATTAATTATCAGGCTCTAAGGGTTTGGTAAACAGTTAGCAGTTTCCTCTGAAATCTATGGTGCAAATTGTCACCCAAATCCCTTGAATTATTTTACTCTTTGCTGGTCTTGGATTAAATCCTAATTCCCAATGAAGACAAATTTCATTCAGACCTTAGCTGGTCCTTGAAACACATCATTTTGGTGCTTAGCAGAGACGAAGACAGTGAACAGTGGTTTTGTTTTGGTTTTGTAATATGACATTTGGTCACTTCACCAGTCCTCACATCTGGTTCCAGTTTGAGATGAAACCACTTAAACCTCATGCACCCACTGAGACCTATGGCTTTGTTACAAAACTTTGTCGCAGAGTTTACAAAAATGTACAAACACAGGAAAAACTGGCCAATTTTGTTTTAAACTTTTGGTTTATTCCTTTGAGTTCAAATGAAATAAATCCAGTAAGAACTGAACATCAAGAAAATTATGCTAACCAGACCAGACACCAATGTGCCACAACTATCCTTGAAAATCAATATATAGGTACTAGTATTCAATATATTAATAATTTTGTGCATATTTAATGTTGGCCTAATAGAATATTAACTGATTTCTATTTTTGGCAACAGTATTTTACATTTTATTCCTGATTTGGAAAAACAAGATAACTGCTTTCATTTTTTTGATATGTGGATATTCATAGTGAAATTTTAGTTATAGGTTGCCTTTTTCCTTCTTTGCATGGAGTCATCACACTTTCAGACATGCAACAAATCTTAGAATTATCAAATATGTCCATCTCCAACCTGCCACTATACAAATGTAGAACTGGATTCAAAGAGAATCTGAATGCCAGATGATATTGACCAGGCTCTGGTTTTGCCCCTGTCACATAATTGTTAATCAGTTTCAGTTGTGAGAATGTAATAGTGACGAGGCCAATATTTCCAACTGGGTTACTAGAAAGGAAGGCTTATTATGTCCTCTTAATGGGCAAGTATTTTAGCAACAACATCAATTTTTTTTAACTTTTTATTTGTTTGTTTGTTTGTTTTTTTAATTAATTTATTTTTTATTTTACTTTACAATTCTGTATTGGTTTTGCCATACATTGACATGAATCCACCACGGGTGTACATGCATTCCCAAACCTGAATCCCCCTCCCACCTCCCCTCCCCACAACATCTCTCTGGGTCATCCCCGCGTACCAGCCCCAAGCGTGCCATATCCTGCATCGGACATAGACTGGCAATTCGATTCTTACATGATATTATACATGTTTCAATACCATTCTCCCAAGTCATCTCACCCTCTCCCTCTCCCACTGAGTCCAAAAGTCCGTTATACACATCTGTGTCTTTTTTGCTGTCCTGCATACAGGGTCATCATTGCCATCTTTCTAAATTCCATATATATGTGTTAGTATACTGTATTGGTGTTTTTCTTTCTGGCTTACTTCACTCTGTATAATTGGCTCCAGTTTCATCCATCTCATCAGAACTGATTCAAATGTATTCTTTTTAACGGCTGAGTAATACTCCATTGTGTATATGTACCACATCTTTCTTGTCCATTCATCTGCTGATGGACATCTAGGTTGTTTCCATGTCCTGGCTATTATAAACAATGCTGCGATGAAGATTGGGGTACATTTGTCTCTTTCAATTCTGGTTTCCTCAGTGTGTATGCCCAGTAGTGGGATTGCTGGGTCATAAGGTAGTTCTATTTGCAATTTTTAAAGAAATCTCCACACTGTTCTCCATAGTGGCTGTACTAGTTTGCATTCCCACCAACAGTGTAGGAGGGTTCCCTTCTCTCCACACCCTCTCCAGCATTTATTGCTTGCAGATTTTTGGATCGCAGACATTCTGACTGGTGTGAAGTGGTACCTCATTGTGGTTTTGATTTGCATTTCTCTAATAATGAGTGATGTTGAGCATCTTTTCATGTGTTTGTTAGCCATCCGATGTCTTCTTTGGAGAAATGTCTATTTAGTTCTTTGGCCCATTTTTTGATTGGGTTGTTTATTTTTCTGGAATTGAGCTGCATAAGTTGCTTGTATATTTTTGAGATTAGTTGTTTGTCAGTTGCTTCATTTGCTATTATTTTCTCCCATTCGGAAGGCTGTCTTTTTACCTTGCTTATAGTTTCCTTTGTTGTGCAGAAGCTTTTAATTTTAATTAGGTCCCATTTGTTTATTTTTGCTTTTATTTCCAGAATTCTGGGAGGTGGATCATAGAGGATCCTGCTGTGGTTTATGTCGGAGAGTGTTTTGCCTATGTTCTCCTCTAGGAGTTTTATAGTTTCTGGTCTTACATTTAGATCTTTAATCCATTTTGAGTTTATCTTTGTGTGCGGTGTTAGAAAGTGATCTAGTTTCATTCTTTTACAAGTGGTTGACCAGTTTTCCCAGCACCACTTGTTAAAGAGATTGTCTTTACTCCATTGTATATTCTTGCCTCCTTTGTCAAAGATAAGGTGTCCATATGTGTGTGGATTTATCTCTGGGCTTTCTATTTTGTTCCATTGATCTATATTTCTGTCTTTGTGCCAATACCATACTGTCTTGATGACTGTGGCTTTGTAGTAGAGCCTGAAGTCAGGCAGGTTGATTCCTCCAGTTCCATTCTTCTTTCTCAAGATTGCTTTGGCTATTCGTGGTTTTTTGTATTTCCATACAAATCTTGAAATTATTTGTTCTAGTTCTGTGAAAAATATCGCTGGAAGCTTGATAGGGATTGCATTGAATTTGTAAATTGCTTTGGGTAGTGTACTCATTTTCACTATATTGATTCTTCCAATCCATGAGCATGGTATATTTCTCCATCTATTAGTGTCCTCTTTGATTTCTTTCATCAGTGTTTTATAGTTTTCTATATATAGGTCTTTAGTTTCTTTAGGTAGATATATTCCTAAGTATTTTATTCTTTTTGTTGCAATGGTGAATGGAATTGTTTCCTTAATTTCTTTTTCTACTTTCTCATTATTAGTGTATAGGAATGCAAGGGATTTCTGTGTGTTGATTTTATATCCTGCAACTTTACTATATTCATTAATTAGCTCTAGTAATTTTCTGGTAGAGTCTTTAGTGTTTTCTATGTAGAGGATCATGTCATCTGCAAACAGTGAGAGTTTTACTTCTTCTTTTCCAATTTGGATTCCTTTTATTTCTTTTTCTGCTCTGATTGCTGTGGCTAAAACTTCCAGAACTATGTTGAATAGTAGTGGTGAAAGTGGGCACCCTTGTCTTGTTCCTGACTTTAGGGGAAATGCTTTCAATTTTTCACCATTGAGGATAATGTTTGCGGTGGGTTTGTCATATATAGCTTTTGTTATGTTGAGGTATGTTCCTTCTATTCCTGCTTTCTGGAGAGTTTTTATCATAAATGGATGTTGAATTTTGTCAAAGGCCTTCTCTGCATCTATTGAGATAATCATATGGCTTTTATTTTTCAATTTGTTAATGTGGTGAATTACATTGATTGATTTGTGGATGTTGAAGAATCCTTGCATCCCTGGGATAAAGCCCACTTGGTCATGGTGTATGATCTTTTTAATGTGTTGTTGGATTCTGATTGCTAGAATTTTGTTGAGGATTTTTGCATCTATGTTCATCAGTGATATTGGCCTGTAGTTTTCTTTTTTTGTAGTATCTTTGTCAGGTTTTGGTACTAGGGTGATGGTGGCCTCATAGAATGAGTTTGGAAGTTTCCCTTCCTCTGCAATTTTCTGGAAGAGTTTGAGTAGGATAGGTGTTAAGTCTTCTCGAAATTTTTGGTAGAATTCAGCTGTGAAGCCGTCTGGACCTGGGCTTTTGTTTGCTGGAAGATTTCTGATTACAGTTTCAATTTCCGTGCTTGTGATGGGTCTGTTAAGATTATCTATTTCTTCCTGGTTCAGTTTTGGAAAATTGTACTTTTCTAAGACTTTGTCCATTTCTTCCACGTTGTCCATTTTATTGGCATATAATTGCTGATAGTAGTCTCTTATGATCCTTTGTATTTCTGTGTTATCTGTTGTGATCTCTCCATTTTCATTTCTAATTTTATTGATTTGATTTTTCTCTCTTTGCTTCTTGATGAGTCTGGCTAATGGTCTGTCAATTTTATTTATCCTTTCAAAGAACCAGCTTTTGGCTTTGTTGATTTTTGCTATGGTCTCTTTTGTGTCTTTTGCATTTATTTCTGCCCTAATTTTTAAGATTTCTTTCCTTCTGCTAACTCTGGGGTTCTCCAATTCTTCCTTTTCTAGTTGCTTTAGGTGTAGAGTTAGGTTATTTATTTGACTTTTTTCTTGTTTCTTGAGGTATGCCTGTATTGCTATGAACTTTCCTCTTAGCACTGCTTTTATAGTGTCCCACAGGTTTTGGGTTGTTGTGTTTTCATTTTCATTAGTTTCTATGCATATTTTGATTTCTTTTTTGATTTCTTCTGTGATTTGTTGGTTATTCAGAAGCGTGTTGTTCAGCCTCCATATGTTGGAATTTTTAATAGTTTTCCTCCTGTAATTGAGATCTAATCTTAGTGCATTATGGTCAGAAAAGATGCTTGGAATGATTTCGATTTTTTTGAATTTATCAAGGTTATATTTATGGCCCAGGATGTGATCTATCCTGGAGAAGGTTCCATGAGCACTTGAGAAAAAGGTGAAATTCATTGTTTTGGGGTGAAATGTCCTATAGATATCAATTAGGTCTAACTGGTCTAATGTATCATTTAAAGTTTGCGTTTCTTTGTTAATTTTCTGTTTAGTTGATCTGTCCATAGGTGTGAGTGGGGTATTAAAGTCTCCCACTATTATTGTGTTATTGTTAATTTCCCCTTTCATACTTGTTAGCATTTGTCCTACATATTGCGGTGCTCCTATATGGGGTGCATATATATTTATAATTGTTATATCTTCTTCTTGGATTGATCCTTTGATCATTATGTAGTGGCCTTCTTTGTCTCTTTTCACAGTCTTTGTTTTAAAGTCTATTTTATCGGATATGAGTATTGCCACTCCTGCTTTCTTTTGGTCTCTATTTGCATGGAATATCTTTTTCCAACCCTTCACTTTCAGTCTGTATGTGTCCCTTGTTTTGAGGTGGGTCTCTTGTAAACAGCATATAGAGGGTTCTTGTTTTTGTATCCATTCAGCCAGTCTTTGCCTTTTGGTTGGGGCATTCAATCCATTTACGTTTAAGGTAATTATTGATAAGTATGATCCCGTTGCCATTTACTTTATTATTTTGGGTTCGGGTTTATACTCCCTTTTTGTGTTTCCTTTCTAGAGAATATCCTTTAGAATTTGTTGGAGAGTTGGTTTGGTGGTGCTGTATTCTCTCAGCTTTTGCTTGTCTGTAAAGCTTTTGATTTCTCCTTTGTATTTGAATGAGATCCTTGCTGGGTATAGTAATCTGGGCTGTAGGTTATTTTCTTTCATCACTTTAAGTATGTCTTGCCATTCCCTCCTGGCCTGAAGAGTTTCTATTGAGAGATCAGCTGTTATCCTTATGGGAATCCCCTTGTGTGTTATTTGTTGTTTTTCCCTTGCTGCTTTTAATAGTTGTTCTTTGTGTTTGATCTTTGTTAATTTGATTAATATGTGTCTTGGGGTGTTTTGCCTTGGGTTTATCCTATTTGGAACTCTCTGGGTTTCTTGGACTTGGGTGATTATTTCCTTCCCCATTTTAGGGAAGTTTTCAACTATTATCTCCTCAAGGATTTTCTCATGGTCTTTCTTTTTGTCTTCTTCTTCTGGGACTCCTATAATTCAAATGTTGGAGCGTTTCATATTGTCCTGGAGGTCTCTGAGATTGTCCTCATTTCTTTTAATTCGTTTTTCTTTTTTTCTCTCTGATTCATTTATTTCTACCATTCTATCTTCTATTTCACTAATCCTATCTTCTGCCTCTGTTATTCTACTATTTGTTGCCTCCAGAGTGTTTCTGATCTCATTTATTGCATTATTCATTGTATATTGACTCTTTTTTATTTCTTCTAGGTCCTTGTTAAACCTTTCTTGCATCTTCTCAATCCTTGTCTCTAGGCTATTTATCTGTGATTCCATTTTGATTTCAAGATTTTGGATCATTTTCACTATCAATATTCGGAATTCTTTCTCAGGTAGATTCCCTATCTCTTCCTCTTTTGTTTGGTTTGGTGGGCATTTCTCCTGTTCCTTTACCTGCTGAGTATTCCTCTGTCTCTTCATCTTGGTTATATTGCTGCGTTTGGGATGGCCTTTTTATATTCTGGGAATTTGTGTAGTTCTCTTTATTGTGGAGCTTCCTCACTGTGGGTGGGGTTGTATCAGTGGCTTATCAAGGTTTCCTGGTTAGGGAGGCTTGTGTTGGAGTTCCGGTGGGTGGAGCTGGGTTTCTTCTCTCTGGAGTGCAGTGGAGTGACCAGTAATGGGTTATGAGACGTCTAGAGTTTTGGAGTAACTTTGAGCTGCCTGTATATTGAAGCTCAGGGGTGTGTTCCTGTGTTGCTGGAGAATTTGTGTGATATGTCTTGTTCTGGAACTTGTTGGCCCTTGGGTGGAGCTTTGTTTCAGTGTAGGTATGGAGGCATTTGATGAGCTCCTATTGCTTAATGTTCCCTGAATTCAGGAGTTCTCTGATGTTCTCAAGCTTTGGACTTAAGCCTCCTGCTTCTGGTTTTCGGTTTTATTGTTACAGTGGTCTCTAGACTTCTCCATCTATACAGCACCGATGATAAAACATCTAGGTTAAAGATGAAAGGTTTCTCCACATTGAGGGACACCCAGAGAGGTTCACTGGGTTACATGGAGAAGAGAAGAGGGAGGGTGTAGTTAGAGGTGACTGGAATGAGATGCGGTGAGATCAAAAGAGGAGAGAGCAAGCTAGTCAATAGTCACTTCCTTATGTGCGCTCCATAGTCTGGACTGCTCAGAGGTATTCACGGAGTTATACAGGGAAGAGGAGAGGGAGGAAGTAGACAGAGGTGGCCAGGAGGGTAAGAGAGAGTAATGAAAAGGAGAGAGACAAGTCCAGCCAGTAATCAGTTCCTTAGGTGTTCTCCACCATCTAGAACACACAGAGAATTACAGAGTTGGATATAGAAGAGATTGGGGGTGGGGGTGGGGGTGGGGACAGAGGCCCCCTGGTGGAGAAAAAGTAGAGTCCAAAAGGAGGAGAGAGTGGTCAAGCCAGTAATCTCGCTGTCACGTAAAATTGGGTTTTGAAATGTACAAAATTGATAACAAAAACTGAAAAGCAAAGATTAAAAAACCTAGAGTAGAGGTTGGATTTTCAAAAATACAATATTAAAGAGAAGAAGCAGAAGGAAGAAAGACAAAAAGAAAAAAGAAAAAAATAATAAGAAAAAAAAGAAAAAAAACACAAGATTAAAAAAGAAATACCAACAACAACCACACAAAGACTATATATGGTGTTTGCCTTAAAAAAGTAGAGTCTTTTCTTTTTTTTTTTTTAAAGTAATAGTACGTTATAGAAATTAAAAATTAGAGGAGAAATAGAAGACTTAACACTTAAAAAAAAGTTAGAAAAAAAAAGAAAAAAGAAAAAAAAATAAGGAATGATTGTAAAAATAGTGAAGATATATCTGGCCCTTCTCTGATATTATGGGCCATGTGGGGTCACTTGGTTCCCTCTGTTTGACTTCTTCTGTTTGCTGGTCTCTTCAGTGTCTGAGTTCCGTCCTGACACAGGGGGGCGGTGGTGGACACTTTTTTTTTTTTTTTTTAGGCTCACTAGTTCAGACGCGCTGTGGGGAGGGGGGGATGCTGCAAACAAATAGCACTGTCGTGGGCACACAGCGTCTCAGCCCCGCTGGACCTGTCCCCCGCCGCGGCGAACAAACCGCTCCGGCTCCACGGTGCTCAGCCTGGAAATGTCCGAGGCCGGCCCCAGGCTGCGCACACCTCCCTGGTCCAAGCCGCTCAGGTTTGGCGCCCAGGTAGCCCTCAGAGGCACAGACTTGTTTGGGACTGCGCTCTGCCCCCCTCCCAGGTCCGAGCAGCTCGGGAGCTTGGCGAGCGTGGTCGCCGCGACTTGTCCCCTTCTCTGCCTCTACTGCTCAGTTTTCTGGGTGTACTGCTGGCGCTCCCTGTGAGGCGGATGGTGACTGTCCTGCTCCCCAAGAAGTCTCAGCAAAGAAGCCTGCCTGCAGTTTGGTAGGTAAAGTCTCTCCGGGGCTGCGATTGCCTCTTTCCAGTCCTTACAGCTCTGGCTGCCTGTCCCCGGCGGGGGATGGTCTGCAGCCAGCTATTTCTGTTCCGTCTTTTGTTCTGTGCGCGGTCCTGGCGGCGTTTTATGTTCCAGCTTTTGGCGGCATTTTATGTTCCAGCTTTTCGCGTGGTAGCTATCCCCCAGCCTGGTTTGCTCGCCCAAGTTCGATCGCTCTGGTTACGCGTGGGGCGTTTCTGCCCGCTTCTTACCGAGTCCGGCAGCTCGTGCCTCCCGTGCTTCCCTGCCCTGCCCCCACTTGCTAGTGGCGGATGCAGGCGTCTGCGCGGCTTTTCCGCTGGGGGAGTTACTGTTAGGCTTGTAATCTGTTGGTTTTAATTATTTATTTGTTTTTCCTTCCTGTTATGTTGCCCTCTGTGTTTCCAAGGCTCACCACAGACTCAGCAGGGAGAGTGTTTCCTGGTGTTTGGAAACCTCTCTTCTTAGAATTCCCTTCCCGGGATGGGCTTCCCTTCCCGGGACGGAGCTCCCTCCCCACCTCCTTTGTCTCTTTTCTCGTCTTTTATATTTTTTCCTACCTGTTTTTGAAGACAATGATCTGCTTTTCTGGTTGCCTGATGTCCTCTGCCTGCATTCAGAGGTTGTTTTGTGGAGTTTGCTCCGCGTTGAAATGATCTTTTGAGGAATTTGTGAGGGAGAAAGTGGTCTTCCCTTCCTATTCCCCTGCCATCTTAGGACTGCCCCCCACAACATCAATTTAAGTTGTCACTCATTTTATGGGTGATCACTGTGTCCAAATAAGTTCAGACTTATTAAAAAAAAAAAAGGGAGAGAGAGAACATCATTCACTGTCTTAGACACAGGCAAACATGCTTACTGTACACAAAGAAACACACCCACATGCAGACAAAACCTCTGAAAGTACACAATTAAAACTTTTAGTGAATACTCATTACCCATAGGAAAAGGGTCCAAATCCCTTTGGTTGCCATTCAAAATTACTCACAACTGGCTTCAACTTCTAAGTCTAGCTTTATTTCCCACTATATCCCCTCTAGCATCCATGCTAAAATGTATCCAAAACAGCACTATCTACTAGACATGTCATATTATTGCACTGCTTAGATATTAAGCTTTCTCTTCTCTCTACTGAGCACACCCAGTTCTACCTTCCTCTGCTTGGAAAATGACCACTCAGCTTTTAACTAACAATTTTGTCTTCAGTTAAATTTTTCCTTTATCCTTCAATTTTGCTCATTGCAGAACTGTCAGAATTGTTTAATTCCCTTTAATTATATATAATGTCTATATAACATTTTGTGCATACCTGTGACACAGCGTTTATCACATCTGGTCAAAATTATTTACTTACAAGCCTATCTACCTGATTCGAATGCCAAATTCTTGAGACCATGCGTCCAGTATGTATGTTTTTTTACACAACCCAACTTCTCCTCAGTTTTTGCCTTTGCATTTTTGCTCTGTAAGGTGTTATCAGACTGCTCTTTTTTCTCTCCTACTTTCAGTTTCTGTCCACGTCCCTTCCCCTGATTGATTACCTGTTTCAAAATACTTATCATGCCACTTAAAAATTTCAGTGTATCTCACATACTCTAAGATGAAATCCCTGACCCTTATTTCATTTACTGGAAATTAATCATTTTATCCTGATTTCTTTACCGCTTTGTAAATGATTTCATTTTTTGGTCCAACTTTGACTAGTCACTTTGAGGAAAACAGCTAGACTTTATTAAATATGAGTAATCATAATATTTTCAAACTCACCAGCTCCAAATCAATCTTCCTTGTATCTAAACTCCAGTATTTCAGAAACTATACTTTTTAGATCTCATCCTGTTTTCACTGTACTTATATCCCATATCTTCAAATAGTTTAGAATTCTTCCATGCATCATACTGCCCCTCACATCATACTAATTTCACAAAATTAAAGTTGATTAAATTCATTACTGCTTCTGCAATCATAATGAGTAAAACGTATACTTCACTTAATGACACCACTTTTAAATCTGTTCTATGCTTTAAATTTAAAGGAAACCCTTTTCAGACACTTTGGTCATACAAAAAAATGGTTCCTCTGTCTTGTCCCCAGGCTTTATTTATAGGCAACACTCCACTCTAGTTTCCTGAGGCTCCATGTCAACAATCTATGATGTCTATTTGGCTTTCAAGGAAGGCTATTTGCCTTTGAATTTCTTATACCAAAAATTTCTTCTTCAGTGTTGACAACCGTTAGGGTTAATTTCAGTCTCACTGAGCCAGCTCTGCCTTTCCCATAGACACAGGGATTTAGCCAGCCTTCTGTCTGTTCTTAAGCATTTTTTAATGCCTGCCTTACCTCCACCACCTTCCACATTCAACTTTGTGCATCCATCTTTCCCACACCTGCCCCTTTTCTCTAGACAATAAGTACATACAAACATTTATTTCAAGTATTTGCAGAGGAAGCAAATAGGAAAGAATACCTAAGAATGTATATGCCAGGGCATGGGGCCAATTATTAATAGCTCATATTTAAATTCTAATATAAATTGATCTGTTAGCTAAACCTTTTATCAATTGCTCATTTTGGAGTGTTTCCTCAGTAACAGACACTTAAGAACTCAAACCAAAAGCAAAAGACAGAGAGACATAATAATAACAGTAAGCTCTGAATCCTATTGCTTTTTGCCACTCAGCCCATTTATATAAAGAAGCAGCTTGATTTGTGTTTCAGATTAATTGATAAATATTTGTTGACTAATGTAAAAAATAAATAAATACATGCCTGCTAAACTTAGACATTTTACACTGACTTATAGTCCATTTAGGGAAACATCCGTTTTTTCTTCCTACTTCTTTAGAGGTTTCCTCTAAATCGTCTCTATAACCACCTCCTTTCTGGCCTTGCTCTCAGCTGATAAAATTGCCTTCTCATTGAGCAGCAAAAAGCAATTAGAAAAAAAATTTCTACAAACATTTGCTACCCCATCTGTGTGTGTGCTCAGTCCCTAAACTATGTCCTACTCTTTTGCGACTGTGCACTGTAGCCCACAAGGCTTCTCTGTCCATGGGATTTCCCAGGCAAGAATACTAGAGTGGGTTGCCATTTTCTTCTCCAGGGGATCTTCCCTACCCAGAGATCAAATCCACATTTTTTGCATAGTCAGGCAGATTCTTTACCACTGAATCACCAGGGAAGCCCCTCTCAGAGGAGTTCAGTTCAGTTGAGTTCATTTCAGTCACTCAGTCATGTCCAACTCTTTGCAACCCCATGAATCGCAGCACGCCACGCCTCCCTGTCTGTCACCAACTCCTGGAGTTCACCCAAATTCACGTGTATTGAGTCAGTGATGCCATCCAGCCATCTCATCCTCTGTAGTCCCCTTCTCCTTCTGCTCCTAATCCCTCCCAGCATCAGGGTCTTTCCCAATGAGTCAACTCTTTGCATGAAGTGGCCAAAGTATTGGAGTTTCAGCCTCAGCATCAGTCCTTCCAATGAACACCCAGGGCTGATCTCCTTCAGAATGGACTGGTTGGATCTCCTTGCAGTCCAAGGGACTCTCAAGAGTCTTCTCCAACACCACAGTTCAAAAGCATCAATTCTTCAGAGGAGTTAACTTTCACTAATTCTTCTCTATCTTTTCTGTCTTAATCCTACTTTGGTGAGGTTTTAATTATTACCACTCCACTCTAACTGTTCTTGCCAAGTCACTAATTACTTCCCTAATACCACATGCTTAAATGCATTTGTTGGTGTTGATTACTCTATGTTCATTAATCTATTGGCACACTAATTCCTTTTGACTCACCTTTTACTTCCTTCATCATTAGAACTCTTCTCCTTGCTGATTTTTCCTCCTCTGTCTGGCCTCTAACTCTGTAGTACCTCAGGACTCAAACTTCATCTTTTCTCACTTGATTTACCCCGCTGTTCAGATAATCTAGTCACAAGGTGTTAAAGGCCATGTATCTTCTGATGACTCTCCAACTTTTATTTCCAGCCCAGACATTTGCCCTGAACTCAAGACCCATACATTCAACTGCCCATCAAAATCTCTACTTAGTTACAAATTGGCATCTTAAATTGTGTTTATAACTGTTATTTAGATTGTCTAACAAATCCCTGTTCTTCTAGGGTTTTCCTCTTCTGAGTGAATGTCAACATTATCCTTCAGCTAAAAAACTTGGTGTAAATCTGACTCTACTTTTATCAATATTTGACCCACTGTTAAACTTTATTGTTCAAAGTATTTCCACAATTTCTCATCACTTCCTCCATTAAGATCCAGATCCATGTCACCACCACCTCTCACCTGGATAATGTCCATAGCCTACTGCTTCTGTTTCATGCTCATCTTCCCACCACATGAGTCATAGTGTCTCTTGGCAATGGAAGTCAGAACATTCTACCATTTTGCTCATTGCCCTCCACTGGCTTCCCAGTTTGCTATCACCTACCAGATGCTCATGTCTATATCCTCTCCTTCCCAAAGCACTTCTGCAACCTCATTTCCTATCACTTTCAACTCATCTGATATTGTAATTACACCTGTCTCTGTACTGAACATTCCTAGTATGCTCTCACTTCAAGGCATTTCTACTGATTGCTTCTTCTGCTTTGATTCTCTTCCCCTGGTGTTTGCATGAGTCACTCTCTCATGTTCTTTAGGTCTTTGCTATAATGTCACTTATTAGACAAGTCTTTCTTATCACCCTTTGTGAAAGTTTAACTACCTACAAACTATCTTCTCTTACTCTCTGCTTGATTTTCCTCCATAGCATTTACTATCTCCTTGCAGTCTGTATTTACTTATTAATTTATTGTCTATCTAACCCCTCCTACCAACTGAACTGCTCCATAAGAACAAGAACTTTATCTCATTCACTACTGCTCACTAGCAGCTAGTATGGCAACTCTTACACTGTACTCGCTCAATATTCACTGAATAAATGAGTGAATTAAAAAATTTCACTTCATTGTCTCATATATAAGGCCAGTATCAATAATACTTAGTTGAATGCTGTTCACTGCATTCCATAAAGTGTCTTGTATTTTTCCTTCTGTCATAATCCATTTTCCAGAATCTCCTCATGCCTCTATCTCCATACTCAACTCATCTATATTTCAAGGCTCAATTTATATGCCATATTATATGAAAAGATATTACTGACTGGAAGGTATATCAGTCCTTAGATGATCCAAAACATTTTATAAATGTGATATAATATGCTTGGAACTTTTAGTGCTTTTCTTCTATCACTCTATAAATTCTTAGAGAGTAAGTACTAAGTCTATCCTCCTGTTTGCTTTCTGCTTTAATTCCAGACTCTAGCACATAAGAGTTCCTCATCCATTGCTGCTTGAATAAATATAAACATCAAACTTTCACTTCACTAATGTATGCAAAAGTATACAGAAGTCCTTACCATGACTTCAAATCAGGGTTTTACAAAATAAAATCCAAACTACTTACATACACTACACAAATTTAAAAGATCTTCCTACACAATCTTAAATGATCTTGCTAAACCCCACAATTACACTTTGAAGCACCCCCCATCTCAGTCACCATGCTTCTGTTCTACCAGCCTTTTCCCCAAGCCCCACCCTGCCCCCGAATCTTCCAACTATGTTCCACCTTAGGATCTTTGCCCTAACTGCATTTGTGTTTGGATTGTTACATGGTTGTTGTTTTGTAAATTGGTTACTCAGGCATCAGCTCCAACATCACCTTCTTATATATGACTCCCTTCCATACCCACCTAACTAAAGGTTTCTGCCAATTTCCTCTTTATCAGATAGCCCTGAGTTATTGTCTTCATAGCACTCATCGCTATTTTAAATTATGTTTGAAGTTTGTTTGCTTGTTAATCAGTTGCATTTTATCTCCTCTTTCTCCAACCTCTTACCTTCTCTCTTCTTGTAACCCATAGATCATAAACCTGCAATGTGTTTTGTATGGACAGCATGGACCATTTGCCTATTTCACTGCAATGTCCCTTGTGCCTGACACTGTGGCACTTTTAGGAACTAAATAAACATTTGTTATATTTTAAAAAATCCATTGCTCTGCTTGACATTTCAAAAAACGACTATATTTATCCTTTGTTAATGGCAATGTTCTAGCATGTATTAATTGAGCAGGATTTCTTGGTTGCTTCTTCCTTCATCACAGGAATTCATATATTTTTCTAAAGAAGGAAGATGCATCTGGAGTATATCTCTTAAGATACACACTAAAGGCAAGAGGAGCCCTGAAATGAGTTGCAACTGACTCATAAAGTCACCTCTAGCCCTTTCCATATGTGAAAGACAAGTGTAGTTCCTGAAATAAGCGCTTAACCTTTCTACTTATGGACCTATTTTGTGCTGATGAAGTCAGACAACATCAATAGTTTCTGAGGACAAGATAATCTGAAAACAATTCCCCAAATCTCAAAAAGAGAACTATTCCAGGATAGGAATATACACAGTAATATTCCAAATCACTAATATTTAAGAATGCTGTTATCTTGTGGTAAATGCAACTTTCAGTGTTTTTGTGTTCATAAATTTATTAAAATATTTTTCATGAGACCAAGAAAATAGTCTATATAAACATTTAGAATTGGCACCATGGAAACAGATTCATGATGAAGGGTTTTATACTTAGATGTCTTAATGGTTTTCCATTATGATTGACATTTGCTGAAGACAAATGGAAACAACTTGCTTTAATACAAAGCTTTCTGTGATCCTCCCAAGTAGGCACAATCTCTCTGTCTCTCTCTTTTTACAATATGTCACTGTCTGCTGCTGCTAAGCGGCTAAGTCACTTCAGTCATGTCCGACTCTGTGCGACCCCATAGATGGTAGCCCACCAGGCTCCTCCATTCATGGGATTCTCCAGGCAAGAACACTGGAGTGTGTTGCCATTTCCTTCTGCAATGCATGAAAGTGAAAAGTGAAAGTGATGTCACTCAGTCGTGTCCGACTCTTAGTGACCCCATGAACTGCAGCCTACCAGGCTTCTCCACCCATGGCATTTTCCAGGCAAGAGTACTGTCTGCTCTGTATTATAATTATGTCTCTTTACTCCAAAGAATGTATTAATATTTTTTCCATCATTTTGAATTACCATCTATAATTTGAAGTGAAAGTGAAGTCGTTCAGTCATGTCCAACTCTTTGTGACCCCATGGACTGTAGCCTACCAGGCTCCTCTGTCCATGAGATTATCCAGGCAAGAGTACTGGAATGGGTTGCCATTTTCTTCTCCAATAATTTGAAGTACATGGAAGGTATTCAATAAATGCTGCAGAATATACAAATAATGTTTGTGTATGCAGTTTCTTTTTATTCCTCAAAGGTCAAAATTTCCAGAGGAACAAGTTGAAAATGGTTGCATTTTTTATCATTAAACTTACTTCCAGAAAGAGAAACTTACATAAAATCATGTAGAACTTTGATTTCCAGATTCCTAGAAAGCCAAAATATCTGTCTATCTTTGTAAGTTTTAAACAAATACCACAACGTACTTAGTATTAATTTATAAACCAGTGGAGGAAAGCTCATCTGTATGTGTACTCCTTTCTATACGCTAGTACAATGCTAAGCAATATGATTATAGCACACTTAGATGTGGAAGAATGGAATATAGATACATAAAACTGCATGGCAACCAAGAAGAA
Source organism: Oryx dammah (assembly GCF_014754425.2). Classification (NCBI taxonomy): domain Eukaryota; kingdom Metazoa; phylum Chordata; class Mammalia; order Artiodactyla; family Bovidae; genus Oryx; species Oryx dammah. Next base: position 80,496,334 of record NW_024070186.1, on the reverse strand, counting down.
TCAGTAGTTCTAGGGAATGGAAATTTTAGGTTTGTTCAGGAATGGCAGGTTGCCTGTTTTGTTTAGAGAGGAGGTTGAATAAAGAAAAACAGTGCAGGGCACTTGGAGAAGGAAGTTGCAGACTGTTACAGGCACTGGACTGTTTGAGTGAGGTTTCTGGGTTCACTTCTCAGGCCATGTAGAACTCTCACTGGTTTCTGTGCAGGGTAGTGATGTGATCAAAGACGTGCTTTAGGAAAATAATCAGGGAGTATATGCTTGATAAGTCAGCTAGAGACAACTGACGGAAAACGTTTTCATAAGCTTTTTGCAATATTTCAAGTAATCTTTTTTTGTATGGGAAAGTATATGAACTAAGATTTTGTTGCTTTTTGATACCCAAGGGAAAAGTGACAATAATGAATGGATTGTATATGTGTATTTTTCTGTGTATTCATGCATGTATTAGCTGTATTTTGTTAGAAATATTGCTGGCTACTTAGACTTACAGACTAGAGCATTTGACAGTATATAAGATTTAGATCCCAGGTATAAGTATCAGAAAGCTTTTGTTTTAATGGGTCGCATGACTCAGAGCCCTAGTCACAAAATCAATTTTAAATTTCATCTGATTTTGTTTTAGGAAATTTCATTATAAAGTTGCTAATGGCAATTGATCTAGAGTAACGATTTAGCGTTATGTGACTATGTCAGATGTGATGTCCATCCTCAGAATAAAGGATTTTCACAGGTTTTTGAAGAATCTACTATCAAAAGAAAACAGGTATCAGGAAAGAAGATTTAATTAACAAGTCAAGTTAACTATACCATATGTGTGTGCGTGCATGCTAAGTTGCTTCAGTCATGTCCCACTCTTTGTGCCCCTATGGACCGTAGTCCACCAGGCTCGTCTGTCCATGGGATTCTCCAGGCAAGAATACGGAGAGGGTTGCCCTGCCCTCCTCCAGGGGATTTTCCTGACCCAGGGATTGAACCCACTTCTCCTGTGGCTCCTGCACTGCAAGCGGATTCTTTACCTCTAAGCCACCAAGGAAGTCCAACTACACAATATACAGGCCAGTAATATTATTTAGTTATTTTCTGAAAGGATGGACATATTAAGAGAGTTGATTTTATAGCTCAAAGCTCAAACTTAGGTTCTGAAAAAGTCTTCTTTATTAAACTGTTATTGAATCACTACTACATTCTGATCTCTTGTCAAATATGAAGTGCTACAGAAACTTGCCAATAGAAATACCTAAGGGACTAAAGTAGAAGTCATAGGTTTCCAGTTAGGGTTAGTAGCTTATTTTATTATTATTTTGTCTTATCAACACAGTATTAGCTTATCTCTTTGCTTTGTATTTATTTTTAGTTGGTAGAGTGTATGCCATGCAATTTACCTTAGTCTTCTAATCTTGACTTTTAAAATTTTTTTAGCATTTTAAATTGTGGTATGCTAGATATAATATGGAGAAGGCAATGGTACCCCACTCCAGTACTCTTGCTTGGAAAATCCCATGGACAGAGGAGCCTGGTAGGCTGCAGTCCATGAGGTCGCTAAGAATTGGACATGACTAAGTGACTTCACTTTCACTTTTCACTTTCGTGCATTGGAGAAGGAAATGGCAACCCACTCCAGTGTTCTTGCCTGGAGAATCCCAGGGATAGGGGAGCTTGGTGGGCTGCCGTCTATGGGGTTGCACAGAGTCAGACACTACTGAAGTGACTTAGCAGTAGCAGCAGCAGATATAATATAAAATTAACCACTTTGAATGTACAGTTCTGTGGCATTAAATATATTTACATTGCTGTGCAACCATCATTATCATCCATCTCCAGAACTCTGTCATTTTCCCCAACTGAAACGCCATACCCATTAGATGCTAACTTCCTATTCCTCCTCCCCCAGCCCTTGGCAACCACCATTGTACTCTGTTTCTAGAAAGCTGACTACTCTAGTTGCCTCATATAAGTGGAATCATACAGCATTTGTCTTTTTGTGATTGGTTGTTTTGTTTAGCATATTGTTTTCAAGGTTTATCTATGTCATAGCATGTGTCAGATTTTCCCTCTTTTTAAAGGCTGAATAATATTCCATTGCATGTATATACCATATTTTGTTTATTCATTGTGTTGCTTCCATGTTTTAGCTATCATGCATAATGCTACTATGAATGTGTGTACAAATACCTGTGGAATACCTGTTTCAATGCTTTGGAGTGTATACTCAGAAGTAGACTTTCTGAATGATACAGAAATGCAATGTTTATCTTTTTGAGAAACTGTCATACCACTTTTCACAGTAGTTGTCTATTTCCATTCTCACCAGCAATGTATGAGGATTCCATTTCTCCACATCTTGGTCTGTTTTAGATAGACACTAGCTATTTGTTTTACACATGATAGTGTATATATAAGGTCCATCTAGGCAAAACTGTGGTTTTTCCAGTGGTCATGTATGGATGTGACAGTTGAACCATAAAGAAAGCTGAGAGCTGAAGAATTGATGCTTTCGAACTGTGGTGTTGGGAAAGACTCTTGAGAGTCCCTGGGGCTGCAAGGAACTCAAACCAGTCAATCTTAAAGGAAATCAGTCCTGGATATTCATTGGAAGGACAGATGCTGAAGCTGAAGCTCCAATACTTTGGCCACCTGATGTGAAGAACTGACTCACTGGAAAAGACTCTGCTGCTGGGAAAAATTGCAGGCAGGAGGAGAAGGGGACGACAGAGGATGAGATGATTAGATGGCATCACTGACTCGATGGACATGAGTTTGAGCAAGCTCGGGGAATTGATGAAGGACAGGGAAGACTGGCCCTGGTGTTGCAAAGAGCAGACACGACTGAGCAACTGAACTAGTGTATACACGTCAGTGCAACTCTCCCAGTTCATCTCACCCTCCTCTCCCTCCTTCCCATGTCCACATGTCTGTTTTCTACATCTGTGTTTCTATTTCTTCCTTGCAAATAGGTTCATCTCTATTATTTTTCTAGATTCCATATGTATGTGTTAATAAACAATGTTTGTTTTTCTCCTTCCGACATACCTCTTTCTGTATAACAGGTTCTAGGTTCATTCACCTCACTGCAACTGACTCAAATCCATTCCTTTTTATGTCTGAGTAATATTCCATTGTATATATGTATCACATCTTTTACCACATCATTTCAAGTAAGTAACTGAGTGATTAAATAATTTTAAAAAAATCAATATAGTAAGAGATTTGATCTATTCCTTTTCTCCATTAACCATATGAATGCTACCTTGAAGCTGTGAATTGTGTTCATTCCATGTGCTACAGTGAGTTTTGTTGCATGATAGCAAATGGAAAAAAAAAGCAAAAAAATTGTGATGATACTAACACTCACAGTATTTTACTGATTGCTCTGTTTATTCTTACACATTGTCTACCAAATATTGCCTAAAATAATGAACCAAAAAAAGGGGGGGGTAAATAAATATGGGAGGAGGACTTACATATCTATATAAAAGGTAAGGTAACTGAAAGTCAGATTACTAATTAAGGAAAGAATTAGCCTTAAAGATCTTTTAATTTCTGATCTGTGCTCTCTCCACTACTCAAATATTATGACCCTCTGTTTATAGTGTTAGGCCCTCAAATGCTGAACTCTTAATTTAAACAAGTTTCTTAGAAATTTCCCTAATGGTCCAGTGGTTAAGACTGTGTGTCCACTTCAGGGGGCCTGGGTTTGATCCCTTGTTGGGGAACTAAGATCTTGCATGCTGTACTGGCAAATAAATAAATATTTGAGATAAACAAAAAGCCTTGGAATCCATTGCCAATTGTTTCTAACACTAGCCTTCTTCTTGCATCAAAAAATGTTTCTCCATTATTGTGTTTATTTCATTTGACTCCTCTTGCCATTGGTTATTGGAGAGGGCATTGGCGACCCACTCTGATACTCTTGCCTGGAAAATCCCATGGACGGAGGAGCCTGGTAGCTGCAGTCCATGGGGTCGCTGAGAGTTGGACACGACTGAGCGACTTCATTTTCACTTTTCACTTTCATGCATTGGAGAAGGAAATGGCAACCCACTCTAGTGCTCTTGCCTGGAAAATCCCAGGGATGAGGGAGCCTGGTGGGCTGCTGTCTATGGGGTCGCACAGAGTCGGACATGACTGAGGCGACTTAGCAGCAGCAGCCACTGGTTATACACACCTGCCCCTTATAGCTCATCACTCACTGTGGCACAGAGATGATTCCTTACCCATCACCATGAGATTCACATAGTGCTAAATACATTGCTTGGCATATACATTTGTTAAATTTTTTGTCAGGAGCTCAAGAGATATTATCAATTAATATAGTTCAAAATCTACAGAGGTGTAATTTGTTTTCTAAAAGGTAAGTGTATGCTATATTTCTTTTTTAGTATAGTGATGGTTCAGAGGGTAAAGAATCTGCCTGCAATGCAGGAGACCTGGATTGGATCCTTGGGTCAGAAAGATCCCCTGGATAAAAGAATGGCTACTCACTCAAATATTCTTGCCTGGAGAATCCCATGGATAAAGGAGCCTGGAAGGCTACAGTCTATGGGGTCACAGAGTCAGATACGACTGAGCAACTAACACTTTCATTTTTATAGTGGTAAAGAACACAGATACAGGACCAAAATGCAGGGACATGTATCTAGATTGTGCTGCTTACTAGTTGTGGAAAATTCAGTTACTTTTTTAAAAATTATTATTTATTTATTATATTAAGGGGGGGTGGCAATGTAGTACTTCCTCATATATTATGAACAGTGGGTAATATTTATAAAGCAATTATTACAGTATCATGTGGCAAAGCACATGATAAGCACTATCATGGTTAAACACTATGTGTTGCTGCTATAGTTGTTGATTTCACCTTGGCACCTTCAGAGATGTAATGATGCTTCCTATACAAATTTCACTGACATTTGTTCCATGAGAAGAATGCTGATTCTACATTTCTGAAAAATAAGCCTAACTCTGAGGCCTCCATTTTCTTGATGAATGTAACACTCTTGCTTGTTGCTTCATATTTTGAGATCTGACAGATATGTACATATCTCAGAAAAAAAGACAAAAAACACAAACATCTGCTGCTACTTGATAGGGAAGTAGTTGCATTGAGATATTGGTTCTGAACCATTTTGTGGTTACAGGGCATTCTGCTTTTTCATGGTGGAGAGTAGTAACCTCCATAAGACAAAGAATTACCTATCTTTTCCACCTTTTTCCATTTTTGATTACTTGCCATTTTGCTCTTTTGCAGGAAGAGTAAGTTTGCAAACTCCTCTAGCAATGACAAGACTTCCTTTCCCCTGTTTGTGTGTGTGTTAGTCACTCAGTCGTTAAATACAGTCTGAGTTGGAGGTTTTGAAACAAGATAAATTCTCCATATAAACTAAGAAATGGGAGCTTGACTCACTTTTTGGTGACAGAAGTGATTAATTAATTAATTCAGTCAGTATTTTAGCAAGCATTATTTTTAATGTCTTCTCTGAACCTGAGTTGGTGATGGACAGGGAGGCCTGGCGTGCTGTGGTTAATGGGGTCATAAAAAGTCGGACACTACTGAGTGACTGAACTGAACTGAACTGAACCTCTTTTAGGTATGGGGGTTGAAGAGACAAATAAGAAATATGAAAGCCTTCCTCCTGAAGAATTTAATTTAGTGAAGATTTAAAAACTTCTCTCATGTATTTTAGCCAAATGCACACCAATGCATGGTTCCTAGGTCAGACAAATAGCTCTTGGATATTGATGGGTGCAGAAACAGAACAGAGGGCTGTGGTAGGTCAAATGTGAACTCAGTTACCCAAATTTAAGTGAGTTACCTTCTGTAAACAAATAGGAACTTACTAGAATGTTTCAGGATTAAACTCAAAGAAATCATTAAGTCCAAGTTGAAATACTTAAAAAAAAAAAAAAAGAAATCAGTTCTTTCTCCTTAGAATGCTAAGACCCTCTCCATCCCACTACTTCCCTCGTTACCCACCTTCCCCGAGACCCTTTTGCTCCCCTTTCGGAGAGACACACACCCTGAGATTTGCTTAACTCTTGATGAGCAGACCTGTCAGACTGTTTCTAGAGTCCCAGACTGTAAGGGACCAGACATAATCAGTAAAACTGTAACATATGAGAAAAAAATGACTTTACCACAGAGAGTAATGTTTATAGTCTGTAGGAACACTAGAGGTGGGAGTAAAGGTGGGGCTCCCAAGGAACAAAGTCCTAAACCGATAGAGTTCTACATTACTTTATTAGGACAGTGAGTCCAGACAAATGCAAGGGATATAAATTTCTGTGTGGAATATGAAAACTTGGGGACAGAGCCAGATTATTCATGGCAACAGAGGAGTGGCTGTTTGCTTTTGTGAGTGTTCCCCAGAGAGTACTTAGTCAGCTCCTGAAAATAAATGGTAACAGCCAGCCCTGACCAGCATTTACTATGTGGCAAGAACTGTTCTAAGTTTTTACATGTATTAACTCTTTCAATCCTCACAGAAATACCTCTGATGTAGGGACTAGTAATATGATCTCCATTTTATAGATGAGGAAAATGAAGTCCATGGAGTTTTAGTAACTAGCTCAAGTTACACAGATAATAGTAGAGTAGAGTCTGATGAAAAATCTACCTGTGAAACAGGAGACTCGGGTTCAATCCTTGGGTTGGGAAGATCCCCTGGAGAAGGAAATGGCAACCCACTCCAGTATTCTTGCCTGAAAAATCCCATGGACAGAGGAGTCTGGTGGGCTACAGCCCACAGGGTCGCAAAGCGTCGGGCACGACTGAGCATAGCACAACCTGAGTCCAGTCTATGTTATTAGCCACTCAACACGTTGGCTGCTAAGGTTGCCAGATATTTAAGGAATATTTGCATGAAAGGGCTTTCAACTTATTAGCTTATTCTGAAGACCAACTTCTACTTATGCTTTGAGTATGCATTGAAATCTCTCTTTCTTGGACCACTTCAGGCTATGCTGGGTACCCCTTTCATCACTACCACAGGTTTAGAATGCCTTGCTTTAGAACTGTGATTTACTTTTTGAATTCCCAGTGCTTGACACAGCAATGGGAGCTAATGAGGAACTTGTAAAATGGCATACTGCAGTAGGTAGGATATTTAAGCATAAGTGGTACTTCGAGATCCAAAGAAAATTGAGTATGACGTTAATAATTATAGTTTATGACCATTCTAATAAGCAGTTGGTATTTACACTAAATGTATGTTCAACATCATGACCATTTATTGTACTCTTCAGATTTCTTCAGAGTTTATAAAGCAGACAAATACTAACTACTACTTAAATATTAATGCAGTTAATGTTTCAGTATTAGATACTAATATTAATGTCTCACCACTAGATAATAGTACTGTTAATATTTCAGTATTAGGTACTAAGACCACTAGAATTTTGCCACTAGAAGAATAAAATCTACTTTATTATTTACATAAAACAAAATTCTTCTGCTTTCCTTTAATCTATCCATCCATTTATCTAGTTATTGTGTGACATTTCTCTGTAACTGATGATACAGATTGAAACTTTTCCTTTCTTCCTATCAAAATTAATCCTGAGTCCTCTTGTTTCAAAGTTAGCTGTCACCTTGAGAAGTAACATGATAAACAATAAAATGATGATAATTAATAATGGCTCAATATATTTCAACATTGACATCTCATATATTTGAAAAGGAAAAAATTTAAAGAAAACTCAGAATTATATCTAGGTTATTAATCTTTAAAGCTCTATTCACCATTCAGTAGGTAGGCCCTATTGATGTCTTTGACATACACAATGTGAAATTACTATGTGTATCATATTTTTACTTCCTTAAAAATTTTCTGTGCTTTGCCTATCATCCCCCACCTCAACCCATGCCCTAGCCACTGGAAACCACTGATCTTTTTATTGTCTCCATAGTTTGCCTTTTCCAGAATTTTATGTAATTCTTTTCATGGCTTGAAAACTCATTTTTAGTGCTGAATGACATTTAAGTGTTTGGATGTATCACAGTTTCTTTATCCATTTACCTACTGAAGACCATCATGATTGCTTCTAAGTTCTGGCAATCACGTTCTCAGCAAAGTTTTAAGTAATTTTTGTTATTAATTACAGTAGCATTCAAATACATTTGAAAAGTATTACCCCCAAATATTCAACATATTACTATACTTTGTCTAAAGAAAAATTTTGACAAGCATTTGAAACTTTTTGCACTGGTAAATTTGGAATGATTGGTACAGTAGAAAGAATCCAGGACTTGGAAAGTTTGTGTATATATCTGGATCAGTCAGTGAGTTTATTTTCTTTTAAGTACAGATATGTGCTTGGGAAACTGACTTGATGTCAAATTTTTGGTTGATTATGAAGCCAGCACAGAGTGTGTGATATTAAAGGAAGCTAGCAATAAAATAGACACCTAATGGAGAAAGTCTTGTCACGAATCTCTTTCCTAATGATTCTGGTCCATTCTTACTCTTGGTTCTTCTTTTTCTCTAATTATTATGGACCATAGACACCTGATGGATACTTCCTTCCACCAAGGATTTAGAGATGAGAAAAATAAAGTAGTTCTCTAGCTAAAACTAACCATCCTTTATTGGAAGAGGGCAGAATATCTCCTAGGCTTAATCAGTGTTACTTAAAACTAAAGAAATGCCACACTAACCTAAGCCAAGGGTAACAACAAAGTAGCATTTAGAGAAGCAAATGCATGAGGTTGTGATAGCACCATCATTCTGGAAAGAGAAAGAGATAGAGAGAGCAAAAAAGAAATTAGATCAAGCCTGGCTGATGCATGTGTGTGTGTTTGTGTGTGTGTGTGTGTGTGTGTGTGTGTGTGTGTGTATGTGTGTGTTTGCACACACGTGTGTGTGTATGGGCTCATGCAGCACAACCACTGAGAGGAGGTGCAGAGTTTGGACACAGGTATTCAGTCCCCTTTCTACAGGGAAAGCAGATGCCTGAATATGCTAAAATTAATTTTTCATGATCTATAGACTAGTTCTGAGTTTAAATAGAAGCTAGGACTGCAAGGAGATCCAACCAGTCCATCCTAAAGGAGACTAGTCCTGGGTGTTCATTGGAAGGACTGATGCTGAGGCTGAAACTTCAATACTTTGGCCACCTCATGCGAAGAGTTGACTCATTGGAAAAAGACCCTGATGCCGCGAGGGATTGGGGGCAGAAGGAGAAGGGGACGACAGAGGATGAGATGGCTGGATGGCATCACCAACTCAATGCACATGAGTTTGGGTGAACTCCGGGAATTAGTGATGGACAGGGAGGCCTGGCATACTGCGATTCATGGGGTCACAGAGTCGGACACGACTGAGAGACTGAACTGAACTGAACTGAATTGAGATACTTAAAATGCTCTACCACAAATGATACAATTTAACATATTATTCTATCGGCCAACCTTATAAATTCAGTTAACAAGAGTCTGTAACTAAGAGTTTAATAAACTATTTATTACAAAGTCCAAAATAATGTTAAAAAATGCATTTCAGTCCTCTCTGAAGATGCCTTTTTAAATATGTGACTAAGTATACCCAAATTAGGCCAATGTTTTGACTCTTGTAGCTTTTAGAAGACAAATTCTAAGTACAACATAATTTCTTAAAGTAGAAAATAGATATCACATACTTTTTCATTGAGTTTGAAGACAATGTGTATAAAATAGTGTGTAAAATTTGTGATTGCTGTGCAAAAATGTCTTCCTGAATTCAACTGTGGGAAGAAAGAATTGGATGGTTTGGTGAATCTTCCCCATTTTTAATTCATTGAGCATGCTTCTTTTTTTCCTTTAACAAGTATTTTTATTTTCCCCAGTATATGACACTGTAAATTTATATAGAAAAGAATCATAACTGAAAATAATTCCCAACTGCCCTGACTTCCTGCTAAAGAAGAAAAAGAAATATTTGCATGCTTTTCATTTTGCAAAATAAATTTAGAAAGGAGAATCTATCTAGGTAGCCTGTGTTTTCACTCAATGATTCTGACATAAATATGTTTTAATCATATTTAAAACGTTTCTCTCTTATACAGAAGATGTTGTATACATCTTGGTGTTTATTACAACATACACTTAGATGAAAAATAAAATTAAATGGATTTCAGCATGCATTGGAGAAGGAAATGGAAACCCACTCTAGTGTTCTTGCCTGAAGAATCCTAGGGACAGAAGAGCCTGTTGGGTGCCATCTATGGTGTCACACAGAGTCAGACACGACTGACGTGACTTAGCAGCAGCAGTAGCAGCAGCCAAGCAAGTGACTTCATAGCACAGATCTAAAGTTCTATTGGTACTGGAATAAGTATATGTTATAAATTGGAGGTTTTACAGTGGTTTCTATTCTATTTGGTGGAGAATTTAAGTTTCAGGCTCTTGAAAACAAACCAGAAGATAGTAATATATGTTGTGACTCTCTGTTATATATAAAAGATTCACTTTGCTGTATAGCAGAAAGTAAAACAACATAGTAAATCAACTATACTCCAATAAAAAATAAAAATACAACCGTGTCTATTCCTAAAGGAGCAGAACTAATGTTAGAAAAGCACTTAAACTATGACCTTTTCTTTTGCCAGTGATAAGACCTAGCTTTCCAGAAAGGCAGTTGCAAGTTTAATATATCTAGGTCCTATAGACTACAAACAAGCAAATGCAAAGAAGATGACCACTGTACTATTAAGCAATCTGAAAATGCTATCATGTGAGAAGGAAATAAAAATGAGGCCTTTAATATAACTTCTGATATTTTTCCCTTTTTGTCCTCATTTTAATGTAGGCTTGCATCATATCATACTTAGACTTTTATAATATCCTTCTAATTTGTCTTCCTCTCTCCAACTTCAACATATCTCCAGTCACCCTCTTTGCCACCAGAATTATGTTTTCTAAATTAGGAATGTAGTAAAATTACTTCCCAAGTTGGTGAAGCAATCTATCAACTCTTGGTGAAAGTTCCATCTTCTTTCCATAATTTTCTCTTCAACTATATTAATATTTTTTTCTTCCTTCTTTACCCTAACCTACAATAATATTTAACTGTGTACCATTTATCAAGTGTTCTTGGCAAATGCATCTCATGTATCTGTGAAAAAATTTAAATGCTATATATTATATGTTTCCTTCCTTCCAGTTTGCTTAAAAATTTTTGGCCCTACAAAAAAGTACAACCTCTCATGGTCTTTTCATTTGGATTAATTACTATTAATATTTTGTCACATTTTCTTTCTCTCCATGTATATGTTTTTCTCCTTCTGCTCTTCTTCCTTCTTCATATTATCAATGAAACATTTGGAAGTAAGTAACAGGCATGATGACCTTTCGTGCCTAAATAATTCAGTGTATATTACCAAAGAAAAGGATATTTAATTCATTCAGTTCAGTTCAGTTCAGTAGGTCAGTTGGTTTTGACTCTTTGGGACCCCATGAATTGCAGCATGCCAGGCCTCCCTGTCCGTCACCAACTCCTGAAGTTCACTCAAAGTCACATCCATCGAGTCGGTGATGCCATCCAGCCATCTCATCCTCTGTCGTCCCCTTCTCCTCCTGCCCCTAATCCCTCCCAACATCAGAGTCTCTTCCAATGAGTCAACTCTTCGCATGAGGTGGCCAAAGTACTGGAGTTTCAGCTTTAGCATCATTCCTTCCAAAGAACACCCAGGACTGATCTCCTTTAGAATGGACTGGTTGGATCTCCTTGCAGTCCAAGGGACTCTCAAGAGTCTTCTCCAACACCACAGTTCAAAACCATCAGTTCTTTGGCGCTCAGCCTTCTTCACAGTGCAACTCTCACATCCATACATGACTACTGGAAAACCATAGCCTTGACTAGATGGACCTTAGTAGGTAAAGTAATGTCTCTGCTTTTGAATTTACTATCTAGGTTGGTCATAACTTTTCTTCCAAGGAGTAAGCATCTTTTAATTTCATGGCTGCAGTCACCATCTGCAGTGATTTTGGGACCCCAAAATATAAAGTCTGCCACTGTTTCCACTGTTTCTCCATCTATTTCCCATGAAGTGATGGGACCAGATGCCATCATCTTTGTTTTCTGAATGTTGAGCTTTAAGCCAACTTTTTCACTCTCCTCTTTCACTTTGATCAAGAGGCTTTTTAGTCCTCTTCACTTTCTGCCATAAGGGTGATGTCACCTGCATATCTGAGGTTATTGATATTTCTCCTGTCAATCTTGATTCCAGCTTGTGTTTCTTCCAGCCCAGCATTAAAGCATAATTTCCATATTAAGGTAATCAGTAATGCAATAATATTATTTAATATACAGTTTGTAAAACTTTTCAAAGTTGCACAGTTTTGAAGTTCTGATGGCTCTAAGTAAATTTTGACCCTCTTAGGGAGAATTTATAGAGACCAATTCACATGGGAAATTATAAATAAGGCATTGGCTAGTATTTGAGCTCTTATGCCCTATATTTGGTACAGTGTTGATGATGGTGACTCACTGGAGAAGGAGAAACTACCCAAAGAAATATAGGTTATATGTTTGCAGTCAGGTCCACCACACTAGTAGGCCCTCTAACCCTTATGTTTAAAACTGATGAAGAATGAAAGGATGCTATCATGAAAATGGATCACCAAATGCCCCATATTAAGGTAGATTCTTTTTTTAAAAGCTGTCATTGTGTGATTCAAGTTCAAATAAGACAAAGAGCCAAAATCCTAGTCTCAGATGGAAGCAAAATGGCCATACCACTGAATGAAAGTTCTCTCAAAGCTGGAACAGATGGTGTCACTAATGATGACCTTATCTCTCAATATATAGAGTTTTGGGTGAACAAAACATTGGAAATTCATTTGGTTGGGTTGCAAGCAGTTGCTATGTAGCACAAAATGGAAAGTGGATGCACTTGATTCCTGGCATATAGTAGCTCTCGCTTACCCTTTTATTCTGATTTTGGTCACTTTAAAAAGAATAATACTGAATTCTCTGAGGAAACTATAAGCAAAGTGAAAAGATGGCCTTCAGAATGGGAGAAAATAATAGCAAATGAAGCAACTGACAAAGAATTAACCTCAAAAAATATACAAGCAACTCCTGCAGCTCAATTCCAGAAAAGTAAGAGACCCAATCAAAAATTGGGCCAAAGAACTAAATAGACATTTCTCCAAAGAAGACATGCAGATGGCTAACAAACACATGAAAAGATGCTCAACATCACTCATTATCCGAGAAATGCAAATCAAAACCATAATGAGGTAACATCTCACACCAGTCAGAATGGCTGCTATCCAAAAGTCTACAAACAATAAATGCTGGAGAGAGTGTGGAGAAAAGGGAACCCTCTTACAATGCAAACTAGTACAGCCACTATGGAGAACAATGTGGAGATTCCTTAAAAAACTGGAAATAGAAATGCCATATGACCCAGCAATCCCACTACTGGGCATACACACTGAGGAAACCAGAATTGAAAGAGACATGTGTACCCCAATGTTCATCACAGCACTGTTTACAATAGCCAGGACATGGAAGCAACCTAGATGTCCATTGGCAGATGAATGGATAAGAAAGCTGTGGCACATATACACAATGGAATATTACTCAGCTATTAAAAAGGATACATTTGAATCAGTTCTAATGAGGTGGATTAATTATAGGAGCCTATTATATAGAGCGAAGTAAATCAGAAAGAAAAACACCAATACAGTATATTAATGCATATATATGGAATTTAGAAAGATGATAATGATGACCCTATATGTGAGACAGCAAAAGAGACACAGATATAAAGAACAGACTGTTGGATTCTGTGGGAGAAGGTAAGGGTGGGATGATTTGAGAGAACAGCACTGAAACCTGTATATTATCATATGTGAAATTGATCGCCAGTCCAGGTTCAATGCATGAGGCAGGGCCCTCAGGGCTGGTGCACTGGGATCACCCTGAGGGATGGGATGGGGAGGGAGGTGGGAAGGAGGGTCAGGATGGGGAACACATGTACACCCATGGCTGATTCATGTGAATGTATGGCAAAAACCACCACAATATTGTAAAGTAATTAGCCTCCAATTAAAATAAAAAATAAATAAATAAAAAGAATAATACTTAGGGGCAGGATAATTTCTCCCTGTTCCCAAAATGGACTAAAGTACAAATGCACTGATTTCAATAGGCTAAAAAGTATCAGAAAAGGAGAAACTCATACTTTTACAACTCTATTTGCCACAGGTGCCAGAAGTCAGCATCTTACCCAGTCCCATTGTGGGAGGAGGTGCTTAGATTCACCTTATGGGAGTTTGGGCAGAGTTCATGATGTGGAAGTTAAACAAAGGTGACTTTGTGGAAGAGTATCTTCGGGCCAACTCAATGAATTTTTGTTGTTTATCATACAACTAAATATATGATAGGGACTGATGTTTGTATGCTTTTATTTCCCAATTCCATCTGTGACCAAGTGGATTCTCTCAGTTGGACAGAGTAACATGTAGAGAAGAGCTTGTACCTTTGATGTCCCACAGCCGTAATGACTACTTTGTGACTGATGATTTTGCCAGCTACAGACTCAGGCAAGTGAAGCAGCTCCACCTCGAGGCTTCCCTTGAGATTTTGGACTAACTGTCCCTCTGCCATCTCTAACAGTCATGCCCACTTTGAAAAGTAGCTGTTAACTTTCTATAGAGATACCTGACTCATGGGTTCCTTGTTAGTCTTTAGCCTGATAGTCTGATAAGTTGTGTCAACTTGAACAAAATGAATAATATGGTAGGAAGGGTTCAAAAGATCTTGCTCATCAAATGGAAATAGTATATCGAAGAGTACAGATAGCATCATCCCAAAGGCATCTCAGCTTTACCTTTTGCATTTGGGAGAAAGTCTATTTTATACTCTGCTGTCTCATGCAAAGTCACTAGATTAATGAAGCCCTTGATTCACAGAGGTCTCCTAAATATCTAGTCCAAGTACACTGCTGGTTGAGCTAAACTGCTATTCAACAGTGTGTTCTGGGCTGCTGCAACTATTCAACCATAGGTGCTAGAAATGGAAAATCCAAATTGCCTGTGTTTGCTACTCTCTGTGGGCAGAAATCAAGTTCTTTCTCATAACTCTGGCCATATTTCCCTGAAGGAACCTTGTTATATTTGGTTCAGTTGGCCATGTTAGAATAGTTTGGTCTTCCACTTGAAGAAATACAGATTAACAGATTAAAGATACTCTTATTTGGAACTATGTATTATTGAAACAAATTGCAATTTTAAAAACAAAATGCAAATATGCTATGCACTGAATGCCCATATGTAATGTACGAGAGCCAAAGTGGATAACATAATGAATCTCTGTAAGTTTTACAAAAATGTCTTTGTCCTTATTGCACTTGAACTCTCTTGATCACAGGTGTGGCGTGAATAGGTAACTGCTGAAAAATAAGTGTTATAGCTATGGGATAAACCAACTTTGCAGCAATGGTGGTGAAATAATAAACCAGGTACTTATGGAAGGAACAATAAAAACCTCCAGAATATAGCAGAGAGAGATACATTAATGATCTTTTTTTTCTTTAATATCCACCACTGTCACCTTCCTCATGGAGGAAAATGCCCTGATAAGACTCTTCCACACTGCTGCAAGCATCTTAACTTCAACAGGAAAAGGTGACAAGAAATGTGTCCTTGACTTTGGCTGAAGTGATTGATGATACCTTTAAAGGTTCATTATTCTTCCTATCACAGTGAGTGAAGGGAGCCAAACACGCATAGGACACACTGTATGATTACATTTATATTAAGTTCAAGGGCAAGTAAAAAGGAATCTATAATGCTAGAAGCCAAAATAATAGTTACCCAAGGATAAAGGCTGAATTGATTGGGAAGAAGCTGAGGTTATTTTCTGGAGTGATAGAAATATTCTGTATTCTCATCTCTGCTGTGGTTGAATGTGAAATTCAAACATCAGTACACTTTAGATTTGTGAAATTTAATATATTCACATTATCTTCTATTAAAAATGTTTTAAAAAAAAGATTTCTAGGGGGACATCACTTTTTCCTTCCCTTCCATCTAGTGCTAGAGATAATAAATTCAAATTCTTATTGACTGTGCCATGTGTTTGCTTTTGATTCACCCTTGCTTTCTGTAGAGCTCTTTGGGGGTCCTAGTTTTATCTGAAGAATGTCAACTTGAGAGTTTCCTGAAATTCCCCTTATGCCCCCATATCACATGTAGTCATCAAAATGCCTTCTCAGAGGTCTGGCAGACACTCTCAGGGTAAATGGCTATACTAATGCCATGTATCCCAGGATTTCTGTTTTATTTGTTCATTCTTTTCAACATATTCCTATTTTTCAGATCACTTTAAAATGAGTTTTATTATCTATTTTTAAAGTCTTTATTGAATTTGTTACAATATTGCTTCTTTTATGTTTTGGTTTTTTTGGCTATGAGGCATATCGGATCTTAGCTCCCTGACCAGGGATAGAACCTGTACCACCTGCATTGGGAGGCAAAGTTTTAACCACTAGACCACCAGGGAAATTCCATAAAATTAGTTTTAAAAGATGTCTGTGAATGTGCATTTCATCATTATATGGTTTTATTCAAAAAGGTCACCCTGGCTATCTATGCTCTAGTAAAAGAGTGACTCTTATTCTTAATTTTCCTTCTGTGCCTTAGATCTTTTGTTTTCAAGCTTAGTTTGAAGAGGTTTTTGTTTGTCATTGTTATATTGCTCTTGATCTTTGTAGTCCTTGGATCCAATATAGCCATTTTGCAGATGCACTCCTGTATCCTCATCCCCCAGTGTGGTATGAGATCCAATATTTATAACTAGGCCCTTCTCCCCTGTAACAAAACCATGAAAAGACTTATTCATTCACTGAACACCAGATCTCTTGACCCATGTCCTACGTGTATGGCTTTGTTTTCTTTCTCTCCCCAACCCATTTCTACTGGAGAAGTAATCACAAGTGGGCACAGTGTTTTAGCCTTTCTCTTGGAGCAACCAATTCTGGCTTCTGATTTAATGTAATAAACATGGCTTGTGTCACCTGACGTACATATATACCCTGTAGTTGGTGAAATTGATTGTCTCAGTCTATTCTTGGTAACAGAGCACAGAAAACACTGGCTGAAGCCCACAGTTACAATTTTTTGTTTTGGTTAAACAAACTTGTTTCTATTTGAAGTTTTTAGATGCATATTTTATCAGTCATTGTGATATTTAGAGGGAAGGGAGCAATAGAAAGTGTTATCTTACAGTGTGCCATCTGAATTCAAATATCTGCCTCTGGAGGGATCTGCATCTGGATTTTTGTAACTGCTGATCTCTCCACAAGAAATGAATAGTAAACCATTACTTGGTCTTATACTCAGACCAACTGCAACCTGTTTGGGAAACATTTCTCCTCTCATTTCCCTAGGAAGACTGAATAAGCCTTAACCTTAAACCCTCATTGCATTTTAAACATCTCCTTTTTATAGCTCTTATCATATAGTATTATCTTGTTTTCATGCATCTTTTCCCTGTGAAATTCTGAGTTCCTTGAGAGCAGACATCATATCATGTTCAAATCTGAATCATCTGTACGTAGCAATGTGCCTTCTGAAGTAAGTACTCCAAATACTATTAAAATTAATTAGCTAATTAATTAAATATCACAATTTAATTTCCAGGGTTTTATAATCTGACTCAATACAAGCTCTGCATTTTTTTCCTACTCTGGTTTTAAACAACTACCCGCTGCGCCAGCTAACTTATTGCCTCGTTTCCCAAACATGCTGTGATATGCTTATTCCTTTTCTTGGGCTTTTCTCTTAACTTAGAATGCTGTCTCTCTGCTTTGAAAATTAGTAGTGGGTGTGTGATATATTTAGCAACTCTCTATTTACAGCAGTATTTTTAAATCTTGAAATGCAACGACCAATGTATACATTTTTAAAGGAATATAAATGAAAAGCCTCAGAGAAATTGTAGGGAAACTAGGGGAAGTGATTCAAACCTATGTGACATTAAACACAAGTTCAAGTTTCATTCTGCTTGCATTGGTCTGAATTTCACAGAACTGGCTGATAAATGCCAGTGATTTAATGGGCAACAGAGAAATATAATGTCGATGGGCATCATGCTCTAGTTTGCTTTCCAGAGGTTAGAGGGCTAAGGAGCTTATTTGGAATTTGCTGTTGCAAAACCACACAAACATTATGCTGACGTTAGTGTCTACAATTTGACTAAAATGTGTGTTTAAAAAACCATGTTTATGTTCCATCCAAACATGATATTAGATAAAACAAGTAGCACTAGAGCAACTGTGCATGTGTTTAAAGCAGATACCAATGTGGTGTTTGGATTCATTCCACACAGTTTTCACTTTACATTTTAAGAGTGTGGCAGGATACAACCAAAAATGGAATTTTGAATGCTGAATCTATTAACTGGCTTGTATTTTTGTGAGTGACAGGTTTCAGATAAAGGAGGAATATTCACCTTAAAAAATACACTACACAGGAAATTCAAAGTGACTGATCAAATTCATTTCTCCCATTACTTTTAACAGCTAAATTTATGAAAGTTATACTAGAAATGAGATTTAACTTAAACTTAGTAAGATGTCTCAAAACACAGGAAAATAGATATTAGATATTTGCCAAAATATCTAAATAACCAAAATTAGATATTTGGCTAAATGTCTGTTAGCTACAGATGATTAATAAGTATTTATGAATTTACTGTTAACTAATCTGACTAAAAATATATTTATAGGTAAATATAGCATGAAATTTTAAACCTAGAGATTTTGAATGTGTTGGCCAGGATTTCAGCTCCAGCTTCACCACTTTTGGCCAAATTACTTTTATACTCTGTTTAAGATACTTCTCGCATAAAATCGATGTCTATAGCATCGTATATTTTAAATTAAATGCAGAATAGAATATATGAGCTAATTTCACTCACACATATATTTTATCTAACAATATTGTATGTGTACATCTGTGTACATATATACATAGTGTTGCTGGAATATGAAATTAGTTTATATAAAGATATGTATATGAGTTTATAAACATTTAGACATAAAATAATATACCTATATGAATTCATGGGTATATATGTGTGTGTGAGTGCTTTGAACAGTAAATATCTGGTTTATAGTAAATAATATAGGCATTACTAATTATTATCACTAACTGCCATTATGAATGACTATCTATGTTTCCAGCTAAGGTCACCTTCTCCATTTGCACTTCAATCACATCCACAGTAGCCTACTCCAGCTCATTCTGTTTTCCCTTTCCCTCATCATCGTCTTCTACTCTCTCCTGGATATTTTGCTATCAGCATTCAAACTTGCTGAGACTTGTACCATTTTAAGCAAATGTCTTTTTTATACAAAGTGCCACAGCAATGGAGGACAAAGTGCTTTTACTATTCCAATAAATGATACCAAGACAGCTGGAAACCTGTATTAAAGTAAATTTGACCTTAGCGTTTACCATTTCCAAATGGATTGCAGACATATATGTGAAAGATAATACATGTGATGATACAGAACAACAAGAGAACACCTTCATTACTGTGGATGGGCACAGATTTTTTAAAGTAAAACACAATAAGATACTAATCATAGAAAAGACTTGAAAAATTGAACTCTATTAAAATTTAGGAGTTCTGTTCATAAGGAGATATTAATAGAGTGAAAAGCCACAGAATTGAATATGATGTTTGTAACTGGACATGGAACAACAGACTGGTTCCAAATAGGAAAAGGAGTACGTCAAGGCTGGATATTGTCACCCTTCTTATTTAACTTCTATGCAGAGTACATCATGAGAAACGCTGGGCTGGAAGAAACACAAGCTGGAATCAAGATTGCCGGGAGAAATATCAATAACCTCAGAACTGCAGATGACACCACCCTTATGGCAGAAAGTGAAGAGGAACTAAAAAGCCTCTTGGTGAAAGTGAAAGTGAAGAGTGAAAAAGTTGGCTTAAAGCTCAACATTCAGAAAATGAAAATCATGGCATCCGGTCCCATCACTTCATGGCAAACAGATGGGGAAACAGTGGAAACAGTGTCAGACTTTATTTTGGGGGGCTCCAAAATCACTGCAGATGGTGACTGCAGCCATGAAATTAAAAGACGCTTACTCCTTGGAAGGAAAATTATGACCAACCTAGATAGCATATTCAAAAGCAGAGACATTACTTGCCGACTAAGGTCCGTCTAGTCAAGGCTATGGTTTTTCCTGTGGTCATGTATGGTTGTGAGAGTTGCACTGTGAAGAAGGCTGAGCGCCGAAGAATTGATGCTTTTGAACTGTGGTGTTGGAGAAGACTCTCGAGAGTCCCTTGGACTGCAAGGAGATCCAACCAGTCCATTCTGAAAGAGATCGGCCCTGGGATTTCTTTGGAAGGAATGATGCTAAAGCTGAAACTCCTGTACTTTGGCCACCTCATGCGAAGAGTTGACTCATTGGAAAAGACTCTGATGTTGGGAGGGATTGGGGGCAGGAGGAGAAGGGGACGACAGAGGATGAGATGGCTGGATGGCATCGCGGACTCGATGGACGTGAGTCTGAGTGATCTCTGGGAGATGGTAATGGACAGGGAGGCCTGGTGTGCTGCGATTCATGGGGTCGCAAAGAGTCGGACACGACTGAGCGACTGAACTGAACTGAACTCATATGACAGTGTAGTTTATATACAGAATATATGATGAGTTCCTATAATTCAGTAAGAAAAAGGCAGTAAAATTACTGGCTAAGCACTTCAGTGGAGGATATTCAAACAGACAAAGTATTCCAATGGTGATCAATTAAAAGGAAATGAAAATCAAATAAAATACTACTTCACACTGACCAACATAACTAGAAATCAAAAGATAGACAATATCTGCTGTTGGTAAGGATGTGAAGCAATGGGAATTCTCATACACTGCTGCTGCTGCTAAGTCGGTTCAGTCGTGACCGACTCTGTGCGACCCCATAGACGGCAGCCCACCAGGCTCCCCCGTCCCTGAGATTCTCCAGGCAAGAACGCTGGAGTGGGTTGCCATTTCCTTCTCCAAGCATGAAAGTGAAAAGTGAAAGTGAAGTCGCTCAGTCGTGTCCGACTGTTAGCGACCCCATGGACTGCAGCCCACCAGGCTCCTCCGTCCATGGGATTTTCCAGGCAAGAGTACTGGAGTGGGGTGCCATTGCATGGAAATATACAGTCACAACTACTTGAACAGCTCTGTTAGTATTGATTAAAGCTGAGCTTATGTATAACCTATGTCCAGTGATTCTAGTATACTGGTTTACATTTTACTTTATTAAAGTCTGTTTTTTTCAACAGAACCACAAGAACAAGGGATTTTATGTTATGTTTGTGGCTGAAACCTAAGTGCCTAGAGTATAGCCTGGCCCAATGTATACACCTGTTAACTCAGCTGGTAAAGAATCCACCTTCAATGCGGGAGAGCCAGGTTCCATTCCTGAATTGGGAAGATCCGCTGGAGAAGGGAAAGGCTACTCATTCCAGTATTCTTGGGCTTCCCTAGTGGCTCAGCTGGTAAAGAATCCTCCTGCAATGCAGAACATCTGGGTTCAGTCCTTTGGTTGGGAAGATCCCCTGGAGAAGGGAACAGCTACCCACTCCAGTATTCTGGCTTGGAGAATTCCACAGGCTGTATAGTCCATGGAGTCTCAAAGAGTTGGACACAACTGAGCAACTTTTACTCACTCACTGCCTACATTTGGTAAAGAACTTTCAATTCCTGTATTAATGTGTAAGCAGGTTTCTGAATGGGAAGGCTTTTATTTAGTACACAGTATCTTTTGCCCTTATGATTATTCTTCTGTGATTTGTCAAGACAAAGAATTGGTTCTACCTAAAAAAGCAGTAAAGTTATAGCAGTATAAAATGAATAACTATAATAATCAAGACTAATTATGATTTAAATAACCTCAGTATGTCAAAACAAAAATGATAAAATATAGCATTTTTAATCTCTCAAGTCTGTTAAAGTAACTCTGAGTCATAATTTTATTTTTATGGCATCTCAGTAATGTAGACAGTGAATTTGTTTATTATCATTTAATCCAACTAGGACCTAGGTAATTGATTCTGGAAAAATTTAAAACTGAGTGTCTTAAAATTATTATAAGGATGGCATTGGGTAGATTGATTGATTGATTGAATATTATAGCCTCAGAAAGATGTTAAAACTGTAGAAAGAGATTTATATCAGAAATTAGAAAGCCCTAAAGAAGTTAAGTCTTATGGTTGACCTTTGTTTTGGGTATGAAAATTTCCCTGAGAGTGTTTAAGAAAGCAGCCAAGAACAAATATTTGTGGAACAGCTGCAATATAAATAAATTACAATTAAAGTTTTCTCCTCCCAAGTTTGGGGTTAAAAAATATGAATTTTGGAGGGTTTTTGTTTGTTTGTTTAGAATTTTATGATTTGCTATGACGTACATGGTGCATAATCATTTATACAAGTCGAATGAGAAATTTACATTAACAATTTTCATGAAAGTGAAGTTGCTCAGTTATGTCTGACTCTTTGCGACTCCATAGACTATACAGTCCTTGGAATTCTCCAGGCCAGAATACTGGAGTGGGTAGCCTATCCTTCTCCAGTGGATCTTCCTGACCCAGGAATGGAACCAGGGTCTCAAATTCTTTTCCAGCTGAGCTATCAGGGAAGCCCCTAAATTTTCATGAATTAACACAAATAATATTTTCCTGAATTAACACAAGTAATATTTTTTCATGAATTAACACAAATAATATTTTTTAAGTATTTGGAATTCCCCAAGTGTAAGTGTGTGTAGTATTAGGATGAGATGGTTGGATGGCATCACTGACTCAATGGACATGAGTTTGAGCAAACTCAGGGAGATAGTGAAGAACATGGAAGCCTGGTGTGCTGCAGTTCATGGGGTCACAAAGAGTTGGACGTGACTTAGTGACTGAACAACAACAAATTTTTATATAATTGCATATATTTTAAGATGGAGTTATGTTCAATAGTTTGCTAACCCTAATTTTACTGAAATGTCTACCAGCTTTGTGATATAGTTGATAATTAGTAGACAAATACACTTAATATTGAGAGACATTATGAAGTTATTTAAGCTCTCATAAGTATTCATTTTTGGATCCAGATAATGTGGAAAATGGCAATGACTATCTTATAAAGTAGTTTTGATGGTTACATAAGACCAGGTTGGTATTGCATTTAGTGCTAAGCCTGCTACATGGTAGCATACAATAAATATTCATTATTATTATGTTTCAAATATTCATAGTTGATATTTTAAATGCTTTACTTAATGACCAGGACAAAACCTTACTGTTCATATAACTGGCTATATTTTGCATGGAAAAGTTCATAAATTATGCAAAAGAATAAAATGAAAATGTGATATTTTAACAGGATTTACTGATTCTAAACATACTAAAAATATAAGTTTTAAAAAAAAAAGTGTTGTCCCTCTCCCAGGAAGCATTTTTGCTTCTGAGATATAAAGATTTAAAAACATTTGTGTACAAATTGTTCTCAGTGTAATAGACTAAAGTAGCTAGAAATTAAATTGAAGCCACTCACTAGGAAAATATTCATTTTCTTTTTTTTTAATTTTTATTTTTACTTTATTTTACTTTACAATACAATACTGTATTGGTTTTGCCATACATTGACATGAATGCCACGGGTGTACATGAGTTCCCAATCCTGAACCTCCCTCCCACCTCCCACCCCATATCATCTCTCTGGATCATCCCCGTGTACCAGCCCCAAGCATCCTGTATCCTAATGTATACTATTATGGTCAATTTTTGAAATTAATAAAAATCTCAAGAACACTATAAATATAATTTTTTTAATTAATTTATTTTTTATAGAAGAATAATTGCTTTACAGAATTTTGCCATTTTCTGTCAAACTTCAACATGAATCAGCCATAGGTATACACATATCCTCTACCTTTTGAGTCTCCTTCCCATCTTCCTCCCCATCCCACCCCTCTAGATTGATACAGAGCCCCTGTTTGATTTTCCTGAGCCATACAGCAAATTCTTGTTGGCTATCTATTTTACATAAGGTAATGAAAGTTTCCACGTTACTTTTCCCATATATCTCACCCTCTCCTCCCCTCTCCCCATGTCCATAAATCTATTCTCTATGTCCATTTCTCCACTGTTGCCCTGTAAATATTCTTGAGTGTCATTTTTCTAGATTCTGTATATATGCATTAGAATACAATGTTTATCTTTCTCTTTCTGACTTACTTCAAGCTGTATAATAGGTTCTATGTTCATCCACCTCATTAGAACTGACTCAAATGTGTTCCTCTTTATGACTGAGTAATATTTCATTGTGTATATGTACCACATCTTCTTTATCCATTCATCTGTTGATGGATATCGAGGTTGCTTCCATGTTCTAGCTATTGTAAATAGTGCTGCAATGAACATTGGAATACATGTGTCTTTTTCAATTTTGGTTTCCCCAGGATATATGCTGAGTCACACAGTGGTTTTATTCCTAATGTTTTAAGGATCTCCATACCATCTTCCATACTGGCTGTATCAATTTACATGCCCAGCAACAGTGCAAGAGTGTTCCCTTTTCTCCACACCCTCTCCAGCATTTATTGTTTGTAGACTTTTTGATAATGACCATTATGACCAGTGTGAGGTGATATCTCTTTGTAGTTTTGATTTGCATTTCTCTATTAATGAGCAACTTTGAGCATCTTTTCATGTGTTTGTTAGCCATCTGTATATCTTCTTTAGAGAAATATCTGTTTAGATCTTTTCCCCACTTTTTGATTAGGTTTTTTGTTTTCCTGGCATTGAGTTTTATGAGCTTCTTGTATATTTTGGAAATTGATCCTTTGTCAGCTGTTTCATTCGCTATTATTTTCTCCTATTCTGAGGGTTGTCTTTTCACCTTGCATAGCTTCCTTTGCTGTGCAAAAGCTTTTAAGTTTAATCAGGTCCCACATGTTTACTTTTATTTCCACTACTCTAGGAGAAGGGTCATAGAGGATCTTGCTTTGATTTATGTCATTGAGTGTTCTGCCTATGTTTTCCTCTAAGAGTTCTATAGTTTCTGGTCTTACATTTAGGTATTTAGTCCATTTGAGCATACCTCTGTGTATAGTATTAAGAAGTATTCTAATTTCATTCATTTACGTGTAGCTGTTCAGTTTTCCCAGCACCATTTATTGAAGAGGCTATCTTTGCCCCATGGTATCTTCTTGCCTCCTTTGTCAGAAACAAGGTACCCATAGATGCATGGGTTTATTTCTGGACTTTCTATCTTGTTCCATTGGTCTATATTTCTGTTTTTGTGCCAGTACCATACTGTCTTGATGACTGTAGCTTTGTAGTATAATCTGAAGTCAGGAAGGTTGATTCCTCCAGCTCCATTCTTCTTTCTCAAGATTGCTTTTGCTATTCAGGGTCTTCTGAGTTTCCATATGAATTATGAATTTTTTTTGTTCTAATTCTGTGAAAAATGCCATTGGTAATTTGATAGGGATCACATTGGATCTGTAGATTACATTTGGTAGTATAGATATTATCACAGTATTGATTCTTCCTACCCAGGAACATGGAATATCTCTCCATCAGTTTATGTCATCTTTAATTTCTTTCATTAGTGTCTTATAATTTTTTGTGTACAGTTCTTTTGTCTCCTTAGGTAAGTTTATTCCTAGATATTTAATTCTTTTTGCTGTAATGGTGAATTGGACTGATTACTTAATTTCTCCTTCTGAGTTTTCATTGTTGGTATATAGAAATGCAAGTGATTTCTATGTATTGATTTTGTATCCTGCAACTTTGCTAAATCCACTTATTAGCTCTGGTAATTTTTTGATACTATCTTTAGGGTTTTCTATGTATAGTATCATTTCATCTGCAAACAGTGAGAGCTTTACTTCTTCATCTGGATTCCTTTTATTTCTTTTTCTTCTCTGATTGCTGTAGCTAGGACTTCCAGGACTATGTTGAATAATAGTCACATAAGTGGACACCCTTGTCTTGTTCCTTATCTTAGGGGGAATGCTTTCAGTTTTTCACCATTGAGAATAATATTTGCTGTAGGCTTATCATATATGGCCTTTACTATGTTGAGATAGGTTCCTTCTATGCCCATTTTTTGAAGAGTTTTAATCATAAATGGGTGCTGAATTTTGTTAAAGGCTTTTTCTTCATCTATTGAGATTATCTTTTTTTGTGTTGTCTTTCTCTGATTTTGGTATCAGGCTGATGGTGGCTTCAGAGAATGAGTTTGGAAATGTTCCTTCCTCTGCAATTTTTTGAAAGAGTTTTAGAAGGATAAGCATTAGCTCTTCTCTAAATGTTTGCTAGAATTCTCCTGTGATGCCCTCTCGTCCTGGGCTTTTGTCTTTTGGGAGATTTTTGATCACAGCTTCAATTTCAGTGCTTGTCATTGGGTTGTTCATAATTTTTATTTCTTTCTGGTTCAGTCTTGGAAGATTTAACTTTTCTAAGAATCTGTCCATTTCTTCCAGGTTAGCTATTTTATTGCCATATAGTTGTTCAGAATAGTCTTTTATAATCCGTTGTATTTCTGCATTGTTTCTTGTAACCTCTCCTTTTTCATTTCTGATTTTGTTGATTTGATTCTTCTCTCTTTTTCTTGATGAGTCTGGCTAAAGGTTTGTGAATTGTGCTTATCTTCTAAAAGAACTAGCTTTTAGCTTTATTAATCTTTACTATTGTTTATATCATTTCTTTTTCATTTATTTCTTCTTGGAACTTTATGATTTCTTTCCTTCTACTAATTTTGGGGCTTTTTGTTTTTCATTTTCCAGTCATTTTAGTTATAAAGTTAGGTTGCCTGTTTGATGTTTTTCTTGTTTCTTGAGGTAGAATTGTATTGCTATAAACTTCCCTCTTAGAACTGTTTTTGCTGCACCCCATAGGTTTTGAGTTCTCCTATTTTCATTGTCATTTGTTTCTAGAAATTTTTTGATTTCCCTTTTGATTTCTTCAGTAACCTGTTAAGAAAGTGAGAGTGAAGTCATATCTGACTCTTTGCGACCCTGTGGACTGTGTAGCCTACTACGCTCCTCCATCCATGGGATTTTCCTGGCAAGAGTAATGGAGTGGGTTGCCATTTCCTTCTCCAGAGGATCTTCCTGACCCAGGGATTGAGCTTGGGTCTCCCACATTGTAGGTAGATGCTTTATTGTCTGAGTGACCAAGGATGTCCCAGTAACCTGTTGGTTATTTAGAAAAATGTTTAATCTCCATATGTTTGTGTTTCTTAGTTTTTTTCCTTGTAATTGATATCTAGTCTCATAGCATTGTGGTTGGAGAATATGCTTGATATGATTTCAATTTTCTTAAATTTATTGACGTTTGATTTATGACACAAGATGTGGTCTATCCTGGAGAATGTTCCATGTGCACTTGAGAAGAAGGTGTATTCTTCTGCATTTGGATGGAATGTCCTAAAGATATCAATGAGATCCATCTCATCTAATATATCATTTAAGACTTGTGTTTCTTTATTAATTTTGTTGTGATGATCTGTCTGTTGGTGTGAGTGAGGTGTTAAAGTCTCCTGCTAACATTGTGTTCAGTTCAGTTCAGTCACTCAGTCGTGTCTGACTCTTTGCAATCCCATGAATCGCAGCATGCCTGGCCTCCCTGCCCATCACCAACTCCCAGAGTTCACTCAGACTCATGTCCATCGAGTCAGTGATGCCATCCAGCCATCTCATCCTCTGTCGTCCCCTTTTCCTCCTGCCCCCAATCCCTCCCAGCATCAGGGTCTTTTCCAATGAGCCAACTCTTTGCATGAGGTGGCCAAAGTACTGGAGTTTCAGCTTTAACATCATTCCTTCCAAAGAAATCCCAGGGCTGATCTCCTTCAGAATGGACTGGTTGGATCTCCTTGCAGTCCAAGGGACTCTCAAGAGTCTTTTCCAAAACCACAGTTCAAAAGCATCAATTCTTCGGTGCTCAGCTTTCTTCACAGTCCAACTCTCACAACCATACATGACCACAGGAAAAACCATAGCCTTGACTAGACAGACCTTAGTCAGCAAAGTAATGTCTCTGCTAGTTTGAATATGCTATCTAGGTTGGTCATAACTTTTCTTCCAAGGAGTAAGTGTCTTTTAATTTCATGGCTGCAGTCACCATCTGCAGTGATTTTGGAGCCCCCCAAAATAAAGTCTGACACTGTTTCCACTGTTTCCACTGTTTCCCCATCTATTTCCCATGAAGTGATGGGACCGGATGCCATGATCTTTGTGTTTTGAATGTTGAGCTTTAAGCCAACTTTTTCATTCTCCACTTTTACTTTCATCAAGAGGCTTTTTAGTTTCTCTTCACTTTCTTCCATAAGGGTGGTGTCATCTGCATATCTGAGGTTATTGATATTTCTCCCGGCAATCTTGATTCCAGCTTGTGTTTCTTCCAGTCCAGCATTTCTCATGATGTACTCTGCATAGAAGTTAAATAAGTAGGGTGACAATATACAGCTTTGATGTACTCCTTTTCCTATTTGGAACCAGTCTGTTGTTCCATGTCCAGTTCTAATTGTTGCTTCCTCACCTGCATACAGGTTTCTCAAGAGGCAGGTCAGGTGGTCTGGTATTCCCATCTCTGTCAATTTCTCTTTTTATGTCTGTTAGTGTTTGTCTTATGTATTTAGGTGCTCCTATGTTGGGTGCACAGATATTTACAATTGTTATGTCTTCCTCTTGGATTGATCCCTTGATTATTATGTAGTGTCCTTCCTTATCTTTTGTAATATTCTTTATTTTAAGGTCTATTTTGTCTGATATGAGGATTGCTACTCCAGCTTTCTTTTGCTTCCCATTTGCATGGAATGTTTTTCTCCATCCTTTCTCTTTCAGTCTATGTGTGTCTTGAGGTTTGAAGTGGGTTTCTTGTAGACAGCATATATATGGGTCTTGTTTTTGTATTCATTCAGCCAGTCTGTATCTCTTGGTTGGAGCATTTAATCCATTTACATTTAAAGTAGTTATTGATATCTGTGTTCCTACTGCCATTTTCTTAATTGTTTGGGCTTGATTTTGTAAATCTTTTTCCTTCTCTTGTATTTCTTGACTATATAAGTCCCCTTAACATTTGTTGTAAAGCTGGCTTGGTGGCACTGAATTCTCTTAACTTTTGCTTGTCTGAAAAGCTTTTAATTTCTCCATCAACTTTGAATAAGATCCTTGCTGGGTACAGTAATCTTGGTTGTAGATTTCTCCCTTTCAGTACTTTAAATATATCCTGCCATTCCCTTCTGGCCTTCAGAGTTTCTGCTGAAAGATCAGCTGTTAAGTATATGGGGTTTCCCTTGTATGTTACTTGTTGCTTCTCCCTTGCTGCTTTTAATATTCTTTCTTTGTATTTAGTCTTTGTTAGTTTGATTAGTATGTATCTTGGTGTGTTTCTCCTTGAGTTTATCCTGAATGGGACTCTTTGTGCCTCTTGGACTTGATTGGATGTTTTCTTTTCCATATTGGGGAAATTTTCAACTATAATCTCTTCAAAACTTTTTTCATACCCTTTCTTTTTCTCTTCTCTGTAGGGGTCTTCTGGGACCCCTATAATTCAAATGTTGGTGCATTTGATATTGTCCCAGAATTCTCTAAGACTATCCTCAGTTTTTTAATTCATTTTACTTTATTCTGCTCTTCAGAGATTATTTCCACCATTTTATCTTCCAGCTCACTGATTCATTCTTCTGCTTCAGATATTCTGCTACTGATTCCTTCTAGAATATTTTTAGTTTCAGTAATTATGCTGTTTGTTTCTGTATGTTTATTCTTTAATTCATCCAGGTGTCTGTTAATTGATTCTTGCATTTTCTCCATTTTTTGGTAAGGTTTTTGATCATTTTTACTATCATTATTCTGAATTCTTTTTCAGATAGTGTGCCTATTTCCTCTTCATTTATTTGGACTTCTATGTTTCTAGTTTGTTCCTTCATTTGTGTAGTATTTCTCTGCCTTTTCATTTTTTAAAAAACTTATTGTGTTTGAGGTCTCATTTTCCCAGGCTTCAAGGAAAGTTGAATTTTTTCCTTAAAGAAAGTTGAATTCTTTCTTCCTTTTGGTTTCTGCTCTCCTAATATTGGTTCAGTGGTTTGTGTAAGCTTTGTATAGGATGAGATTTGTACTGAGGTTTTGTTTGTTTGTTTTTCCTCTGATGAGCAAGGCTGAGAGAGGTAGTAATCCTGCTGCTTATGGCTGGGTTTGTATTTTTGTTTTGTTTGTTGTTTAGATGAGGTGTCCTGCACAGGGTGTTACTGCTAGTTTGGTGATGCTGGGTCTTGTATTCACGTGGTTTTCTTTGTGTGAGTTCTCACTATTTGATACGGCTTAGGGTTAGTTATCTTGTAGTCTAGGGTCTTGGAGTCAGTGCTCCCACTCCAAAGGCTCAGGGCTTGATCTCTGTTCAAGAACAAAGATTCCACAAGTGGTTTGTTATGGTATTAAGTGAGATTAAAACAAATATCCACAAACGAGAAAGCAAAGATGAACCCCAGAAAAATGGCAGTTACAAAATCAGGCAAATAATAATTGAAATAATGTAATATACATATATACATATATACCCATGAGCAAAGTCAAAATAGTCCAACAAAAATAAAGTACAGTAGATTGACCCAGTGAACAAAGGAAATCAAAAATTATTTTACCTGTTAAGAACAAAACTAACTAAAGCACAAACTGGAAACTAAAGCAAGGTGACAAATGGGGAAAAAAGCAATGAAAACAAAACTAAACTAACAAGTATGTTCATAAGAAAGGAAAGAAAGAAAAGAAAAAAGAATAGATATGCAAAGCTAAAGAGGTAGATGAAGATTTATATACATTAAAGATTAACTGCAAGGGGAAAAGAACAGTAGGAAAAGCAAACAAAGGAATAAATGTAGAAAAAATAATAGGTTTAAAAAATTAAAATTAAAAAAAGAGAAAAGAAAAAGAAAAAAAAAAAGGGAAAACTTCACAGAACTGCAAAAGCCCAATGTAGAGGCAGAAGTTTATAACAATAGTAAAAATGTGACTGAGAAAAGAAATAAAAAAAAGCTCAAAAGCTCAATTGGATTTCTTAGTGCCAGTAAAACTGACAAATACAACGGGGGCCGGGGGGAGGGAGAGAAAAAAAAAATCCAAAAGAATCTACAGAACAAGTCAAAACATAAGAATAATAAATGTTTCTCTTGAGTCACTGCTCTCCGAGTCCTTTCCCTCGCTGGGAGTCACAGTCCACCTCACCTCCCTAAAATGCCCTCTAAAACTATGCTGATTCCTGGACCTGCTGTGAGGGCAGCTCAGATTCTAACCTGGTCCCACTCCTGTGTGTTCTTGCCTCCAATGTCCACAGCTATCAGAACTAGTGTGTTTTCTTTTGTGGGAGCTCTCAATGGCCTTTTATATATTCCATAGACACAGAGTCTGCCTAGTTGATCATGTGGATTTAATCTGCAGCTTGTATAGCTGGTGGAAAGGTTTTGGGTCTTCTTTCTTAGCCACAGAAAGTGGCTTTCTGCCCCTGAGTTTCAACTGTGGTTTTATTTCCACCTGTATATGTGGGTTGTCAACTAGCGTTTGCTCCTGTGAGGGCCAGGTATGGAGGTGGTGCAGCTGCTTGGGTCTCAGGGGTTCTGACAGCACCAGGTACTCAGGGGGGTTGGCAGCTAGGGCAGCAGGAAATATAGTGATCTAGAAGGGTATGGCAACCAGTATTGGCCAATATGGTCCAGAATTCTTGCTTGGAGGACTGTCTGATTCTCATTCCATTTAGGCTGCCATAGATCAGCTGTTTCACTCTCAGCCTTAAATGTTTCTCCTCTGACTCAGACAATTACCCCGATGTGGGGATCAGACCCCTGCTTCAGTTCCCTACCAGCGGAGGGCAGGTTCAGTCTTACTAACACTCCTGTTTTCCCCCTAGTTCCTTACATCTTACCAAGTTTTTGTGGTTCTATATATTCTTTCCCACTGGTCAAGTACTCCTGTCCACTCTCAGCTCATGCTCTGCATGCACTTTTGTGTCAGAAGGTATATTCCTGATGTACCCACGGAGAGAGATGTACTTCACATCCACCTACTCCTCCACCATCTTGTTCTCTATGGTACATATAAATTTTAACAGTGACTTTATACCTAAGAAATGCACCAATATTTGTGGAAAAAATTCACCATATAATAGTTAATAAACAAAACAACATAAGAATTACCATATTATTAGCTTAATTTGCTCATGAGTTGCTTTTACATTAGCTATAAATATCCTAAAAAATAGGATATTTAGCTGTTTGATATGACAAGCAAGCAAGCATAATAGAGGCACTTGAAAATTACATTTAATTTTCTTGATTTAAAACCAAATTTCTTTTCACTCTTCTTTTCACTTATTTTCTTTGGTTTAAGTTGGAGGGAAGGTAGTTATAATGATTCAGTATCATTCAATCCATAGCAAGCTTTCCATTTCCTGGGGAATAAGATGATAGGAATAAGCCTATCATAAATAAAACTGATGGACATACTCACAGTTCCTTAGCAATTATTGGGGATGGACACAGGGAGGAGAATTATTTGCACAGAAATCAAATTTAGTTTTCAAGCCTGTATTTATGATTTTGAAAAGAGCCAAGAACAGAAAAAATTTAAATAGTTATTAGGGGTTTTATGGAAACAGAATAAATGAATGGTTTCAATGGTAAGCCAGATGGAAGTATAAAAAAAAGATAACAGCATTAGCAGGAAACCCATAGATCATAAAATAATACATTTCAAAAATGAAGACACTCATTTTTGAAAAACAATGACAAAATCAATAAAAAATTATTTTCCCATTCTAATGCCTCTCCAGAGTTTTAAGACATTACTCCTTTATTGGCTTTTTTAAAAAAATTTAGTTTGATATTCAACTTTGTCAGAGGTAAAGAAGAAATGTTGTTACTTCCTATAGACTTTTTTATGCTCTACTTTTATTATTGAAATACGTGTTGAAAATCTTAAATATCCAGGCAACTCCTTCTCTCTGTAAGTTATTCTAATTGTTGCTGTTATTTAGTCACTGTGTCTGAATCTTTTGCAACCCTATGGACTGTAGTCTTCCAGACTCCTCTGTTCATGGGATTTTCCAGGCAAGAATACTAGAGTGGGTTGCCATTTCTTTTTTCATGTGATTTTACTGACCCAGGAATCAAACTGGCATCTCCTGCATTGGCAAGTGGATTCTTTACCACTGAACCACCAGGGAGGCCCAAATTATTCTAACAGTATATAACAATCTTAGTATATAACAATTTTATTATAGTATTTAAATAGTATAAATTATTCACTGTCTATGTGACAATCACTATATTAGGGGCTATGAATAAGTGAAATAACTAAATATAGTTTTTGGCCTGAAGGAAACTTACAACTAAGGAGGAATAAATGAATATAAAAAGAAATTAAATGCATATAAATATCTGAATATATACATATGTCTCTTCAGAGGATGAGATGGGTGATGGCATCACCAATGCAATGGACATGAACTTGGGCAAACTCCGGGAGATGGTGAGGGACAGAGAGGCCTGGCTGCTGCAGTCCATGGGGTTGCAAAGAGTTGGATACAACTGGTGACTGAGCAGTAACAACAAATGCATATTCAAGATAGAGATGAAATTAAAAAAAAACAGTGAAGTTGAAAAGAAGGATGTTAAAAAATAATACTTCAAACAATGTCCCATAAATCACAGAACAAAACTGAAGGAAGCAGTCAGAATTCTGGGGATTTGGCCAATTCTAGGGATGAGCGATCTTATCACTAAGTTGTGACAGTAAAAGGTATGAGAAGTGAGTGGGAGAACAGCACTGGGGATGCATACAATGCACCAGGGAATGGCAGAGGAAAAGAAATTTCTGGTAAATGAAATAGCATAGGAAAAAGATGGTTTTCTTAAAAAAATGAAGGCATAGAAATAATCTAGTAATATATATTTAGTGTGTGTGTGTGTGTATGTGCTGTGCTTAGTCACTCAATCGTGTCCAACTCTTTGTGCCTCAAGGACTGTAGCCCACCAGGTTCCTCCATCCCTGGGGATTCTCCAGGCAAGAATACTGGAGTGGGTTGCTATGCCTGCCGGGAGCCAGCGTGAGGAACTCTGCCCATGGCAAAGGTCATGAGGAAGGAGGCTTTGGCATATGCAAAGGCATGATCAAGCCTCAGGAAACCCCCTGTTCCCGAGCATCTACCCCCAAAACCAGAGTCTACCTACTTTACTGTTCCATGCTCTCACCTATACCTCTGACTTTATGGGGGGCTGACCCCCATTACCTCTCTCTGAGAAGGAGTTAACTTACAGCTCCAAGTCAATAAAAATTCCTGGGTGTGACAAGAGTGTTTCAACTAACAACTCCTCTGAAGGTTATCTAGCCTGCCTGTACAGGTTCATCCTGCCACATGTGATTGTTTACAGCCTCCCAATCATGAGAGGCCTGAGATGTTTTAGACTTACTAAAGGCAGATTCTTTTGGGAAGTTGGAAATTATTAGTATAGTAGGTTGGTTAGGAATTATATTGGTGAAGGGTTTTTCATTTGTTGTGCCAATAATTGCTGCTAATTCCCTGCCCTGGGTGTGACAAGGGTGTCTCAGGTCAAACCTCTCTGCTGGCAAACTAGCTTGTGTGACAGGATTATCCATATTCCTGCCACTATGCACATGATTGTTTACTACCTCTCAACCATAAACAGCACAGAGAGTTTGGAGTATTTTGAAAATCTTAATTAGCATAGGGCTTTTTCTCATTGTTGAGTCAATGATTGCTGCCAGGCCTCCATATCCTTAGGCACCTGGGAATATATTAATCAATGTATTTGGAATATAGAAAAGGAAATATAGTGGTTTTTGATGTTAGCAATACTAGACTTTTTGAGTTAGTGAATTTTCTCTTTTGTAATAGATCACTGTACTTTGTTATAAATCACTGTGTCCTTGCTATGCAAAAATGTAACTTTATCACTATCTTAAGACTAAATAGATCTTAAGAGGAACATTGATGAAGGATTTTCATTTGTTGGGCTGATGTTTCCTGCTAAATCTCCATATTCCCTGCCCTTATAATGAATATAACTAGCATATAGGAGAAATAAGTATTAACCTTTAAGATTAATCATGTTAACCTTGGGTTAAATAAATTCCTTTCTTGATTGTAACTCACTACACCCTCACCCTATAGGAATGCAACTTTATTTGGAGGGTGGTGCCTGGTTTAAGAAAAAACACCCTGGGAAAAAATAAGTTTTTTGGTTATCAGAAAGAAAGGATCATAAAATGTCAGCAGGCCTCATGGTCAGAAAATGATGTAAAACCCCTAAGACCTTTTTTTATACATTTATGTGAAGCACCTGATTTTGATAAAGGTCAGGACTGCTGACCCCTGCGTGACTCTGTATTCATCCCTATGTATAACAAAAGGTATACAAGCAAATCTAAAAAATAAAGAAATGGGATCAGTTTCTGAAAAGACTGATTCCCCCATGTCGCTTCTTTCTTGCTCTCCATTTTTCTGGCTGAATTCCCATATGGGGTGTGGGTGCCCACCACGTCTATTTACTTGCCCCTGCTTTTAAGTTCCACTCAAAAAGGAGCCCAAGGAGGGGCACCTTCCGAAATTCAAGTGGCACTGGTGGCCCAATGTAGATGGTGCAAATTCCTTGTCTTGGAATTTTATTGGTATCCCACGTAAACCAAGTTATTCAGCCTCTTTTTCTCTCCTACTATTTTCTGGCCGAATTCCCATCTGGTACGTGGGTACTCACCAAGCCTACTAACTTTGCCTGGGCTTCTAAGATCGGACCAGGGAGGCCTCAGTGCCTCCTCTCCTTCGGGAGAACGGAAAGACGCCTATGGCCTACGTAGGTGGTGATTGGTATTCCATGTAAACCAAGTTATTCAGCCTCTTTTTCTCTGCTAATTTTCTAACCCCTCTCTATCTGTGATTAAATACGTTTTTTCCTAGGATGCCGATTCCGTCCCCACCTTCGGATTACCCTGCATCCACCGGGGCTAGACCCTGGCATATGCCTTCCTCCAGGACATCTTCCTGATCCAATATATATATATATAGCATTCTAAAAACTTCACAACAATGTAAGCAAATGCTATTAGAAGATAAGTTTGAAAATTTTTTTAAGTTGTATGATTTTTGAAATACCTTTGATTGTTTTTCAAAAGTATGCCCATAGACTGAAAGTGATCTTTCCCTAACATTTGCAGGGCTGTGGCAAGAGTACAGTGGAGGCATACATATCATATAGGAAGTTGTTCTCCTATAATGAACTAGAAGACCAGGTTGAAGCTAAGAATTAATACTCACTGGAAAAGTGGTGATGCATGAAGAGCTGGCTCTTGCCCCTAAAGAGTAGACCACTCCCTTCTGTCCCCACCCCAAATTCCATTGACCTGTGCCATGAGGGGCTGTGCATGAAAGTGGACACTCCAGCCCACACACCCAATTTCTCATTATGTAGCTACAAAAAGGCACCCAGGAGTGTAATTCATCTTTGGGAGAAAGGACAGGGAAAGGATGCCCAGGTAAGCTTAGACAGTCAGTTTGAACAAAGAATTCCAAGGTCTTGTGTGCCCAGATCTAGAAATTGGGGTGTATTTCTGGTTGGGTGTGTCTCCTGGTCCCTTGAATTCCTTATTCCATGGGAGGGACATGGCTGGAGGAAAGCCAGAGTGGAAATTCAGAGGACCTCTAAAGCAATATTACTCGAAGAGTACTGCAACTGACACCATGAACTATTTGTTACTGGTTCACAATGGGATAAGATGTTTCACCAGAATGTAAATGAGCTCCATCACTAAGCATTTGTTTGTTTTTGCTGACATTTTTCTTTTTCTCTTTAGGATGGCCTGGTAAAGAAGCCGATATTAATTATATTCTGATACAAATTTCTTAGCTTGTCATGGGTCCACTCATAAAGTGGCACTGCTCTAAAATATGGGGCATTCTTGACCAAGTCTAGAAGTCAGAGTTACAAGAGACCAATGTAAGCAGACAAGCTGATTTTCTGATGCACAATCTATTCTGGGGATCTTCCCGACCCAGGGATCAAACCTGGGTCTCCTGCATTGCAGGAAGACTCTTTACTATTTGAGCTACTGGGAAAACCTAACATATTCTAACATTGCATTAAATATAACAACTGTTCAAGACAGTTCTGTCAGAGGCAAAGTCTCTAATGAACTCACATTATATTCTTCCCAGTAACAGCATCAGTTTAATTGAATTTGAATATATAACGTGAATATATGGACACTAAATTTTTATTCCATAAAATCAGTCCTAACCTTGTGTTCAGTATTCTTCCAAAATTAGTGCTACTAGTCATAATTAAATACAATGATTATATAGAAAATATTATGGTAATCTAATGAAAAACAAGAGATGTGAAAAAATTAAAATTTTCAGCTCAGCCTCATTAGCTTATAGCCAAATGACAAAAGTGATGAATTATAAGAATACAGTAGACCCTACCTGAATTCTGTAACTAGAAGCTTTTATTTAAGTACTATAGAAAAGACTGAGTTGGGGTTATAATAGTTGGCCCAATAGGGATCAGAACTCTTAGCATTCAGATTTATAGAGCTGATTAATTAGGAGTTATCTCCCAGAAACTAGAGTTTTTCCTTTAGGATCTAATGGAGAGCATTTAATATATTTGTTTCTTTGTTTTAAAAGATGTATTTCATGGAGAGGTTGTCTATCAAAGAAATTTAACCTCAAAAATCATTTCCTTGATAGTTAATCAAAAGTTTTATTTAATCTTGGAAATTACAAGGTAGTTCCATCAGAAAATGAATTTAATATATATACATTTATTTTGCACACTTTTTAGAACAACACCTGTTAGTATTTTACAATAACAATGCTATGGAAGTGTTTGATTTAATAGATTATTATTTTTTATGAAAGAGAATTCTATCAGCATAGTGAACGTAGGGAGATAATTCTGAAAGAAGTTAATTTGAGCTCAACAGTTGTAGAGTACAATGCATTCTTACATGGGCTCTAGTATGCAGATTAAGGAAAGACTAATAGAGACCTCTTTATTTCTAGCTTTTGGCCCTAAAACTCATTTGGCTGCAGAGATGATCCCTATGTTCAGGTTCATTTTGGGTCAAGACTGAATAAAACATAAGAAACAGTTCAAGAATACCCCCACTACAAGAAGTCAGGAAGACTGGCTATTGACCACTTTCTTTTCACAGGTGTAAACTGAGTTCTGGAGAGAGTAGGTAACTTTTTCAAGACTCAGGAAAATGAAGTCATGATTTTCTTTCCTAAATCAGGATGCACCTCTGTCACTGCTGCCTCTAAAATGAATTGTGTCAATTTAGCCACCCAAACTAATTAAGAATAATAACCTGTGACTGAGTGAGAAGCTCATTCTGCCTAGGAAGGACCATCTAGGTCTTGGATACACAGCTACATCATTATTCAGTTATTCAGCCAAATATAAACTCAAAAAACTTCTATGTGCAAAGCACAGCTGGGCATGATGAATCACAGAGAGAGAATTAAAGCATATTCAGTACCTCTACTATCATCAAAAGTAAGACAGTAAGCTTCTGATAACAGTAAGGTACTGAACATGGTTTAATCTTCTCTCAGCTATTTGCAACAACATAGATAGACCTAGAGGATGTTATGCTTAATGAAGACAAATACTCTATGTTATCACTTAAACTTGAAGTCTAAAAAATGAAACAAATGAATGTATATAACAAAAGAGAAACTGACTCACAGATATAGAGAACAAACTATGGTTATCAGTAAGGGGAAGGTAGGGGAGAGGGGAACAATAAGGGTATGGGATTGAGATACAAACTATTAATGTATAAAATAAATAAGCCACAAATATATATTGTATAGGGTTTCTCAGTTGGTGCTAGTGGCAAAGAATTCACCTGCCACTGCAGGAGACATAAAAGACCTGGGTTCTATCCCTGGGTCGGGAAGATCCCTTGGAAGAGGGCATGGCAATCCACTCCAGTATTCTTGCCTGGAGAATTTTATGGACAGAAGAGCCTGCTGGGCTACAGTCCATGGGGTCGCAAAGACTTGGACATAACTGAAGTAGCTTAGCACACACTTGTATATATTGTACAGTACAGGGAAATATAAGAGGTTCCCCGGTGATTCAGTTGGTAAAGAATCTGGCTGAAATGCAGGAGACCTGGGTTGGGAAGATCCCTTGGATAAGGGAATGGAATGGCTACCAACTCCATTATCCTAGCTTGGAGAATTCCATGGACTGTATAGTCAGATATGACTTTCATTTTCACAGGGAAATAAAGTCAATATTTTATTTTATTACTTCATTATTTTAAATGGAGTATAAAATATGAAAATATTGAGTTCCTATATTGTATACTGTGGCCACTGCTGAGTTTTCCAAATTTGCTGGCATATTGAGTGCAGCACTGTCACAGCAACATCTTTCAGGATTTGAAACAGCTCAACTGGAATTCCATCACCTCCACTAGCTTTGTTCGTAGTGATGCTTTCTAAGGCCCACTTGACTTCACATTCCAAGATGTCTGGCTCTAGATTAGTGATCACATCATCATGATTATCTGGGTGGTGAAGATCTTTTTTGTACAGTTCTTCTGTATATTCTTGCCACCTCTTCTTAATATCTTCTGCTTCTGTTAGGTCCAGACCATTTCTGTCCTTTATCGAGCCCATCTTTGCATGAAATGTTCCCTTGGTATCTAATTTTCTTGAAGAGATCTCTAGTTTTTTCCATTCTGTTCTTTTCCTCTTTCTTTGCATTAATCACTGAAGAAGGCTTTCTTATCTCTTCTTGCTATTCTCTGGAACTCTGCATTCAGATGCTTTTATCTTTCCTTTGGAAAAGGTCTGTTTTCATTCCAATTCCAAAGAAAGGCAATGCCAAAGAATGTTCAAACTACCGCACAATTGCACTCATCTCACATGCTAGTAAAGTAATGCTCAAAATTCTCCAAGCCAGGCTTCAGCAATACGTGAACTGTGAACTCCCTGATGTTCAACCTGGTTTTAGAAAAGGCACAGGAACCAGAGATCAAATTACCAACATCTGCTGGATCATGGAAAAAGCAAGAGAGTTCCAGAAAAACATCTATTTCTGCTTTATTGACTATGCCAAAGCCTTTGACTGTGTGGATCACAATAACCTGTGGAAAATTCTTCAAGAGATGGGAATACCAGACCACTTGACCTGCCTCTTGAGAAACCTGTATGCAGGTCAGGAATCAACGGTTAGAACTGGACATGGAACAACAGACTGGTTCCAAATAGGAAAAGCAGTACGTCAAAGCTGTATATTGTCACCCTGCTTATTTAACTTATATGCAGAGAACATCATGAGAAACGCTGGCCTGGAAGAAGCACAAGCTGGAATCAAGATTGCCGGGAGAAATACCAATAACCTCAGATATGCAGATGACACCACCCTTATGGCAGAAAGTGAAGAGGAACTAAAAAGCCTCTTGATGAAAGTGAAAGAGGAGAGCGAAAAAGTTGGCTTAAAGCTCAACATTCAGAAAATGAAGATTATGTCATCCGGTCCCATCATTTCATGGCAAATAGATGGGGAAACAGTGGAAACAGTGTCAGACTTTATTTTGGGGGGCGCCAAAATCACTGCAGATGGTGACTGCAGCCATGAAATGAAAAGACGCTTACTCCTTGGAAGAAAAGTTATGACCAACCTAGATAGTATATTCAAAAGCAGAGACATTACTTTGCCGACTAAGGTCTGTCTAGTTAAGGCTATGTTTTTTCCAGTGGTCATGTATGGATGTGAGAGTTGGACTGTGAAGAAGGCTGAGTGCCGAAGAATTGATGCTTTTGAACTGTGGTGTTGGAGAAGACTCTTGGGAGGCCCTTGGACTGCAAGGAGATCCAACCAGTCCATTCTGAAAGAGATCAGCCCTGGCATTTCTTTGGAAGAAATGATGCTGAAGCTGAAACTCCAGTACTTCGGCCACCTCATGCGAAGAGTTGTCTCATTGGAAAAGACTCTGATGCTGGGAGGGATTTGGGGGCAGGAGGAGAAGGGGACGACAGAGGATGAGATGGCTGGATGGCATCACGGACTCGATGGACGTGAGTCTGAGTGAACTCCGGGAGATGGTGATGGACAGGGAGGCCTGGCGTGC
The DNA here is from genome assembly GCF_014754425.2 of Oryx dammah. Lineage (NCBI taxonomy): Eukaryota > Metazoa > Chordata > Mammalia > Artiodactyla > Bovidae > Oryx > Oryx dammah. Next base: position 80,455,170 of record NW_024070186.1, on the reverse strand, counting down.
TGAGATTCATGGCGTCGCAAAGATTCAGACACGACTGAGCAACTGAATTGAACTGAACTGATATTGTGTACTTAAAACTAATATAATATTGTGAATTAGTGGAAACAGTAATTATACATCAATTGAAAAAATAGATACAAATATTAAGTATGATTTAAGTTCTAATACAAAAATGCTATATTCTTTGAAGGATCATTTTATAAGTTATTAGAAGTAAAGAACATATCCCATGGCTGGGGAGTGAGAATCAAAGCTTCATAGAGGAATGGTGACTGAGACTCAAAGAATTTTCCTTGGAAAGAGCGAAGATGGTGGCAAGTGACCAAGAAAAGCTGGCAGCTGAAGGATGGAGCAGAACTGATTATACGATGAAGATACCAAACCTAGCTGAGAAGGAAATTTGATAAAAAACCTAACCAAGAGAGCAAAAGGAAAGGAACCGGCTCACCAGAGCTACCACTAAGGAGATTCAGGACTGAAATAACATCAGAATGAAAGAACTTGGTCCAAACCATCTTTATTTGGGCATGACTGGCAGGCTTAATATTCTATTCTGGGTATTTGTGTTCAGAGTGGGGAGGTAGCATTCAATGATTGCTATAAAGACCTATACTTCTGCTTTCTATCTGATGGGGTTACACTGTATGATGCCTAACAAATCCAACTGATAATGAATATAGACAGGTCCCACTTGAGTTCTATTCTATTGAGAATTTTTTAAAGTGGTTTTCAGAGAATTTCATTGTAATATAATTCTGAGGAATGAATCCTAGAGATGACAATACTTCATTGTATGATTTTATCTATTCACATTAATCAAAGAATTTTTGAAAATGTGTAGAAAACATACTTAAAAAAATAGCACTCACCTATAATTCAACAAAAAAAGACCCAAAAGTGACTTGCAAAAATTTTGGTTTCTTGTGTGAATGTGTGTGCATATATGCATAAAATCATCCCTTTAGAAGATTATATTGTTGTATGCCTTAAAAACTCAAGAAGATTAACTTCACTAGTAGTCAAAGAAATAACTTAAAATGATAAGAAAACTACATTTCATTTAATACATTTAAAATGGCTAACAATTAATGATGATATCCAGGCTTGGTAAAGGTTTAAGGATATGGGCAAATGCTGGTAGAAGTGTGCTCATATCAACATCTTTTAGAACAATCAAAAGCTTTTCAGACAGTTTTACTATAAGTCAGGAATGTATAAAAAGAAAGTGACATGAATATATACAAAACTTTATGAATACACAAATTCACTGAAGCAATATTTCAAATGCCAAATGATTTTAAGCAACATTATTTTTAATACTAACTAAGTAAATGATGATATGGCTGTGTGATATGATAAGGTACTGCTATGGACCATTGTGAAGTGGAGCATGATGTAATTATGAAGTAAAATGTTACTGAAATATGTTAAACTTTAAAGGTTCTAAAACTGATGCATGAATGTGTGTGTATGTTACATCAAATCGTTTGGGGCATACATAGGTATTATTTGGTTGAGAAGCTATTTTATGAAAATGATAAGAACTAAACTGGTATCTTGAGATAAAGATAAAACTTTTAGTAATGTGGTTAAAAATACAGTTTGATGTGAAGCTACTCTGTAAGGGTAAGAAGAGAAACCATGTGAACAATACTGTAGCCTATATCTTTGTCTACTATTTCTTCATTGTGTGTGTTTATACTAGTTTCTATATTGGTGGATGAGTTCTTTTGAGTTCTTTTATCTTGGTGGCAGAATCAAAGCTGAACCCAGCTCCCCTTTTGCCAACTACAAAGCGAATAGCAGATGGAAAGATTTTCTGTATGAGGTTTTTGTCTCTGTTCACATAAACTCCATGTTCTATCGAAAAATAGATTTTATTCTGCCAAACTTAGAAATCTGAGTTGGACTTACCACTTGCATTGATTAATAGAGTACAATGGAATTGACCCTTTGGGACTTCTAAACCCAGGTCTTAAATGTAGTCGTTGAATCTTCTGCTTTTGCTCAGGAAGAACCCAGACACAGTATAAGATGTCCAGGTTGTATACGTGAATTGAGAGAAAGGCAACGCGAGGAAGCTCTGAGGGCTCAGATATGTGTGGGAGCCCTACTGACACCGCAAGCAAAAAGAGGCCCAGTCCTCCCAACTGCCCCAGCTCAATGAGACTATTTGGAACATTCCAGCTGAGCTGATGTTCTCTGTGTGTGTGTTCAGTTGCTCAGTCATGTCCAGTCTTTGTGACCTCGTGGACTGCAGTCCGTCAGACCTCTGTCCATATTTTTCAGACAAAAATATGGAGTGGGTTTGCGTTTCCTTCTCCAAGGGATCTTCCCAACCCAAGAATCGAATCCCGTCTCCTACATTGCCAGGCTGATTCTTTACCACTGAGCCACCAGGGAAGCCCATTTCTATATATGCTATTTCTTAAAATAGGATTTTGCCCATAAGCTAATGTCTTATATGCTATTTCTTATAACATTTTCTTATAGGGTTTTGTCATGTTTATTAATAACATAATAAAGCATGTCTTATGGTTATGTTATATTCTCTGCATAGGATATAAGGTAAGTCATTTAATGAGCTAAGCTGACGTTTGGATCTAAGTGGAATTTATGGCAAGTTGGACATACAGTGTTCATGAGAAAAAGGTTTGGATAGGAGAAAGAATCCTGCTTCTCCCCGTGATTTGACGGCGTAAGCAAGTGCTTGGGGAAGCTACTTACTCTTCCCAGCGTCTGATTCCTCATCTCTAAACAAATGGGTAGAAACCTGTTGACATCTAAATTCCTGTCTCATCAAATACTAAGAGTTTGGACTTAGTTAAATAACTAAGGCTCGCATTTTAGATTGAACATCTATTTTAATTTCTTCTCTTAAACAAGTTTCATAATGTAATGAAGGATTACAAATATAATTTTTAAATTTCTGAAAGTTAGTTTGTGTGATTATATGGGATAACAATGGGGGAGAAGACTGTCATGACTGAGATTTTGTGATTAACATTAATTATTTTAATCTGGAAATTATTCTAGAAGCCAGAAATATATGTTGTTGTTTACTGGCTAAGTTGTGTCTGACTCTTTGTGACCCTATGGGACTGTAGCCTGTCTGTCCATGGAAACCTCCAGGCAAGAATACTGGAATGGATTGCCATGCCCTCCTCCAGGGGATAGTCCCAACCCAGAGACTGAACCCAAGTCTTTTATGTCTCCTGCATTGGCAAGCAGGTTCTTTACCACTAGTGCTACCTGGGAAATTATTTCTAAAAGCCAGAATTATATGAGTAAACCTAATTCATAGAACACAAAGATTCTGCTTTATTTTGTAGGAGTATTTCAATGCAACCCAGAGAAAATATTTTTTTAATTACAATAAGTACTATTAAAAGATGAAAATTAAGCTGGTCACATGCAGGAAAGAATGGTTAAGATGGTAAAGTGCTTGAAACCATGTTAGGTGAAATAATTGGAGTTAGACTATTTAGTCTGGAATAGAGATTGGGGAAGGGTAGTTTATTCTTTGTGGCCCTTAGAGGAGAACAAGAATAAATGGGTAGAGAAAGGGAGATAAATTTGACTCTGTTATGTGAATGAATTCCCTCATAAAGAAGTTAATCAAGCAGGGATTATACAATCATTTGAGAGAAAGTCTTCAAAGTACATTTAAAAACTGATTTCTGCTTATTCTAAGACTCTAGGTGATAGTCTATATGCAAAAAGATACTTCTGATTTTACAAAGGAGTTTGGGTAGAAATTTCTCCTCCTGGGCCTGGGAGAGTGAAAGGGCAAAGACTCAAGGTTGCCCTGTGGGGATGGTTCATGTGGCTCATCTCTTCAGGGACAGAAGTATCTCCTAGGTGAATAGTTCTGTTACAGGTATGAAGCATTCACAAGGTTGGCCAACCTTCAAAGACAAACACACATTTCTCTGAACTCTCCTGCACCAAAATTACATCAATGTGTTCTTTAGTTCTTGTATTTTAAAACCCATGATTTTCTTGTGGTGAGTGCCTCCATGCCGTTGGAGACCTTAAGGATGAGGACTTGCCAAAGCCAATTGTGGCCCAAGCACATTTGCCAGCTGGATGGTCATGCTTAACTTTGGGTTTCTTATTTTCCTTCTTCTTGCAACTTTGAGTAAAGAACACTTTCTTGGTTTTCTTGGGTCACAAATACAGAACTCTGGACTGAAGTCATCTTTAGAACCAAGCTGTCATACGGTACCTCTGGGAGAAAGTAAAGTTTGTTTTTACTTTCTAAGGGATTTAGCCAAAGTCATTTTCCATCTCAGAGCCTCTGTTAAGGAATTCAGAGCTCCTTTTCTGATCCTTCACAGTTCTAAAAAAGAATAAAAGTTTTTCTTTGCATATTTCACAGTTTGAATACAAGTCCTTATTACAGCTATGGGTGCCTGCCGTGTTCATGTACTTTTAGATTCCTGGATAAACTGCTGATGCACTGAAACATAAGCTACAATTATATAAAATAAATGACCAGTATCAAAGTTTTACTAAAATTCTGGCTTTTTCAGACTGGAATTTTAGTCCTTCTGATGTTCCTATAATCCCTTTCAAACAATGGTAAAGACAAGGGCTGAAGAATTTAGCTTTGTAAAAATTTCCCTATTTGACCCACAATCACAGAACCTAAGGTAAAGAGGAGAAAACTTTAAAATCATGCATTACAAATCCTCCAATTAAAAACTGAGAAAATATTTGCCTTGAGGCATTGAACAGTTGAGCATAGAAGACAGAGATCTTTAGTGTTTGCCCAGGGCTCTTCCAACCACACCCTACTTATTCATAAGACATGTTCTCAGCCTCTGGAAAACTAAACTGTGATTAAGTACTTGGCTACTATACTAAGAAAATCTCTTACAACAGAAAGAGCCCCAAAATCAGACTTACTAGTTGAACTAGATAACAAATAAAGTGTTATATGTAAAATATCTAAATTTAAGCTTCTTTCATTTCCAAAATTCAAAATGGGCAAAATATCAAAAAACAAATTATGGTATATCCATAGCATGTAAGATAGGAAAATTGTTGCTTATAACACTTTTAAATAAAGGAAAAAATACAATAACTCTTATTATATATATATAATTAGTAAGAGTAGCATGTTGTTGTTGTTCAGTCATTCAATCATGTTCAACACTTTGTGACCCTGTGGACTACAGCATGCCAAACTTCCCTGTCCTTCACCATCTCCCAGAGCTTGCTTAAACTCATATCCAACGAGTTGGTGGTGCCATCCAACCATTTTATTCTCTGTTGCTCCCTTCTCTTCCTGTCTTCAATCTTTCCCAACATCAGGATCTTTTCTAATGAGTCACCTCTTTGCATCAGGTGGCCAAAGTATTGGGGCTTCAGTTTCAGCATCATCCTTCCAATGAATATTCAGGACTGATTTCCTTTAGGATGGGCTAGTTTGATCTCCTTTCAGTCCAAGGGACTCTCAAGAGTTTTCTCCAACACCACAGTCCAAAAGCATCAATTCTTCAATGCTCAGTCTTCTTTATGATCCAACTCTCACATCCGACTACTGGAAAGCCCATAGCTTTGACTATACAGACCTTTGTTGGCAAAGGAATGTCTCTGCTTTTTAATATGCTGTCTAGGTTTGTTATAGCTTTTCTGCCAAGGAGCAAGGGTCTTTTAATTTCATGGCTCTGGTAACCATCTGCAGTGATTTTGGAGCCCAAGAAAAGAAAGTGTCATTGTTTCCATTGTTTCCCCATCTATTTGTCATGAAGTGATGGGATCAGATGCCATGATCTTATTTTTTTGAATGTTGAGTTTTAAGCCAACTTTTTCACTCTTCTCTTTCACCTTCATCAAGAGCCTCTTTAGTTCCTCTTTTCTTTCTGCCATAAAGGTGGTGTCATCTGGAGAAATAATTGATATTTCTCCTAGCAATCTTGATTCCAGCTTGTGCTTCATCCAGCCTGGCTTTTCACATGATGTACTCTGCATAGAAGCTAAATAAGAAGGGTGACAATATACAGCCTTGACATACTCCTTTCCCAATTTTGAACCAGTGCATTGTTCCATGTCCAGTTCTAACTGTTGCTTCTTCATCTCCATACAGGTTTCTCAGGAGGGAGGTAAGGTGGTCTCATATTTCCATCTCTTGAAGAATTTTCCACAGTTTATTGTGATCCACACAGTTGAAGGCTTCAGTGTAGTCAATGAAGCAGAAGTAGATGTTTTTTCTGGAATTCTCTTGCTTTTTCAATGATCCAGCAGATGTTGGCAGTTTGATCTCTGGTTCCTCTGCCTTTTCTAAATCCAGCTTGAACTTCTGGAAGTTCTTGATTCACGTACTGTTGAAATCTACACAAGCCTCTTATCCTCAACCATCAGAGAGCAGACAGAATAAAAACCAGAATCACTTTTTAAAAAACTAAGAAAACTGATCACATGAATCACAGCTTTGTCTAACTCAATGAAACTATGAGCCACGCCATTTAGGGCCACCCAAGACAGACGGGTCATGGTGGAGAGTTCTGACAAAACGTGGTCCACTGGAGAAGGGAATGGAAAACCACTTCAGTATTCTTGCCTTGAGAGCCCAATTAATACTATGAAAAGAGGAGCATGCCAACTGTGAATATAAGAAGTATTGTTCATTTCTACATGAAGACTTAAGAAATCAGTTTTGGTATTGAATATAATTACTAGTTTCATTTTTCTGAATATGCTACAAAAGTTGCTTTATAGTATTCAAATCTTTATTTAATACTATTTTTGTAATTTTCTTTCTATTGAATGAGATACAGATAATTGTTTTGATCCACTTTTATGGCATAAGTTGAAACACTGATGGGGAATCTCAATTGCTTACCTTAAGACACCAATATGTGCATTTAAAGAGATAGGTATTTCTTATCTTTGGAGGACCAATTCAATTCACCACACCATGATTTATTGCCACTTTAAAATGTGTTATCTAATCAAAGAGGACACTAATAGATGGAGAAATATACCATGTTCATGGATTGGAAGAATCAATATAGTGAAAATGAGTATACTACCCAAAGCAATCTACAGATTCAACACAATCCCTATCAAGCTACCAGCGGTATTTTTCATAGAGCTAGAACAAATAATTTCACAATTTGTATGGAAATACAAAAAAACCCCGAATAGCCAAAGCAATCTTGAGAAAGAAGAGTGGAACTGGAGGAATCAACCTGCCTGACTTCAGGTTCTACTACAAAGCCACAGTCATCAAGACAGTATGGTACTGGCACAAAGACAGAAATATAGATCAATGGAACAAAATAGAAAGCCCAGAGATAAATCCACACACATATGGACACCTTATCTTCAACAAAGGAGGCAAGAATATACAATGGATTAAAGACAATCTCTTTAACAAGTGGTGCTGGGAAAACTGGTCAACCACTTGAAAAAAAAAGAAACTAGAACACTTTTTAATACCATACACAAAAATAAACTCAAAATGGATTAAAGATCTAAATGTAAGACCAGAAACTATAAAACTCCTAGAAGAGAACATAGGCAAAACACCCTCCAACATAAATCACAGCAGGATCCCCTATGACCCACCTCCCAGAATACTGGAAATAAAAGCAAAAATAAACAAATGGGATCTAATTAAAATCAAAAGCTTCTGCACAACAAAGGAAACTATAAGCAAGGTGAAAAGACAGCCTTTAGAATGGGAGAAAATAATAGCAAATGAAGCTACTGACAAACAACTAATCTAAAAAATATACAAGCAACTTATGCAGCTCAATTCCAGAAAAATAAACGACCCAATCAAAAAATGGGCCAGAGAACTAAATAGACGTTTCTCCAAAGAAGACATACGGATGGCTAACAAACACATGAAAAGATGCTCAACATCACTCATTATCAGAGAAATGCAAATCAAAACCACAATGAGGTACCATCTCACAACAGTCAGAATGGCTGCAATCCAAAAGTCTACAAGCAATAAATGCTGGAGAAGGTGTGGAAAAAGGGAACCCTCTTACACTGTTGGTGGGAATGCAAACTAGTACAGCCACTATGGAGAACAGTGTGGAGATTCCTTAAAAAACTGGAAATAGAACTGCCTTATGACCCAGCAATCCCACTGCTGGGCATACACACCAAGGAAACCAGAATTGAAAGAGACACATGTACCCTAATGTTCATCGCAGCACTGTTTATAATAGCCAGGACATGGAAGCAACCTAGATGTCCATCAGCAGATGAATGGATAAGAAAGCTGTGGTACATATACACAATGGAGTATTACTCAGCCATTAAAAAGAATACATTTGAATCAGTTCTAATGAGGTGGATGAAACTGGAGCTGATTATACAGAGTGAAGTAAGCCAGAAAGAAAAACACCAATACAGTATACTAATACATATATGTGGAATTTAGGAAGATGGTAATGATAACCCTGTATGTGAGACAAAAAAAGAGACACAGATGTATAGAACAGACTTTTGAACCCTGTGGGAGAGGGAGAGTGTGGGATGATTTGGGAGAATGGCATTGAAACATGTATAATATCATATAAGAAATGAATCAGCAGTCTACATTCGATACAGGATACAGGATGCTTGGGGCTGGTGCACTGGGATGACCCAGAGAGATGGTATGGGGAGGGAGGTGGGAGAGGGGTTCAAGTTTGGGAACTCATGTACACCCATGGCGGATTCATTTTGATGTATGGCAAAACCAATACAATATTGTAAAATAAAGTAAAACTAAAAAAAGAAAAAGAAATGTGTTATCTATGTTTAGGGGCTTAGAGTTTTATAATTAAGATTATGAAAATAAAAAGGAGCAGCATGTTATCTACAGGATAATGTAATCATGTACACAGACTGAAAATTGCAGGAAATGTCAAGGATTTATGAGTGCTGTATTGTGCTGAAAATCGACAGTGTTAGTGTGAGGTCTTATGGTGATGAAAAATCTAGAGAAGTGAGTGAAGAGCTTGGATTTTTATCCTTCCCTAGGAAGCCTACTGCCCATCTTCCATAATTTTTTAAAATTGAGATTGTAATCTTAGGAAAGACTTTTAGGAAAGGTAAGACTATTAGGAAAAATAAGTTCTGGAGGTAGATATTGGTTCTTTTGTTGTTGTTTGGTTGCTCAGTTGTGTCAGACTCTTTTGCCACCCCATGGACTGTAGTCCACCAGGCTCCTCTGTCCATGGGATTTCCTGTCAAGAATATTGGAGTGGGTTGCCATTTCCTCCTCCAGGGGATCATCCTGATCCAGGGATTGAATCTGCATCTCCTGTGTCTCCTACATTGCAGACAGATTCTTTAACTTATGTCCAAACCTCAGCTCCTGTATTTTGTATGTAATTCTGGACCAATTTTATCTTTATATGTCTCAGGTTAGATATTTGTCAAATGGGGCTCATAATTTTATGGCCTTCTTGAAGTTTTTATGGGGCATAAATGAATAGATGAGTATAAACTAGTCATATTGAGTAAGTGCTCAATACATCCAGTCTATTATTAATATTGTATCTACTAGTATTTGGTAAAACAAAAAATCCATAATTTATGTTTTATTTCAGTGAATCTTTGTCTTATACCAGAAACATATTCCTAAATGTGAAGTATTTGCTCAGTTTCAATATGATCCTCTTTTGAGACTTATGTACTATTTTAAATGAATTTAGAGCTATAGCGATAAGGTTGTATTCTGTAAAAGAGGGTAGGAATCAATCTGATTAAGTTAGAATCTTGACTCTACTAAATTTAAGCATTGATGTGAGAAAATAATTTAAATTTAAATAATTTATTTTCTCAGATTATCACTTCCTCAGCTGTAAAAGAGGGATAATAATTCTTGTCCACTGTTACAGTTTTATAGAAGTGACTATCATTGAATGGGACTAGAAAAGTAAGTATGAAGCAGATCAGGCAAGGGCTTGCAGATAGGGTTAAGGAATTTGGCCTTTTTCCTATGGGCAATGGGAAGCTATATGAAGATTTTTAGTAGGAAAAAGAAATGATCAGATGTTAACTTTTAAAAGATCATGCTGACAACAATGTGGAGAATATATGGGAAGAAAATAAGAGTAGGAAGAGGAAGTCCTATCAGACTTTACTACAGGTGAAAAATAACAATAGCATAGTTTAAGGTGTGAGCATTAGAAATAGGGAAAGATGTGTGGATTAAGACCTGTCTTGGAGATAGCTTTAATTGGCTGGTGAAGCTAGTTGGGGGAAGAAAGGAAATGGGAGAAGTCAAAGATGACAAGCAGGTTTTGCCTTGAATATCTGGTAGGAGGTATCATTGACCACGCAGCGCTGAGCAGCACTGAATAAAGACTAAATACTGCTTCAAGAAGAGGATCATGTTTTTAATATCTGTTGTGCTTGAGTGTCCCTGAAGCAACTAAACATAATAGATGCGAAGTAGACAGTTGGATAAATGGACTGGAACTTCAAAGAGAGGTGTGGGTTAATGGTACAGATTTGGTATCCAAGAGCACCGAAGATCTGATGCTTTTGAACTGTGGTGATGAGCAAGTCTCTTGAGACTTGGACTACAGGGAGATCAAACCAGTCAATCCTAAAGGAAATCAACCCTCTATACTCATTGGAAGGACTGATGCTGAAGCTGCAACTCCAATACTTTGGCTACCTGATGTGGACAGCCAACTCACTGGAAAAGACCCTGGTGCTGGGAAAGATTGAAGGCAGAAGGAGAAGAAGGTGACACAGGATGAAATAGTTGGATGGCATCACTGATTCAATGGACATGAACTTGGGTAAACTCTGAGAGATGGTGAGAGTCAGATAGGCTTGGCATGCTGCTGTCCATGGGGTCACAAAAAGTTGGACACAATTTGGTGACTGAACAACAACAAGAATATAGGTGCTCATTGAAATCAAAGGAGTGGAAGGATGATATAGCTTTAGATGGAGAATGCAGAGTAGAGGACAAGAGGCCTAGCACAGATCACTGAGAAAATTCTTATAGCTCCATTAGGTAAGATGGGCCTTCAAGTAAGACTAAGATTAAACAGCCAGTAAAAGGAAAATTAAAATTCTTTAAGGTTTAGAAGCTAAAGGAATGGATTATTTTTTTTAAAAAAGAAAGTGATTAACTGTTGATTGGAGATAGCTAAGTGATCTAAGAAGCTAAGGAAGAAAACATTTCTCCTGGACTTGATGAAATAGATGACATTGATAATAATGATGAAAATGGCTTTGGCGGAATGTAAGGGGAAAATCAGATGGTAGAGGGCCAAGTAATTGTCTTTCAGACTTAAGATTAATGATTGTGAATCTATAAGGAAACTTTTTTTCCCCCAATAATGCTTAGTACCTTGGGTATGGGCATAGAAAAGTCAAAAAGTCACATTAATTTGGAGAATGTGATTTGTTGGAAATGTGAAATGGAAAGATAAAGAGGGAAGGGAAGAGAGTGGTTGCCATAATAACCACAGACTCTAACCTGGATAGGAAGAGAGTAAAGAACTAACAGATGGGGGAAAGCAAAGGACTTAATAAATCAGTGATTCCACTAAGTTTGAAGTTCAGCTGTACTGGGGGTAAATGATCTAATAAGCTGGAATTTATAGAAGGTTGTGGTCAGAATCCGAGATGTATTTCTTATTGTTCTGAAAGGTAAACTAGCTTATGTGCTGACAAAAGAAGGTTTGCACTTTGGGACCTAGCTGTTCATTTCCCTTGTTATCAAAAGTGGGTCTGAGGCCTCGATATAAAGTAGTCAATTACCACTCCAAAGGTAGGGTAGTATTATGATTGATTGAGAGCTAATGTCCCAAAGGAGACTTAACTAGAGAACAATGGGGCTCTAAATTATACATAGAAAATTTGGATAAATGTGTCTGGAGCTTAAAAGAGAGGTCTAAGCTAACAGTGAAGATCTGAGTTAGGCAAATTTTGCATTTTAGGACACAGAATGTAATATTTTTTCTACTACAAACAAAATGCATATTCCTTATATTAGAAATCACTGATAAGCCAAAAAAGGAAAATAAAAATAACCTATAGTCCCACCATAAAATTATTGTTGCTACTTGACAATATGTCCTTCCCCTAGAGGTATATTCATATCTATTTAATTTAAATAGAAACAGACTAGTATTATGTTTATTATTGTTTAATATTTTTCATTAAGATTGTTGTTGTTCAGTCACTAAGTTGTGTCCAAACAATTCTGCAACTGAATGTATAGCAGCACCCCAGGCTTCCATGTCCTTCACCATCTCCTGGAGTTTGTTCAACCTTATATCATTGAGTTGGTGATGCCACTCAACCATCTCATCCTCTCTCGTCTCCTTCTCCTCCTGCCTTCAATCTTTCCCAGCATCAGTCTTTTCCGATGAGTTGGCTCTTCACGTCAGGTGGCAAAAGAATTGAAGCTTCAATTTCCATTAAGGTATATATCATTAATACTTTTCAGGTCAGTGCATATCTATCTACATCATAATTTTTAATTCTCCACAAAGCAATACTTATTTTTCCAATCCCAGACACAATAAAATATTCAAAGGACATATTCTAGTCTTTATTTCCAAATTGAAAAACAGAAGCTTTCAAAGCACTAACTAGATTTGGACTATGTCTCTTCTATCAAAGCAATAGTGTTGAAAGGACTGGATTAGTGGATCTGTAAAATCTCTTATAGCTCTATAATTTCTGTTCTGTTCTACTTTATTCTCTTCTATTTTAAAACACTAACTGGTAACATCCTAGTAAATTCAATATGTGGTCAATGTATTCATCTAATTATACTTAGAAGAAAACTGGGACAGTGAATGCTAAGTGGCTGACACTGATTTCTTGGGAAAATAAGAGCCAGGGCTTGGGAACAGAACTCGAAATGCCTTGCTTCAGTATGCTGTGTTCTCAGCTACCCAGAAGAATCAGACAGGCCACCCCACCCTGCCACTCTGAAATACTGACTTACCCAATTTGAACCTCTGAGGTTTTTGAGGTTTCAACATCACTAACCTTTATGGGCAAAAGCCTGCTTTCCAATCCCAGTGTGGCTTCCTTCTGGACATCGCCCCTTTCTAGGCCAGGTTTCCAGCTCAGCATTGGCAATAAACCTCTGCACTCTGGATCCAGGAGTCATATCTTGCCTTGCTGTCAGATCCCATTTTAATCTTTAGTGATTATTCTGTTGGATAACTCCACTGAAGCTGATTCCATATTACATTCATTTTGACTTTTCTATTGCAGACAGTTTTTGTCACAGTGTAATTTGTTTGGGGGAAGATTGGAGTCTGTGATTATAGACTTCTGTTACATTAGCCAGTGAAAACCTTGGATTTATAGCTGTTTCTCTTTTGTGGTACATTTTAAAAATTAAGTTTCATTAAACTTTATGAATATACAATATTTATGTATGGTCAGCGTTAAAGGGAAAATGCTCTATGGAATCTGAACTCAAATTAGGAGACTGTCAATTTTCCTGATTAGCATTTTCACCACTATTAAGATTGAAAGGATATCAGGAGTCTTCAATGAATGAATCTAGTTGGGAATTTTTTTAATACATGGTTCCATTTGATATGAAACAATCTTTATTTCATGAAATATATTAAGGTAGCTATTTCATAATATTCCTGGGTTATGGAAGAAATATAAATACATTTGAAAAGGCATCATATCTTTATAATATGTTCTCTTATTTCTACATAGGTAATATATGCTCATTAATTAGTGGGCAGTTCTGTACAGAGTTGTCAACAAACGGTTAAAATTTCACTTAAAAGTTTGGTTAAAAGTTTGTCTTCCCTGGTGGCTCATAGACAGAGTGAGAGAGCAGCACAGAGAGTTTGGGCTTGCTTTCCCCAAAATTTATACCATGTACATAAAATTTGCATAGCCCTAGACCATCATCTGGTAATTTTCAAATATTTATGATTTTTATAAAATTTATAACATAATGAGATCTTTTGCTTATTATTCATCTTTCCAGTAGTTTTGGCCTGTTTATTATTATCCTGAAAATTTTATGTCATTTTTTTTTCAAAATCCTCATGTAAAACTCTTTTAAAGCTAACACTTTTAAAAAGAATAGAGATTAACTTAGATCAAATGTAACAAAATGATTTTTAAAAGAAAATATGTTCAACACTAAAGGGAATTTTTCATATTGTGTGTGTGTTTTAAGACACAAAACAAAGAATTTGTAAAATACTCAGAAGTAGTACTTCTATAAAGCTGATCAAGACTGCTTAAACAGAAACAGTACCTTGAGAAGAGCTAAAAAATTATAGATGGATATTTAATGACATGAAAAAGTATTCATGACATAAACTTAATAAAATATTATAAATAATATGTAAAAAATACACCTGTTTTAATTAAAGATGCCTGTGACTCTAAACCAAAGACTTGACAGATGAATGTCACACAGCTTTACAAGCAATAAAACTAAAATTTGTATCTCTGTCACTTTGTATATGTTCATATTTAATACTCTAATCAACTAAAATCATTGACTGATTTTGACAGCGGGGTTATGCTGGCTCATAAAAAGAGAAGTGGAATGCATACAGTTTCTCTGTTTTCTAAAGGGGTTTGTGTACTCTTGGATTTCTTTTCATTAAATGTTTGATAGATTTTACAAATGAAGCCATTTGGGCCTGGAGTTCTCTATGTGAGAAATTTTATAATTATAAATTTAATTTATTTAACACACAAGGATGTTCAGATTTTCTGATTCTTCTTATATTAGTTTTTGGTAATTTATGAAATGAAAAGCATCTTGATAGGAGAAGTGGTTGGAAGAAGGATAGGAAAAAGAATATATCCTGTGATCATTGGGAAGAAGAAGTAAGATATAAGGGGAGGCTGAAAGTGTGAATTTGCTGTCAAGTTAGTCATCTGCAGGTGGCATGCATTACTTGTGTATTGAGGAGAGACATGAAAAATGCCTAATCTGAAATGAGTTAAAACACTCCCAATGACTTAATAACTTGTGCATCTCTGATTTCCTAGATTTAATTAAACAATTCCAGGTCTTAAAAATAAAAATGGATTTTAATCTACAAACCAAAGATTTGTATTACCTGCAACAAAGCATAATGTCTCTATAAGCCATCTATTTCTGTAAAACTATCAAGAATGGTAATTTGTCGTGTCCACTTTCACTAAATTAAGTTGTGTTATAACATTTTATATGTCCTTCATAAATGTGAATTTATGCTTTTAAATACTGACCAAAAAACCCCAAACCAAATCAAGTATATATATTTTTAGGTGACTT
The DNA here is from genome assembly GCF_014754425.2 of Oryx dammah. Lineage (NCBI taxonomy): Eukaryota > Metazoa > Chordata > Mammalia > Artiodactyla > Bovidae > Oryx > Oryx dammah. The sequence goes on along the minus strand of NW_024070186.1, from coordinate 80,439,923 downwards.
TGTCATATCTTAGATAAATCCTATTAAAGATTATGGCAGATGTAGGGTGGGGAGGAGTGGCAATTTAGAAATTTGCATGATGAGGTCAAATAGAAGATCTTAGATTATATGTTAGTTCTGAAATTTAGAAATAAACTTCAGTTTAGTTCAGTTGCTCAGACGTGTCCGACTCTTGTGACCCCATGAATCACAGCACGCCAGGCCTCCCTGTCCATCACCAACTCACGGAGTTCACCCAAACTCATATGCATCGAGTCGGTGATGCCATCCAGCCATCTCATCCTCGGTCGTCCCCTTCTCCTCCTGCCTCCAATCCCTCCCAGCATCAGAGTCTTTTCCAATGAGTCAGTTCTTCGCATCAGGTGGCCAAAGTACTGGAGTTTCAGCCTCAGCATCAGTCCTTCCAATGAACACCCAGGACTGGTCTCCTTTAGGATGGACTGGTTGAATCTCCTTGCAATCCAAGGGACTCTCAAGAGTCTTCTCCAACACCACAGTTCAAGAGCATCAATTCTTTGGCGTTCAGCTTTTTTCACAGTCCAACTTTCACATCCATACATGACCACTGGAAAAACCATAGCCTTGACTAGATGGACCTTTGTTGGCAAAGTAATGTCTCTGCTTTTTAACATGCTATCTAAGTTGGTCATAATTTTCCTTCCAAGGAGTAAGCGTCTTTTAATTTCATGGCTGAAATCACCATCTGCAGTGATTTTGGAGCCAAAAAAAAAAAAAGTCTGCCACTGTTTCCACTCTTTCCCCATCTATTTGCCATGACGTGATGGGACCGGATGCCATGATCTTCGTTTTCTGAATGTTGAGCTTTAAGCCAACTTTTTCACTCTCCTTTTTGCTTTCATCAAGAGGCTTTTTAGTTCCTCTTCACTTTCTGCCATAAGGGTGGTGTCATCTGCATGTCTGAGGTTATTGATATTTCTCCCGGCAATCTTGATTCTAGCTTGTGCTTCTTCCAGGCCAGTGTTTCTCATGTTCTCTGCATATAAGTTAAATAAACAGGGTGACAATATACAGCTTTGACGTACTCCTTTTCCTATTTGGAACCAGTCTGTTGTTCCATGTCCAGTTCTAACCGTTGATTCCTGACCTGCATACAGGTTTCTCAAGAGGCAGGTCAGGTGGTCTGGTATTCCCATCTCTTGAAGAATTTTCCACAGTTTATTGTGATCCACACAGTCAAAGGCTTTGGCATAGTCAATAAAGCAGAAATAGATGTTTTTCTAGAACTCTCCTGCTTTTTCAATGATCCAGCAGATGTTGACAAATTGATTTCTGGTTCCTCTGCCTTTTCTAAAACCAGCTTGAACATCAGGAAGTTCACGGTTCACGTATTGCTGAAGCCTGGCTTGGAGAATTTTGAGCATTACTTTGCTAGTGTGTGAGATGAGTGCAACTCTGTGGTAGTTTGAGCATTCTTTGGCATTGCCTTTCTTTGGGATTGGAATGAAAATTGACCTTTTTCAGTCCTGTGGCCACTGCTGAGTTTTCCAAATTTGCTGGCATATTGAGTGCAGCACTTTCACAGCATCATCTTTCAGGATTTGAAACAGCTCAACTGGAATTCCATCACCTCCACTAGCTTTGTTCGTAGTGATGCTTTCTAAGGCCCACTTGACTTCACATTCCAGGATGTCTGGCTCTAGGTGAGTGATCATAGCATCATTTTTATCTTGGTTGTGAAGCTCTTTTTTGTACAGTTCTTCTGTGTATTCTTGCCACCTCTTCTTAATATCTTCTGCTTCTGTTAGGCGCATACCATTTCTGTCTTTTATTGAGCCCATCTTTGCATGAAATGTTCCCTTGGTATCTCTAATTTTCTTGAAGAGATCTCTAGTCTTTCCCATTCTGTTCTTTTCCTCTATTTCTTTGCACTGATCGCTGAGGAAGGCTTTCTTATCTCTCCTTGCTAGTCTTTGGAACTCTGCATTGAAATGTTTATATCTTTCCTTTTCTCCTTTGCTTTTCAGTTCTCTTCTTTTCACAGCTATTTGTAAGTCCTCCTCAGACAGCCACTTTGCTTTTTTGCATTTCTTTTGCATGGGGATGGTCTTGATCCCTGTCTCCTGTACAATGTCACGAACCTCCATCCATAGTTCATCAGGCACTCTGTCTATCAGATCTAGGCCCTTAAATCTATTTTTTACTTCCACTGTATAATCATAAGGGATTTGATTTAGGTCATATCTGAGTGGTCCAGTGATTTTCCATACTTTCTTCAATTTAAGTCTGAATTTGGCAATAAGGAGTTCATGATCTGCGCCACAGTCAGCTCCCAGTCTTGTTTTTGCTGACTGTTTAGAGGTTCTCCATCTTTGGCTGCAAAGAATATAATCAATCTGATTTCAGTGTTGACCATCTGGTGATGTCCATGTGTAGAGTCTTCTCTTGTGTTGTTGGAAGAGGGTGTTTGCTAGGCTGCAAGGGACAGCGCAGAAGTGCGGCCGAGAGGAGCTACCCCACGCCCAAGATCAGGGGCAGCTACTGAGAGCGCCAGGCTGCAACAGCATAGGAACATCTGAGAGGAGCTATCCCTTGTCCGAGGTCAGGGGCGGCAGCCGAGATAAGCTACCCAACACCCGAGGTCAGGGGCAGCGACTGAGAGGAGTTACCCCACATCCAAGGAGCGGTGGCTGTGTGGGTGCAGGAGGGCTGAGAGGAGCTTACTCCAGGTTCAAGGTCAGGAGGGGCGACCTCGTCCAAGGTAAAGATCAGTGGCTGCGCTTTGCTAGAGCAGCTGTGAAGAGATACCCTACATCCAAGGTAAGAGAAATCCAAGTGAGATGGTAGGTGCTGTGAGAAGGCATCAGAGGGCAAACACACTGAAAACATAATCACAGAAAACTAGCCAATCTGATCACATGGACCATAGCCTTGTCTAACTCAATGAAACTAAGCCATGCCATGTGGGGCCACCCAAGACAGATGGGTCATGGTGGAGATGTCTGACAGAATGTGGTCCACTGGAGAAGGGAATGGCAACCATTTCAGTGTTCTTGCCTTGAGAACCCCATGAAGAGTATGAAAAGGCAAAATGATAGGATACTGAAAGAGGAACTCCCCAGGTCAGTAGGTGCCCAGTATGCTACTGGAGATCAGTGGAGAAATAACTCCAGAAAGAATGAAGGGATGGAGCCAAAGCAAAAACAATACCCAGTTGTGGATGGGACTGGTGATAGAAGCAAGGTCCGATGCTATAAAGAGAAATATTGCATAGGAACCTGGAATGTTAGGTCCATGAATCAAAGCAAATTGGTGGACAAACAGGAGATGGCAAGAGTAAACTTCGACATTCTAGGAATCAGAGAACTAAAATGGCCTGGAATAGGTGAATTTAACTCAGATGACCATTATATCTCAGGGATTCTAAGCAATCCCTTAAAAGAAATGGAGTAGCCATCATGGTCAACAAAAGAGTCTGAAATGCAGTACTTGGATGCAATCTCAAAAACAACAGAGTGATTTCTGTTCATTTCCAAGGCAAACCATTCAAAATCACAGTGATCCAGGCCTATGCCCCAACCAGTAATGCTGAAGAAGCTGAAGTTGAACGGTTCTATGAAGACCTACAAGACCTTTTAGAACTAACACCCAAAAAAGTTGTCCTTTTCATTATAGGGGACTGGAAGGCAAAAGTAGGAAGTCAAGAAACACCTGAAGTAACAGGCAAATTTGGCCTTGGAATACAGAATGAAGCAGGGCAAAGGCTAATAGAGTTTTGCCAAGAGAATGCACTGGTCATAGAAATAAACTTAGGTAAACGAAAAGTCACACATACACATTTTTCATTAAAAAAAAAATGTTCCAGTGTTCTGCAAAGCTGTGTTACAGGCATTTTTTACAACCACAGCAGCAAATATTATAATCATCAAGCAAATGGAAAATCCAAGTCTGAATGAATTACTTCACAGAACTAACATAAATCATAAAGTTTCAGAGGCAGGATTTATGGCTGTCACAGTTTATTTGAACAGTATATGTCTTGGCATCCAGAGAACAATCCTTGTAGTTTTCCCCAGCATCAAGATTCCTAGCTCAAAAGTAAGGATTCTCACTTGAATAGAAGTTTGATAATTCTGTATTTATCTAGAGGAATGAAATCTAAAGGAACTATGAAAGAACAGTTTGCATTTTCTCATTGAACAAACACCTGCAAATTGACCCTGCTGTGTGCAAACTACCAAATTTGCAGGTGGGATTAGTTTGGACTACTTTATGCCAGTTTATAAATTCCCACCACCTTTTGGTTCTGGTTATTGTTGCGACAACCAGTGGTCTTCAGATATATCACCTCTTCTTCATGTCTTTCTTTTTGCCCTAGGGGTTCTTTTATGTCTCAATATGGGCACATAGAGATTCTGAAACAGCCAGAGAGACAGTATCTTGCTTGATGTGTAGTAGACAGGAATCAGGGGATAAAAATTCCTCTCCTTAAGCTGACAGTTCTTTTTTTTTTTTTTTTTGGTGTGAACCATTTTTAAAAAGTCTTTATTGAGTTTGTTACAAATTGTTTCTGTTTTAGGTTTTAAGTTTTTTGCTTCAAGGCATGTGATATCTTAGCTCCCTTACCAGGTATAGAACCTGAACCCCTTGCACTGGAAGGCAACCTCTTAACCACTAGACCACCAAGGAAGTCCCAGGCTGATATTTCTGAGACATATTCTCAGTCTTCTTCAGAAATTCTGCAGGGGAATTTAGTTCATAGCAGAATCAAAGTTAGCCTTCCTTTCCTTCCTATTTCACTCTTACAATTCCATGTTTCCAATGACCTGGGATCACTTCACACATGTTAGACTTTATCTCAAGCTCTGCTTTTGGGGAGAATCAAAGCTAAATTTACTTAAAGATATGGAAGTTCCCCCTCCTACCTTGAGAAACAGTGTGCTATATCTATTTTTAGTTTAGCTCAGGGCAAGAAATGCTGTTAGATTTACATCATGCAAAACAATTTAGTGCAAAATAATCACTAGTTATGTCACAAAATCTGTCCATAAAGCAAGTGGCAGAGTTGGAATTCAAAGTCAGTTTTGCTTACATCATTATTTATGTCTCAATAAGAATAAGAGTGGTGGTGTGTGCATGCTCAGTCATGTCTGACACTTTGTGACTCCATGAACTATAGCCCACCAAGGCTCCTCTGTCCATGGAATTTTCCAGGCAAGAACACTGGAGTGGCTTGCTGTTTCCTCCTCCAGGGCATCTTCCCAATCCAGGAACTGAACCTTCATCTCCGGTGTCTCCTGCATTGGTGGGTGGATTCTTAACCACTAGTGTTGCCTGTAAGAGTGTGCTCAGATGAGGCAATCAAGGAGAGGTGAATAATGGTTGCTTTATGTCTCCTATACTTTTTGAATCAGAGCTTGTGTAGTGGTTTTTCTGTCCCTGGTTTAACATTGTGTAAGGTTTGTGGAAAGGAGAAAATAACTGGTTTTATTACTTAAAACCTGCTGGAACAGGTATCATGTCTGAATTTGAAGGAGAGGACAGAAAATCACCTAAAATCCTGGACTTTGAGCAGTATACAGTGATAGCGTGTGTCCTTGGGATATTTCTCAGGAGGCTATGAGTGTAGAGAGAAGGAGAAAGTGTATATTTTGTGACTACAAGTAAGGACTCTGGTATGACTGGCCTAGTGCTGACAAATACCTATATGTTCTTTTTGCTTGGTGCACAGCTAGACTGTGTTTCCCAACTTTACTACACAGACTTGTGACCAGACAATAGGGCTCATGAGTAAATGTGAATGGTTGTGATGACTGCCAACCTTGAGGAATGAAGAGCTTTTTCCACACATGCTCTCTTTTTTTTCCTTGAAGCCTGGATACAAAAATCCTGTGGAGGACTCTGAAGACCTACCTTCTACATAAGCAGAGGGGTTTGAGTTTGAAAATCAATTTGAGGAATGTAAGCTCATTGGATATAAAGTGAGAAAGAAGGAGACTTTTATTTTGGGAATCTACTGACTGGCTGATCACTGAGGAATTGATGCTTTCGAATTGAGGTGCTGGGAAAGACTCTTGAGAGTCCCTTGAACTGAAAGGAGATCCAACCAGTCAATCCTAAATGAAATCAGTCCTGACTATTCATTAGAAGGACTGATGCTGTCTTATGCGAACACTCAACTCATTAGAAAAGACCCTTATGCTGGGAAAGATTGAAGGCAAAAGGAGAAGGGGATGGCAGAAGATGAGATGGTTAGATAGCATCACTAAGGCAGTGGACATGAATTTGAGCAAACTCCGGAACAAGGAAGGACAGGGGAGCCTGGTGTGCTGCAGTCCGTGGGATTGCAAAGAGTTGGACACAACCTGGGGACTGAACAACAAATGACTGGGATTCTTTTTGTTGGTGGTAGTCAGCCTTATCTAATTAACAGAAAGAGAAAAGCCTTCAATTTAATATTACATAAAATAAAATAACTGAAGCCCAATAAGTTAGAAGAAAATAAAAAAGTAGAAACCAAATAATCACAGAAATTGTAAGATGTTTCTTTGAGATAACAAAAAGTAAAATGAAATGTTTATGACAAGAAGAGAAATCCACTAAAAATAATAACAGAAATAAAAGAAATATAATTCCAAATTAAACAGAGATTAACTAACACAAAATGAACAGTGTATGTGCTAATTTTGAAATTTTAAACAAATGAACAACTTCTAGGAAAATTAAATTTACAAAAACTGTATCAGAGAAAAAGAATAAAATTGGTTTATTACCATTAAATAAACACATACACACATACTCTCTTTATTTTTTTAATTAATTTTTATTAGAGTATAGTTGCTTAACCCAGCTATTTTTAGAGTTGAAATATACCAAAGATTCAATGGATAGAATTAAAGGCTTTTCTAGAGAATAAAATATGAGAGACTGTTCCACAACTTTATGAGACCTGTACAGTTTTAATGCCCAAACAAGATTTGGATAGAATGAGAAAAGAAATAGAATAAACTAATCTCATTTATGAGCATATATTCCTAAAAAGAGTAAAACGTATAAAGTAATATATTTAAAAATACATTATAACAAGAATGTGTTTATCCAGCAATGTACATTGGGTTCAACTGGGAAAAAAATCATTATAAAGATATATTAAAGAAAAAACATATAATAAACTAAGCATATTTACAAATGTTTTGTTAAAAGTTAATATTCATTAATGATGAAAACCGTGGTATATTAGGAAAGAGTTTAGTCTGAAAACAGAGTAAATGTCTAAGATACAGTCTTTTCAAAACTAGTTAAGGCAGATACATGCTACAACACTTCTATTCAATAAAGATATGTGGACTGAAAAAGAAGAAAACATCAGTTTAAGCACAAATGAAACATATTTACATAAAAGTCAAGGAAAAAATATATTTTGTAAATTGTTCAGTTGATTAAGGTAGTTGGATATACAATAAAAAATGTTGCTCCTGTATATGTACCCTGAAGAAATTCTCAGAATACAAGGTATGATATTAGAAATAACTGAAGTAGTATTTATGTTGGTCAATGGAGTATTGGAGACAACAAAAGCTGTTTATCCTTGAGAGTTGTAGACAGTAATGTAAATGGAAGAACATGTGGGATATTATGAAGCAACTGGAAGCAATTTATAGGTGAAATATAGCAAAATTTGAAGAATGCAACTAACAGAGCACTTAAGGAGAAATTTATAATTTTCAAATACTTACATTAACAATGAGTGCAATTTTAAAATTAATAATCTATGCTTTTACCTTCATAAGCTAGAAATCCAAATATAAGTAAAAGGAAGAAAATACTACTAAGAAAGCCAGCAAAATAGAAAATATAATACCAAAAAGGAAAAACATAATCACATGTTAATAATTTTAAAAGATCATCAGTTTGGAAAACCCTGTAGCTCTACAGATCAAGACAAAAGAGAAAAAACACAAGCTATTGATATTAGGGTTCAAAGACAGAACATCCCTACTGATCTTACAAACATGAAAACACAGTAAAGCAATTTTGTAGACAACTTTGTGCCAATACATTTGACAATTTAAAGACACAAACTTTCAAAAGATAACCATATATCTATTAAACAATATGAATTCATTGCTACAAACCTACCCACCATCAAAACTTTAGGCACAAATAGCTTCAGTAATGAATTCTATTAAATACTTCGGAAAATGGTAATAACACTGTTACATAAACTCTTTCAGAAAACAGAAAGGTAGGATTTTTCAACTTACTTTTGAAACCAGAATAATCCTGATACCAAAATAAGACAAGAACATTAAAAGAGTGTAATTATAAACTGATATAATTCATGGGCATATATCCAAATATCCTTAACAAATTTTAGCAGAGAGAATCCAGAAGTACATCCAAAGAAATCAGAAGAGTTGCTTTTTGGGTGTTACCATGGAGGAGTGGTTGCTAGGAAGCCATATAAGCAAATGTTTTGAAGGGATGGAAATATTCCATATCTTAGCTGAGTGGGTTATCTAGGTGTATACTTTTGTCAGAACTCATTGAACTCCATACTTAATGATCACTGTATTTATTATAAAGGAAAAAAATATAATAGTAATGTTACAATGGAAAAATCTAGCAAACACCTCCTTAGTCAAATTACCAATGTCATCACCAATAAGAAGACATATTGATACAATACTGTGAGAAGAAATTAATGCTACTCCTGTATATTATTTTTTTAAGTATATAATGATGAGTAAACACCAGACAAACCTAAATTGAAAAATATTTGTAAAATAACAGACTTGTTTTCATTGCTTAGTTGCTAAGTCATGTCTGACTCTTTTGCTACTCCATGAACTGTATCCAACCAGCCTCATTCATTCATGGGATTTCCAAGGCAAAGAATACTGGAATGTGTTGCTATTTCCTTCTCCAGGGGATCTTCATGACCCAGGGATTGAATTTACATCTTTTGTATTTCCTGCATTGGCAGGTGTATTCTTTACCACTGAGCCAACAGGGAGTTCAGTTCAGTCACTCAGTCATGGCCAACTCTGCAATCAAACAAACTGAAGCATGCCAGGCCTCCCTGACTATCACCAACTCCCAAAGTTTACTCAAATTCTTAGGTCAGTGATGCCATCCAACCATCTCATCCTCTGTCATCCCCTTCTTCTGCCTTCAATCTTTGCCAGCATCAGGGTCTTTTCAAATGAGCCAGCTCTTCACATCAGGTGGCCAAAGTATTGGAGTTTCAGCTTCAACATCAGTCCTTCCAATGGATATTTAGGACTGATTTCCTTTAGGATGGACTGCTTGGATCTCCTTGCAGTCCAAGGGACTCTCAAGAGTCTTCTCCAACACCACAGTTCAAAAGCATCAATTCTTCAGCACTCAGCTTTCTTCACAGTACAACTCTCACATCCATACATGACCACTGGAAAAACCATAGCCTTGACTAGACAGACCTTTGTTGGCAAAATAATGTCTCTGCTTTTTAGTATGCTGTCTAGGTTGGTCATAATTATTCTTCCAAGGAGTATCTTTTAATTTCATGGCCACAGTCACCATCTGTACTGATTTTGGAGCCCAAGAAAAGTAAGTCTGTCACTGCTTCCACTGTTTTCCCATCTACTTGTCATGAAGTGATGGGACTGAATGCCATGATCTTACTTTTCTGAATGTTGAGCTTTAAGCCAACTTTCCCCCTCTCCTCTTTCACTTTCATCAAGAGGCTCTTTAGCTCTTCTTTGCTTTCTGATATAAGGGTAGTGTCATCTGCATACCTGAGGTTATTGATATTTCTCCCAGCAATCTTGATTCCAGCTTGTGCATTATCCAGCCCAGCATTTCTCATGATGTACTCTACATAGAAGTTGAATAAGCAGGGTGACAATATACAGTCTTGACGTACTCCTTTCCCAATTTGGAACCAGTCTGTGGTTCCATGTCCAGTTCTAACTGTCGCTTCCTGACCTGCATACAGATTTCTCAAGAGGCAGGTCAGGTGGTCTGCTATTCCCATCTCTTTCAGAATTTTCCACAGTTTGTTGTGGTCTACACAGTCAAAGGCTTTGGCATAGTCAATAAAGCAGAAATAGATGTTTTTTCTGGAACTCTTGCTTTTTTGATGATCCAGTGGATGTCGGCAATTTGATCTCTGGTTCCTCTGCCTTTTCTAAAACCAGCTTGAACATCTGAAAGTTCATGGTTCATGTAATGTTGAAGTCTGGCTTGGAGAATTCTGAGCATTACTTTACTAGCATGTGAGATGAGTGCAATTTTGCAATAGTTTGAGCATTTTTTGGCATTGCCACCAGGGAAGCCCCTCAAAATAACAAACTGGCATTTCTCCAAATGAGTGAAAATAACAAATGAGCCCTCATTCAAAATGTCAACGTCACAAAAGTCTAAGAAAAGTCACAAATTGGGGGAGAGTAAGGAGACACAACAACATAAGCAATATAAGACTCTAAATTGGATTCTGGAAAAGAAAAAGAATATTAGGGCAAAAGACTGGTTAAATTTGAAAAAGGATTGCATTTAGTTAATAGCATTATAACAACTTCAATTTCTTGTTTTGACAATTGTATATACTATGTTTATTTAAGATGTTATCATATTATATATACTGGAGAAGGCAATGGCACCCCATCCCAGTACTCTTGCCTGGAAAATCCCATGGACAGAGGAGCCTGGTAGGCTGCCGTCCATGGGGTTGCTAAGAGTCGGACACGACTGAGCGACTTCCCTTTCACTTTTCCCTTTCATGCATTGGAGAAGGAAATGGCAACCCACAGTGTTCTTGCCTGGAGAATCCCAGGGACGGGGGAGCCTGGTGGGCTGCCATCTATGGGGTTGCACAGAGTCGGACACGACTGAAGCGACTTAATAGCAGCATATTATTTATACTATGCTTATTGAAGATGTTATCATAAGTGGAATAAAGAGGGATAAATTAGGAGTTTGGGATTAACAAATATACAGTATTATATATAAAATAGAAAATCAACAAGAACATACTGCATAGCATAGTATTTTGTAATAGTATTTAATATTCTGTAATAACATATGGGGAAAAGAATCTGAAAAAGAATGGGTATATGTATACATACAGCTGAATCAATTTGCTGTACACCTGAAACTAACATATCATAAATAAACTATATGCCAATAACATACACATGAACTCTGTACTATTATTGCAACTTTTCTGCAAGTCTAAAATTATTTCAGAACAAAGACTTTAAAACAATTAGTATATATTGAAGAGCTATTACAATTCAGACTGTAAAAGGATGCAGGAGACCCATGGGAAAGAACGCACAGATGAAAAATAGATCTAAGAATTAAGAAGAAATTGATTTATAAAACAGCATTATTTTAGATAAGTGGGGAAGGGATGAAGATTTCAATAAAAAATATTTAGCCATATGCCTTTTAATGCAATCCAGAACCCACACCCCAGCTAACTTGTCTATTGGATTCTCATGTTATGAGGCATCATTCACCTGCCTTAATTACCCCAGGGTCAGGTACCAGATAACTAAGGACAGCTCCTATATCCCAGAGACCATGGAATTATTCAAGCTAGTTCATCCTAAAAATGTTTAACCTGCCTTGCCTGTTTCTTCTCATGGAAACCAAAATAAAGGTTCTTCTTCACAATTTCCCCATCTCTCTGTACCTCCTTATTGAGCCATAGTTTGATGTGCCCTTTCTCTTGGCATCTGTAAGAATAATAAACTATATTTTCAATGACAGTTGTCTCTGTTAGCCTTAACTTTTCTAAATAATAATAAAACCTATTTTAAAGCAACATGATGCTGTTATATATGCCTCCATTCTCTGGCTTAATTTTAACATCCAAACTCTGAGGAAATTAATGAAATCTTCTCCATATTACATAGATAAAGAAATATGAACTTATAGAGATGAAATAACTTTCCCAGAATTATAAAGCAGATAAGTGGCAAGAATCTAAGATCTAAGGTCAGGTCTATATAAAATTAAATTTCACATTCATTATTTAGGGTATATGAATGGAATTTGCCTAAAATTCTATCAGTGCTCTTTTAGTTTAGGAGTTAAAGGGTATATCAGCTCTCAATGACTTTTGTGTGATGTCATCCAATTTTAAAGATATTCCTCCAGAATTTTGCTGTTTCCACTCTTTTCATCCTTAGCTTCTGGAATCATCATTGCTTTTTCCTTCTTATCTGTATCCTTTCAAGGGTATTGTTCACGGAGAGTTACTGGGTGGGGGTGGTTCTCAGATTCTGGTACTCTTCATAAACCTTATGAGTCAGTTTTTATTTTTAAAATTTGGTCAGTATGCCTGTGTTAGGATACACATGAACTTCTAAATTAATTTCCCAGATCCTTAGCCTCCAGGCTAAGAACCCCAGAAAGGGATTATGCACAGTCATTTAATCCACACCTTGATGTCACTAGCTGGAAGGATTTAGACTATTTGTGGCCAGAAATCAGAGAGCTGTGTTAACGTTGAGGTCTTTGTCTCACTAGAGAGCATGCTATTATGACCTGAATTAACTGCAAAATCAATCATTACATTACTAAGAAGGGACAGTTTTACACTGCAAGTCTCCAAATATGTTACAGAATAAATAGCATCATATAAGTATTTTTTTCAAAAATACATACAACATCTAATCCTAAATTTTACATATCTGCAGGGCCAGTAATTAGTATATTAAGAATACTAAGGAGAGAGAAACAAATTAACCAACATCACAAAGCAAACAGCAAAGAAAATTTAGAAGACTGGAAATTCTAAAGGACAAGTTATCTGTTGTCTTCAGCAGATCAATAGTATGTAATGAATAAGCAAAGCGATGTATGATTGTTTCAGATACAAAGAGATGTACGCAACACAACCAACTGGCAAGTGTGGACCTTACTTGTTTTCTGTTTGAAAAAATCAACTGTAAAAACATATTTTGAGGCAATTGGCGAAATTTGGTTATATAGGAAAATATCCAGATACATTTTTAAGGATATATATTCTGAGTGGTTGGAGAAGGCAATGGCACCCCACTCCAGTACTCTTGCCAGGAAAATCCCATGGACGGAGGAGCCTGGTGGGCTGCAGTCCATGGGGTCGCTGAGAGTCGGACACGACTGAGTGACTTCACTTTCACTTTTCACTTTCATGCATTGGAGAAGGAAATGGCAACCCACTCCAGTGTTCTTGCCTGGAGAATCCCAGGGACGGGGGAGCCTGGTGGGCTGCTGTCTATGTGGTCGCACAGAGTCAGACACGACTGAAGCGACTTAACAGCATTCTGACTGGTAAAGGGGTAAAATATTATAAAGGCTGAGTTTTGCTTTAAAATAATTAAGACAGAAAGAAAAAAGATAGTATAGATGAAACAAAGTAATACATCCTTAAAGAAGCACGTGTTACAGTATAAAATATCAAATGGGCTTTTAATGTTTCTTTCACAAAGATTAGTATAGGAGGATATTTAATCCAGGATTCACAGTTGATGAATTAGAATCCACTTGTTTTACCCCCATATGAAGGGAAAGTATAATTTTAAAATTGTGTTCATTTTAACCCTTTCTTACCTTTAGAAAATCTGGCATATAATTTCTGAGATGAGATTTCCTATCTTAGTTGGGAAAATTTAAACTCTGGAGAGAAAAATAATGATCTGATCATTTCATACACTTTTGTTTTTATAAATAATATTTGGCAAGTACTGGGAGCATGTAATAGATAATGTCTCTATTGTATAATAGGGTCTTTCCTGTAGCTCAAACGGTAAAGAATCTGCCTGCAACACAAGAGACCAGGGTTTGATCCCTGGGTCAGCAAGATCCTGTAGAGAAGGGAATGGCACTCCATTCCAGTATTCTTTCCTTGGAGAATCTCATAGACAGAGGAGCCTGGCAGGCTACAGTCCATGGGATTGCAAAGAGTTGGACACGACTGAGTGACTAACACTGTTACTATTACTATTGTATAATACTATAGTTTGACAATATATGCTAATAAAATGAAATTCAAGTATTTAAGTGTTAATAAAATGGCATTCAAATATTAACTGAAATAAATAATTAGTGTGAAAGAAATGGAGTGAATAAAATTAAGAGTGCTTCCTACCTTAAATTTATTTCTTTTTCAGAGTATCTCTCCAACTTTAGGAAATATCAGATCTCTAAATTCCCTATTTCTTATGTTCTATAATTATTTAATTCCAGCACCCTGGTGGTGCAGAGGTTAAAGCGTCTGCCTGCAATGTGGGAGACCTGGGTTCGATCCCTGGGTCGGGAAGATCCCCTGGAGAAGGAAATGGCAACCCACTCCAGTATTCTTGCCTGGAGAATCCCATGGACGGAGGAGCTTGGTGGGCTACAGTCCACGGGTCGCAAAGAGTCGGACAGGACTGAGCGACTTCACTTTCACTTTCCTTTCAAGAGGATTCCTGAAGGTTTCACAAACAAATGGGTAATATTGTTCAGAGAATTTGGTAAACAATTGTGTAGAAAATAAAGCTCAGGTCTGCCCCCCTGGGCATTTTTAGCTGAGGATCTTAAAATTATGTTGTCTTGACCTCATTTTGGAGCTAAAGTAATGAGTAGAAGAGATAAATGATAAGTATCGGGCCACCAGAATAGAAAACTGATAAAATTTAAGCATTGCATTTAGTGCAGTCATCCTAGAATGTAAAGGGATATATGAACTGTGGACAGCTGTGTGCTTGATAGACAATAGTTTATAATAGAATAAAGATTTCCAGGAAGAAAAAATGTCCTAAAAAACCCTCAATAAGCTAGGTGAGTAGATTATTCACATCTTCTGGGAAGAATAGTTTTACTTGCACACTGGGTTCATATAAGGAAGAAGGAAGTACTAGTTAAGAAAAACATGGCTTAGCCATATTGGAAAGACTGATATAATCCCTAATGGGGCTTCCCAGGTGGCCTATTGCTAAAGAATCTGCCTGTTAATGCAGGAGGTGCAAGAGATGCAGATTTGATCCCTGGGTCAGGAAGATCCCCTGAAGTAGGAAATGGCAACCCACTGCAGTATTCTTGCCTGGAAAAGTCTATGGACAGGGATAGAGTCCACAGCGTCACAAAAAGTCGGACATGACTGAACACAAACACACATAATCGCCAATATACAAAAATCATGTACTCCCTGGAAAGGAAATAGAGGTGGTGCTTTTTGGAATACGAAATCAAAATTGGACTTGGTAATTAACCATATACAACAAAGGAAACCAGAAGTTGAAATGACGCTAAGAATTTGAGGTAATCACAATGGCAACAAAAATCACAGCTTGTACCTAAATTTAAGAAAGAATAGTTTCCTTACTCATCAAGTATTATTGTGTTAAACAATGTCCGATTTTAAAACATAAATATTGATGGCATTTTATACTTTTCTCTATACTAAATTATGGGAAAGAGAAAACAAGGCAGTTCATGTTTTCTTGCTGTTTTATTTCTTGGGGTTATTTTTCAGTCAGATATTTTCCAAGTCTGAAAATGAATTTTGAAGGAATATGTAAAAATCCTGGAATATTACCTATCCAGATCTGGATGCAGACACAGGAGAAGATAGTTTTATTTCTTCCAATAATGACAAAAACAACACTAAATATTATACCTATTTCTGTCTCTCATCTGGTATATGTCTTTAACAAAACTACTTAAAATCTGTGAGGTTCATTTACTTCACCTATAAACTGGGGCTAATAGTGACTTAAGTTTATTTAAGGAATAAGTGAGACTTTATATATACATTGGCACAAGTATAAGTAGCTTAGTGTCCAAACCAGAGTAGGTACAGCCTTCCAACCCGCCGTAGATACTATGCCAATGATAGAAGTGATGAAGTTGTAACAGGGGAATCAATGTGCGGAAAGGTAAGTGAAGTTAAAATTAGGCAAGTGGTCTTATCCTTAAGAAACTAAGCAAAGTGATAGTTTGCAATAGTCAATGGAAAAGCCAGTTTTAGTGCTAATAATCAAGAAAGCTTTCCTGGACATTCTCCTCTTGCAGGAATGGAAATAAAATAACTTTTAAGGGGCTTGAACAACAGAAATACAATTCATTAAATAAAATTAACATCAATATAATGAACTGGAAAAGAGAAAGAAAGTGAAAAGGAGAAACATGATGGAGTGTCAGCAAGAATAGGATGGCAAAAATGATTTTATACAATTCTCTAGGAAGGCCTGGAATTACACATTCAATACATCTATCTGTAAACTTTATTCCCTCTCCCTTTAAGAGCAAACTTGGATGAGGAGAAAATAAGAGACAACTAAAATCTGTGAAACTCTTAATGTGAGTTTTCCATTGCACATTTCCTGAAATTTCACCTGCTTGTCCACTTAGACATCAGGACCTTTTCACAAAAAAAAAGACCAGAGATGAAAAAGTATTCTGGCTTTTCCACTGACTATTGAGAACTATCACTAAACAAAACAAACTTAACCAAGGAAGCCCATAATTGTTCTCCAGTATGCACTTTAGGAGACATGATCTCAGCTAACCCAAGCTCTTTCTTCTGAACCTTCTTTCCAGTGAAAAAAGCAGCTCATTTCCACAGAAAATCTGCATAATCGATTTGTTTAAAAACACCTGGGCCTCAAGCGTCATAGCTAACTTGATTTTAAATGGTAAGCCAGAGTTCTTTGAAACAAAAACATCATGAGGGTACAACATATTCAGGCTAATAATTTGGAGACTTTGGGCCATGCATTTATATGAGTATCTGAACAATGATTGCTTAATCATGACAAATTTTTATCAATGGCTGAGAAATAACTATAGAATGCAGAAAACAGTACTCACTCATTTAGTAGCTGTATCTTGTTAGCAAGTGATTTAACCTCTCAAGGCTTTAATTGAATTATCTTTAAAATGAAGACAATTTATGTGGCTGAAACCTTAATGCAATAGTTCCAAACTAACTTCCTTCTGTATTTATATGTCAGATTTGGATTTAGATATTACTATTTCACTTAATTCTGGAGAAGGCAATGGCACCCCACTCCAGTACTCTTGCCTGGAAAATCCCATGGGCAGAGGAGCCTGGTAGGCTGCAGTCCATGGGGTCGCTAAGAGTCGGACCCAACTGAGCGACTTCACTTTTACTTTTCCCTTTCATGCATTGGAGAAGGAAATGGCAACCCACTGCAGTGTTCTTGCCTGGAGAATCCGAGGGACAGGGGAGCCTGGTGGGCTGCTGTCCAAGGGGTTGCACAGAGTCGGACACGACTGAATCGACTTAGCAGCAGCAGCAACATTCACTTAATTCAAAAGAGGAGACTTGAGAAGAGATATATAAACGTAAATTGCTTGCATTAATAATGTCATGGTATATAAATTGTTTGGAGTGGGAGCTGGATGTTATCATGTCAAAAAGCTAAAAATGTTGATTTGAAGCTATTTTGGTCATTCCTTTTGTCTTTTTGAGAGGGTTAATGACAGATGTTAGCTTGTTTCAGGTCACATAGCCGATATCACAGATCAGGGATTCAAACTTAGAATCCAGTGGTCTTCCCACTTATGAATTAAGTTCTTTAATTTTAATGTGTGCTTTTATTCAGTCAGCTAAGATAGTATCTTTGATCAGTAGCATCTCTGGCAGGGGCTACTGTGTTTGTCCTCAGTTATTAACAGAACTTCTGGATGTGCTGCTTAAATATCATTTCTGGTTTCTCCTAATTTTAGGAGTGAAAGTAATAATCTGTCTAAAATTTATTTAGAAAGTATTTTAATGTCATAACTAAATGCTCCACATAATTGCACTATGAGGAAGGCAAGGAACCTATTTCACTGATGTTAAGTGATTTTTTTCCCCCACGCTGGAGTGAAACCAGGCTTCCTGTCTCTAACTGTAGAGTGCTCTCCAACACCCTGAACAGCTGCAGGGACACCAAGATGGATGACTTGCTTTCATCTCCCTGACACACAGCGTCTCTACCCCCACAATCTGGCACAGGCTACAGAAAAGTTGGCAGCCTGAAATATACAGTCCCTTCTCTAAAGAATGTAAACATAATTACATAATAAATTACACACTCATTTAAAATCTCATTAATGTGTTTCAAAATAATGTTGCTATTTTGAAATAATGTCAGGTAGAGCAGAGGAGGGGGAAGGAGACAGGAGATAAGCTCTTGGTTCTTAGTAAGATAAATTCACCATTGAGGAAACAAATATATCTTTTCCCCCTTTCTGGGTTCCTTATCCATCAAATGATGCTTATCAGACTTATAACAACTTCATTTGCAGAGTACATTGGTGAAGAATGGTAGGTCTCATGGAACAGAGTCAGAGAAGACATGAGCTTCAGCCTTATACCCACAAACTATGGAAAGGGTATTCAACTTAATCCATATCTCAGAATTCTAATTTTAATTTCTAAATGCATTAAGATTCATGATAGATTTTTAAAAAATACTAAATATATTCCTAACAAAATAGCTTAAAATTTAAAAGTATATGTTGTCTTGTAAAAAGAATTTTACTTTTCTATTGATTCTTATTATTATTCTAGCAATAATATCTGCATCTCTTGTGGAACCAAAATTATCAGGAGGTTCTTTTCCATATACTTTAATCTTCTCTGTTCATTCCTTTGTGAGCTATATGGCTACTTCTACATAAACATTGAAATAAAGTGAAAGGATACTTTTGGCAAAGGAAAAGCATATGACTCTATACAATCTGCCAAATCTTTATTTTTTTAATTTATTTTTTAATTGGAGTAAAATTGTTTAAAAATGTTGTGTCAGTTTCTGCTGTACAAAAACATGAATCAGCTATAAGTATACATATATCCCCTCCTTCTTGAGCCTCCCTTCCATCCCCACCATCCTACCCTTATAGGTCTTCACAGAGCACCAAGCTATTCTCCCTGTGCTATACAGAAACTTCCCACTAGCTATCTATTTTACACATGGTAGTGCATGTAATGCAAGAGTTATTATGGATTACATTTTTCTAAATCCATACCCACTTAAATAGTTCATCAGCAGCAGATATTATAAGACAGAACACAATCAATTTCCTGGAAGATGCCATTCCTTATGCATATGAGACCTCTTGAGACTGGGTCATCCTGTTTTAATATCAATGTAGTTTTGATTTTTTATTGTATTAATTTGGAAATATCATGATATTAGAGTGGTTCAATAGATTCCTGACCCTTCTTAGTGAGTGTTTGACAAATTCTCACTAGAAGGATAAATGAATGAATTAATTAATGGATGAATAAAATCTTTTCTATTATTTTTTCTTTGAAGAAAGAAGTAACTTCTTACTGAGTAAATATATATATAATGCTTATTGTGCTTTGTTTTCCTTGTTATTATTTTTGACTTTTCAAATGAATAAGAATACAAGTTATATCATGGGTCCTGATATCTGAGTTTATTGTAGAAATGGATCCTAAAAGAATTTTAGTTTTTCAGTATTTGGTTCGTCAAATTAGTAAATTTACAATCTGGTATTTAAAATCAATCAGATACATTTTAGTAGTGTCAAAGAACATGCAGAACAAAGACCCAAAAGCAGTGCAGCTCATCTCTGGGGTCCATGACAAAATGGAAAAATGTAGTTTAAAACAGTGCCTCATTTCTGACAGGAAGAATTAGAAGAAAATTCTCTCTTCAAAAACTCACCTGCATCACCATCTGTTTTGAAGAAAAATCTCTCCGGAGGAAAAAAGAGATGGAGTTCTGATAGTCTGAATCATCTCTATCCTCTACCTACCACCAGTGAGTTTCAAGGATATTCACACATGACTGATATGCAGGGCAGCCCCCAAGAGGAACAAAGGTAACAGGCTCACAGGTTAAAGAATCTGCCTGCCATGCAGGAGACATGAGTTCGATCCCTGGGTTGGGAAAGTCCCTTGGAGTAGGAAATGGCAACCCACTCCAGTATTCTTCCCTGGAAAACCCATGGACAGAAGGGCCTGGTGGGCTACAGTCCATGGAGTCACAAAAGAATTGGACATGGCTTAGTGACTAAAAAACAATATGGAACACAGCACAAGGAAATCTCCATAATGAAAAAGGTCACCGTTCAGTTCAGTTCAGTTCAGTCGCTCAGTTGTGTCCGACTCTTTGCGACCCCATGAATCGCAGCACGCCAGGCCTCCCTGTCCATCACCAACTCCCAGAGTTCATTCAGACTCACGCCCATTGAGTCAATGATGCCATCTAGCCATCTCATCCTCTGTCATCCCCTTCTCCACCTGCCCCCAATCCCTCCCAGTATCAGAGTCTTTTCCAATGAGTCAATTCTTCGCATCAGGTGGCCAAAGTACTGGAGTTTCAGCTTCAGCATCCGTCCTTCCAAAGAAATCCCAGGGCTGATCTCCTTCAGAATGGACTGGTTGGATCTCCTTGAAGTCCAAGGGACTCTCAAGAGTCTTCTCCAACACCACAGTTCAAAAGCATCAATTCTTCAGCGCTCAGCCTTCTTCACAGTCCAACTCTCACATCCATACATGACTACTGGAAAAACCATAGCCTTGACTAAGATGGACCTTAGTCTGCAAAGTAATGTCTCTGCTTTTGAATATGCTATCTAAGTTGGTCATAACTTTTCTTCCAAGGAGTAAGCGTCTTTTAATTTCATGGTTGAAATCACCATCTGCAGTGATTTTGGAGCCCAAAAAAATAAAGTCTGACACTGTTTCCACTGTTTCCCCATCTATTTCCCATGAAGTTATGGGACCGGATGCCAGGATCTTTGTTTTCTGAATGTTGAGCTTTACGCCAACTTTTACACTCTCCTCTTTCACTTTCATCAAGAGGCTTTTTAGTTCCTCTTCACTTTCTGCCATAAGGGTGGTGTCATCTGCATATCTGAGGTTATTGATATTTCTCCCAGCAATCTTGATTTCAGCTTGTGCTTCTTCCAACCCAGCGTTTCTCATGATGTATTCAGCATATAAGTTAAATCAACAGGGTGACAATATACAGCCTTGACATACTCCATTTCCTGTTTGGAATCAGTCTGTTGTTGCATGTCCAGTTCTAACTGTTGCTTCCTGACCGGCATACAGGTTTCTCAAGATGCAGGTCAGGTGGTCTGGTATTCCCATTTCTTGAAGAATTTTCCACAGTTTGTTGTGATCCACACAGTCAAAGGCTTTGGCATAGTCAATAAAGCACAAACAGATGTTTTTCTGGAACTCTCTTGCTTTTTCCATGACCCAGAGGATGTTGGCAATTTGATCTCTGGTTCCTCTGCCTTTTCTAAAACCAGCTTGAACATCAGGAAGTTCATGGTTCACATTGTTGAAGCCTGGCTTGGAGAATTTTGAGCATTACTTTACTAGCATGTGAGATGAGTGCAATTGTGTGGTAGTTTGAGCATTCTTTGGCATTGCCTTTCTTTGGGATTGGAATGAAAATTGACCTTTTCCAGTCCTGTGGCCACTGCTGAGTTTTCCAAATTTGCTGGCATATTGAGTGCAGCACTTTCACAGCATCATCTTTCAGAATTTGAAATAGCTCTACTGGAATGCCATCACCTCCACTAGCTTTGTTTGTAGTGATGCTTTCTAAGGTCCACTTGACTTCACATTCCAGGATGTCTGGCTCTAGATGAGTGATCACACCATCGTGATTATCCGGGTCATGATCTTTTTTGTACATTTTTTCTGTGTTTTCTTGCCACCTCTTTTCAATATCTTCTACTTCTGTTAGGTCCATACCACTTCTGTCCTTTATTGAACCCATCTTTGCATGAAATGTACCCTTGGTATCTCTAATTTTCTTGAAGAGATCTCTAGTCTTTCCCATTCTGTTCTTTTCCTCTATTTCTTTGCATTGATCCTGAAGAAGGCTTTCTTATCTCTTCTGACTATTCTCTGGAACTCTGCATTCAGATGCTTATATCTTTCCTTTTCTCCTTTGCTTTTTGCTTCTCTTCTTTTCACAGGTATTTGTAAGGCCTCCCCAGACAGCCATTTTGCTTTTTTGCATTTCTTTTCCATGGGCATGGTCTTGATCCCTGTCTCCTGTACAATATCACGAACCTCATTCCATAGTTCATCAGGCACTCTATCTATCAGATCTAGGCCCTTAAATCTATTTCTCACTTCCACTGTATAAACGTAAGGGATTTGATTTAGGTCATACCTGAATGGTCTAGCCGTTTTCCCTTCTTTCTTCAATTTAGGTCTGAATTTGGTAATAAGGAGTTCATGATCTGAGCCACAGTCAGCTCCTGGTCTTGTTTTTGTTGGCTGTATAGAGCTTCTCGCAGGAGGGCCTAGAGGAGCCATCCCCCGTTGAAGGTCAGGAAGGGCAGCGGTGAGGAGATACCCCTCATCCAAGGTAAGGAGCAGCGGCTGCTCTTTGCTGGAGCAGCCATGAAGAGATACTCCATGCCCAAGGTAAGAGAAACCCAAGTAAGATGGTAGGTGTTGCAAGAGGGCATCAGAGGGCAGACACACTGAAACCATATTCACAGAAAACTAGTCAATCTAATCACACTAGGACCACACCTTTGTCTAACTCAATGAAACTAAGCCATGCCCGCGGGGCAACCCAAGACAGGTGGGTCATGGTGGAGATGTCTGACAGGATATGGTCCAGTGGAGAAGGGAATGGCAAACCACTTCAGTATTCTTGCCTTGAGAACCCCATGAAGAGTATAAAAAGGCAAAATAATAGGATACTGAAAGAGGAACTCCCCAGGTCAGTAGGTGCCCAGTATGCTACTGGAGATCAGTGGAGAAATAACTCCAGAAAGAATGAAGGGATGGAGCCAAAGCAAAAGCAATACCCAGCTGTGGATGTGACTGGTGATAGAAGCAAGGTCCGATGCTATAAAGAGCAATATTGCATAGGAACCTGGAATGTTAGGTCCATGAATCAAGGCAAAATGGAAGTGGTCAAACAGGAGATGGCAAGAGTGAATGTCAACATTCTAGGAATCAGCGAACTAAAATGGACTGGAATAGGTGAATTTAATTCAGATGACCATTATATCTACTACTGCAGGCAGGAATCCCTCAGAAGAAATGGAGTAGCCATCATGGTCAACAAAAGAGTCCGAAATGCAGTACTTGGATGCAATCCCAAAAACAACAGAATGATCTCTGTTTGTCTCCAAGGTAAACCATTCAATATCACGGTAATCCAAGTCTATGCCCCAACCAGTAATGCTAAAGAAGCTGAAGTTGAACGGTTCTATGAAGACCTACAAGACCTTTTAGAACTAACACCTAAAAAAGATGTTCTTTTCATTATAGGGGACTGGAATGCAAAAGTAGGAAGCCAAGAAACACCTGGAGTAACAGGCAAATTTTGCCTTGGAATGTGGAATGAAGCAGGGCAAAGACTAACAGAGTTTTGCCAAGAAAATGCACTGGTCATAGCAAACACCCTCTTTCAACAACACAAGAGAAGACTCTACACATGGACATCACCAGATGGTCAACACCGAAATCAGATTGATTATATTCTTTGCAGCCAAAGAATGCTCAAACTACCACACAATTGCACTCATCTCATATGCTAGCAAAGTAATGTTCCAAATTCTCCAAGCCAGGCTTCAACAGTGTGAACCATGAACTTCCAGATGTTCAAGCTGGATTTAGAAAAAGCAGAAGAACCAGAAATCAAATTGTCAACATCTGCTGGATCAATGGAAAAGCAAGAGAGTTCCAGAAATATATCTATTTCTGCTTTATTGACTATGCCAAAGCCTTTGACTGTGTGGATCACAACAAACTGTGGAAAATTCTTCAAGAGATGGGAATACCAGACCACCTGACCTGCATCTTGAGAAACCTGTATGCAGGTCAGGAAGCAACAGTTAGAACTGGACATGGAACAACAGACTGGTTCCAAATAGGAAAAGGAGTATGTCAAGGCTGTATATTGTCACCCTGTTGATTTAACTTATATGCTGAATACATCATGAGAAACGCTGGGTTGGAAGAAGCACAAGCTGAAATCAAGATTGCCAGGGAAAATATCAATAACCTCAGATATGCAAATGACACCACACTTATGGCAGAAAGCAAAGAAGAACTAAAGAGCCTCTTGATGAAAGTGAAAGAGAGTGAAAAAGTTGGCTTAAAACTCAACATTCAGAAAACTAAGATCATGGCATCTGTTCCCATCACTTCATGACAAATAGATTGGGAAACAGTGGAAACAGTGACAGGCTTTCTTTTCTTGGGCTCCAAAATCACTGCAGATGGTGACTGCAGCCATGAAATTAAAAGACACTCCTTGAAAGAAATGTTTTGACCAACCTAGACAGCATATGAAAAAGCAGAGACATTTCTTTGCCAACAAAGATCTGTCTAGTCAAAGCTATGGTTTTCCAGTAGTCATGTATGTATGTGAGAGTTGCACTGTAAATAAAGCTGAGTGCTGAAGAATTGATGCTTTTGAACTGTGGTGTTGGAGAAGACTCTTGAGAGTCCTTTGGACTGCAAGGAGATCCAACCAGTCTATTCTAAAGGAGTTCAGTCCTGAATATATATTGGAAGGACTGATGATGAAGCTGAAACTATAAAACTTTGGCCACCTAATATGAACAATTGACTCATGTGAAAACACCCTGATGCTGGGAAAGATTAAATGGAGGAGGAGAAGGGATACAGAGGATGAGATGGTTGGATTGCCTCACCAACTCAATGGACATGAGTTTGAGTAAACTCTGGGATTTGGACAGGGAGGCCTGGTGTGCTGCAGTCCGTGGTGTTGCAAAGAGTTGGACAGGGCTGAGAGACTGAACTGAAAGACCCACCCTTCATGATTGCCTGGAGAAGTGCACCTCACTCCACCTGGAGCAGTGTCCCTACTGCACCATGAACTCCCTCAGGGCGTGTTGAAGGCCAACAGCTGCAACAGTGTAGGGTTCAGTCTCCACAGAGGCAGATGGCAAATGCCCTTTTCGTTCAGTTGTCTGCAATGATCTTGGTAAGTGCTGACTGTAGTTGACTATAAATATATGTGTGTGTGTATAATGGAATATTATTCAGTTATAAAAATGAAGAAATCCTACAGTGCAACAGCTGCTATATGCATACATTCAAAGGAAATAATTTTCTGATTTGTTCATGTTTCTCAGGTAAGAATAATACAGTGAATACAGCAGCTTTTGAGAATCTTTGGATAATTTTATCCCTTACCATCCTATTCTCAATTTTATAGTTGTTAAACATTCTGAGGGGCTTCCCTGGTGGCTCAGAGGTTAAAGTGTCTGCCTCTAATGTGGGAGACATGGGTTCGATCCCTGGGTCGGGAAGATCCCCTGGAGAAGGAAATGGCAACCCACTCCAGTATTCTTGCCTGGAGAATCCCATGGACAGAGGAACTTGGTGGGCTACAGTCCATGGGGTCGCAAAGAGTCAGACAGGACTGAGAGGCTTAACTGAGCTTAGCATTCTATCACTGATTCCCTTCTAGAAAGAAATGAGTTAACGTTGACTGTATTTTAGATTTTTCTCTACTAATTGAATAAATAGCTAAGATGAAGGCTGGAAACATATACCACGTAATATGGCTGAAAAAAATTTAACAATGAAATAAGAGCTAGAAAACTTTCCATGCAGAGGGAAAGTTGTGTGGCTGGCATTTCATTTTCTTTTCCTTTGGTCTTCAGTTCAAGTCTGGTGTTTGCTGAGAGAATCAAGTAGTTTACATTGACTCTCCTGTTCCCTTCTATGGCTAATTCTGTCTGGAATGATAACTGTGGCTTTTTTTTTTTTTTTTTTTCAGAACAGCAAAAAGTAGCTTAGAAATTTCCCTCTTAAATTTCATATACTTTTTTTTCTTAGGATCTAAAATGTATTTGGCATGCAAAAATGATTAAGCTGTGTTAGAGTTGGATACTCTCAAGTATTTTCTTAAAAACAAGAAACACTTGGATGTTCCATATCCTTTCAGCTTGCTTGTTGTTTGACTACTGTCTTCTTTTTTGTCTTCATGCTAGTTCTTATGACCTCACCAAAATAACAGGAACTTATTCCAAATTATCTTTCTTGTATACTTTTAGACTGTCAATTAATATGTGTTGTTGTTAATTTTAACCTACTATGAGTCTGAAACTTGTAGAGTTGGAGCTGGGTGGATTAGTACTTCCTAAATCTCACTGCATTAATCTATCCAAGTTGAAGCTTAAAGTGTTTTTCAAGCTCCCAAATTCATTTTGGTGTGGAAATAGTCATAGGAAACAACAGACCAGAAGACTTTTAGGTTCTTCTTCAACTCTGAGATTTTATGATCCTAAACTCTCAGCCTGTGGCAGGATTCATTTTAAAATGTATATTATTGTTTACTGTGATATACCAGTTTATGAGTTCCCTTTCAATGGGGAATTTCTAGTTTCCTGAGCATCACAATGTTTTGAAAGAGGTACCTCAAAGTGTGTATGATATATATTTTAAAAAATATTAACTCAAACACACTTCTGGGTTTAATAGTCTCTATAGTCACTGTATCTTGTTCATGCTACAATGGTTCATTTTAGCAAATATTTTCACATTCCAAGCTCCTTGTATTCAAAAAGTTACAGGAGATGGAGATGGGGATAATTTAAAAGAGACAAAAGTCATACATTTAGAGTAATTACTTTTTTTTTTTTTTTAGAAAATATTCAGGTATCTTAACCCAGCCACAGTAGGTGAGCCTTTGCCTAAATTTAATTTGTGTCTTTACAATGGTTATTTTACTCTTATTAAAACCTGTGCAATTAGACATTTGAAAAACTGTTCAAAGTAAAATTTAGTTCCGCATGAAAACCACCCTAATCTCCTCTGGGATTTGACTTTTTACTCAAAACATCAGCATCAAAGTGTACCATAGTCCATGCTCTCTTTGAACATGCTTACCTCACTGCCTTGCTCTACTGATACTGGTGGGCCTGACTTGCCTTCCTTCTATAGAATCTGCTCTTTTCTTAAAAGAGGCAGAATCTCAGCAGTCTAATCTCTGGGTTCAGTTAAACTAAGCAGGAGCCAGATTTTCATCTGAGCATCTGAGTTCTGTGAATAATTTCCTTCGAAGATCTCAGAAGTTCATTTAATATATCAGTTAAGACTTATTTTTTTTGCAAGCAGCAGAGATTAAATATGACTAATTTAAGATGAAAAAGGAAATGATAAAATCATATTTGGTAACTCCAGAAAAACTAAAGGTCTAGTGTTTGAGACTATGAAACCAAAACAAGACTGAAGTCATGTGACAGAATGATTTTTATGAATATACTCTGAAGAACCAGATTCTAATATCATCAATACTGGATTTACTGCCAGCAGAACACCTCCCTTGCAAGAATGGATTCCTCTTCTGTTTCATAGAACTAGTTTCAGAGTCCAGACTTGGATCAATATACAAGGTCTTGTGCTCAATACTGTAATCTCTTTAATAAGAAAGTCTGAGGAAATCCATATGTGGCTTTTTTTTGGGGGGGGCTTGCATAGCAGAAATTTCTGCTTTATATAAGAGGGAGGATTACCCAGACATAGGAAAGGAGATATGATTTGGGGGGCAAAACTCCCTACAAATATCTACTTTATACATCCTCTTTAATTGCCCAAATTTATCATACCTCCTTTTTTTCCAAAACATTTATAACACCCCATCCACCATAATGTGTCTATGCCTTATGCAATGATACACTTCTCTATCATCTAAATTTTATTTTTAGTTAGGATACTTTTGGGTATAAGAAAGAACTCAGTTGGCATAAACCATAAGAATTTATAAACCTATTATGTGTTAAGTTGTTTCAGTCGTGTACGACTCTGTACAACCCTATGGACTGTAGCCTGCCAGGCTCCTCTGTCCGTGGGATTCTCCGGGCAAGAATACTGGAGTGGATTGCCATGCCCTCCTCCAGGGATCTTCCCAACCCAGGAATCAAACCATCTTTTATGTCTCCTGCATTGGCAGAAAGGTTCTTTACTGCTAACGCCTCCTGGGAAGCCCAAGAATAATTCTGTAGAATAAGCTGTTTGCTGAGTCAGTAACACAAGGATACCAGGTAGAGGAGAGAGGGAGAGAGGGAAAGAGGAAGGAAAACAGTTTTATCTCCCTTTCCTCTTATTGTTGGGGGAAGATTATTTTCCAGAACATTCCAACAGACTTTCTTTTATAAATATTGGCCAAGACTATGTCTTCTGCATGTGTCTAAATTAATTACTGGTAAAGAAAATGGAATTACAATGGTTGTCTTAGACCCTTGGGGCAATAGAGGGCTCATCTTTTCTGATACAGTTTTTTGATAAGTGTAAAAAACAATGAATCAGAGTTCTGAAAGGTAGAACTGCTTCTTTGTAGGCAGTTTCTGCCATAATGGACCTTGCTTTTTTTTTTCCCTTAAGTTTCTTGAATTATAAAAGAAGTATCTGGCTTAAATTATCTCTAAATTTTCTTACATGCTAATTTAAGTAGGCTAATTTCAGAAAGATTTCCTGGTGGCTCAGTGGTAAAGAATCTGCCTGCCAATGCAGGAGAGGTTGGTCCAGGAAGGTCCCCCGGAGAAGGGAATAGCAACCTACCTCCAGTATTCTTGCCTGGGCAATCCCACGGACAGAGAACCCTGGAGGGGTTGCCAGTCCACAGGGGCACCAAAGAATTGGACATGACTTAGCCACTAAACAACAATAAACAACAGTTTTAGGAAAATACAGAAATACTCTCTTTAAAGATCATTAATATACAATGAGGGAGATAGAGGAAGATAGACATATAACTGCAATTCAAGGCAGAATGAGTTACATATTTTATAGAGATACCAGTTATAATGGGATCACACTGAAATTATATATTAATTGCTTATATGTAGTAATTCTCAATACAGATGGACTAAAGTTATAGTTTATAGACATAATATATTTCAATTAATAGGATATAGTATGAAAATCTAATAAGACACTAAAAATTACTGACTTGATTGAGATATTTTGAATCTACAGAATAACAGAAAACAAAAAGTTTTTTTTGCCACAATTATTTTTCTTAAAGTTAACATTCATACATGCAAGAAAATCTAGCTCATATTGAGGACCATTGTTACAATAAATTCACATTTATAGAGGTATATATTTTGCATTTGAATACCAAATTCTTCTAAGAGTTTGGTTTAATTTCAGAACATAACTTCATTTTTAAGAGATTTGGAAAAGACTTTAGAGTTTACAAACTGCTTTCCCATTCACTATCTCATGTACTTTTAAAACTAATTAATAAGCTAATAGTTTTAATTTTTATTAGAGATGACACAAGTAAATAAAAACTAAGGTTCAAATAACTAGTAACTCACAGTTTTAATAATTAGTACTCAGGTCCATCGACTCCAAGTCCAGTGCTCACTGTGCCATCTAATTTGTATTTTTCCAAAAGAGAAGAGTATTCAATACCAAAGTCTTCAATATGATTAAAAATTCATAAATAGATACCATTGGATGGGACTTTTTCTTTCCTAGTACAGTGTCCAAGAAATGAATTATCCACTTTTTACTTTAAGAATAAGGTAACCTAGTAGAATAAGGTAACCTAGTAGGTCTTCCCTTGTGGTTCAGCTGGTAAAGAATCTGCCTGCAATGTGGGAGACCTGGGTTTGATCCCTGGGTTGGGAAGATCCCTGGGTTGGAGAAGGGAAAGGCCCACTCCAGTACTCTGGCCTGGAGAATTCCCTGGACAATGTAGTCCATGGGGTCACAAAGAGCTGGACATGACTGAGCAACTTTCACTTTCACTTTCAACTTAGAATAATTTTCTTCAAAGGGAACGTTAACTTGACATTATTTTGCCAACAAAGGTCCATCTAGTCAAGGCTATGGTTTTTCCAGTGGTCATGTATGGATATGAGAGTTGGACTATAAAGAAAGCTGAGTGCAGAAGAATTGATGCTTTTGAATTGTGGTGTTGGAGAAGACTCTTGAGAGTCCTTTGGCCTGCAAGGAGATCCAACCAGTCCATTCTGAAGGAGATCAGTCCTGGGTGTCATTGGAAGGACTGATGCTGAAGCTGAAACTCCAATACTTTGGCTACCTGATGTGAAGAGCTGACTCATTTGAAAAGACCCTGATGCTGGGAAAGATTGAGGGCAGGAAGATAAGGGGACAATAGAGGATGAGATGGTTGGATGGCATCACCGATTCAATGGACATGGGTTTGGGTGGACTCCGGGAGTTGGTGATGGACAGGGAGGCCTGGCGTGCTGTGGTTCATGGGGTCGCAAAGAGTTGGACACGACTGAGCGACTGAACTAACTGAACTGAAATCAGTTAAAATTATAATTAACAAAATATAATCTCTGAAATTCACCAAGGTGATTACTGGGTTGATACTGTGAATGAGGGAAGATATTTCAGACTGATTGGTAGAAGAATGGGATTCACATCAGAGTCCTTCCACTGATTATGTGACCCTTGGGGAGGTCATTTTCTTCCTAGTATTAGACAAAAAGAGTGTAGTGTTAGATGCATTGTCGTAGGTTCTTTCTAACTCACATAGCTATTTCTGTAGACAGAAATTAATCAAGGATTCATAGAATATTGAATCCAAAAGAGACATTCCAGGTAATTTATTCTAATCATTTATTTATGGATAAAGATATCTTTGGCTGGAAAGTAAAGCCCTTCATAGTCACAAAGAAAATTAACATGTTTTATTCTTCCATTTATGTTGTTGTTCAGTCGCTCAGTCGTGTCTGACTCGTTATGAACCCATGAACTGCACCATGCGAGGCCTCCCTCTCCTTCAGTATCTCCCAAAGTTAGCTTAAACTTATCTCCAATGAGTTGGTAATGCCATCCAAACGTCTCTTCCTCAGTTGCTCCTTGTCCTCCTGCCCTCAATCTTTCCCAGCATCAGGGTCTTTTCCAATGAGTTAGCTCTTTGTATAAGGTGGCCAAAATATTGGAGCTTCAGCTTCAGCATCAGTCCTTCCAATGGGTGGTCAGGGTTGGTTTCCTTTCGGATTGACTGGTTAGATCTCCTTTCTCTCTGGGGGCTCTCAAGAGTCTTCTCCAGTACCACAGTTCAAAAACACCAATTCTTCAGAGTTCAGTCTTCAGAAATAGCTCAGTTTCTCAAAGTGTCACTCATTATTCTCTGTAGACTATGTATGAAAGACTCTGAAACTTAAGATAAACAAAAGTTATTAGCCTAGTAGTAAGTGTTATTACTATGAATAGGGCCATCGGTTCTTCTTCAAAGCAACTGGGCAACTTATTTCCTTGGACAAATCACTTACTTATCTTGATTTCAACTTCCTCATAAGAGAAAAGATTGGAATATATTGGACACACATATGCTAAGAATTTTTATGAAAATTCCATTAATTCATCTATTTATTTAAGCAGTATTTATTGAGTGCCCAGTATAGGGTGGATTTTTCTTGGCTTTCTTCTGGGTTTTAGGTTTGCAAAAGCAAGCAAAATACATATGTTTTCAATCCTGGGAAGATGCAATCTCCTCTGAAAGGAGGAAAAAAAAATTTTTTTTCAAAAAAGATAAAAAAATAAATTCAAAGCCTAATGCTAGATATTTTAAGGGGCAGCAAATGTGTGAATTAAAAATCTGTGACTAATGAAGATTTAAAATCAACTAGAGAACAGAATCTTAAAGCAGATTCTACGTGACTTTTACAGAGTATTGTATCACGGGAGCCTATTATGTGTTTACAAATAATAAACACCAAACTGGTTAACAAGTGAATAAATGGAAGAGACAACAATACTTGAAACGTTTGTGATCACATTTTTTTTCCTTCTATATTTATGATTCCTTTTATAAAGAAGGGAAACTGTTGAATTTGTGGTTTTAAAGC
Source organism: Oryx dammah (assembly GCF_014754425.2). NCBI lineage: Eukaryota > Metazoa > Chordata > Mammalia > Artiodactyla > Bovidae > Oryx > Oryx dammah. Next base: position 80,408,162 of record NW_024070186.1, on the reverse strand, counting down.
ATTAATAAAACTTTAAAAAGGATAGCTTCACTGCTTGAGAAGTTGATCTGGAGAAGTAGAAATAAAGGAGAGTTGTTTATGTTCTTATTTTAGATTCACATCTAGCTCTACACTTTATTCATCTTTCTCATCAGAAATATTGATGTTTTAGGAAAGGTTATTTGCTTGGAATTTTTTCCATGCCATTCCATTTTGTCTTGGCAAAGGGGTAAGTTCTTCTTGATGACAAAAGTATTAACTCTAAGCAGGAATGACTCTCTCATTCAAAGATCATGATATTAATGCTTTAGGAAAGCTGTCATGCACAATTGCAAGGCAAAACATATTTTGTTCCTTTGTGATAACTGACACAGCTATAAATAGAAGAAACATCGTTCATGTACTGCTATAAATAGAAGAAACATCCTTCATGTTAAATGGTGAAAGTTTTGCATATTTGTAAAGTTCAAAGCAGAGGAATAAAGAATAATAAAAGGGAAAATAACCACATAACCATTCTGATTCTTGTGCAAATTATACACCACAAAAGACGAGATCAATTATCTCATAAATGGGAAATCTGAGAGAATTTCCATCGATATTTCATATTCATTATTTAATTAGCACTTTGAAGCATACAAAGTAAAATATATATGTATATATGTATCTATCTATATTCCTAAAGTGCTACACCTTTTATATTTTTGTTATGACACAAATTTTCCTTAGGCCATGAATTTGAAGGATTTTAAGCATCATACTTAGAATTTCTCAAATCACACAGTTAGTTCAAAAACTCAGGAGTTCCCAGATGAAATCTGAAATGACCCCACCCACTAATGTTGAAGGCAAAGAGAGACAAAGAAAGAAGCAGACTACTCCAAATTGGTAGGGAACAGGTCTAATAAGCAAGAGAACTTCCATGTGAGGCTTGTCCTGGGTGACATAAAATAAGCAGATCTCTGTATCAGCCCGCTAGAATCTTACAAGTTTCTATATCTAGGCCTTAACTGGGTTCAGTCATATACACAGTCAGATGGTCTCAACAACACGTTGCTCTCCCACAGTTGTGTCCTTGCAAATTGCTCTCATTCTGAGAACAGTGAGTGGAGTGTACATCCTGAGGACAGGGTACGAGATGAGGAGTTTTGGATTGCCGGGATCTAGCTCTAGAATCAATCAGAGATCATGTCCTCTTGATGACATTCCCCCATCATACGCTTTAGATCAAACATAATTAAAGCATTTCAAGGCATACTGTAACTGTGAGTAAGTCTTTTTCATTTCTAATCAAACATTGTTATAATCCTCAAATTTCAAAGCATTTATTAAAACCAAGGATACATGAAGTCCTTGACCCAAATCTCACAAGATCATAAATTATTTTTCCATATTTTTATTTCAATTTATCCAACTGTTATATACAAGGCATGTAGTAGGTAATGTGAAAGATAATTAGTTCTCTCCCTTGAATAAGCTCATGGTATGTTAGTTTTTACTTATGTCTCTATCTCTTAAACTTTGTCTCTTCTTTTTCCCATTTCACCAGTAAAATTTATTGTATAGTCCCATCCTTCAAACTGGCCAAGAACCTCATAAGATTTAAGACAGGGAGTGATAGCACATCCTGATAAAATTAACAAAGATGTAAGCAGAGTGCAAAGCAAACTATGTGAATTAACATTACATGGGAAAAAATCCATAAATATAAAGAGATTAAAATGACTTAATATTCTGTAAAAAAATCCCATAAAATATTAATGTAGACTTTCATTTGAACTAAGATGGAGAGACAGAGAGGAAATTTATCTTTATATTTAAATAACTTGACAATTGGACAAAATACATGACCCAATGAAAAACTGTTTTCCTGAAAAGGGAAATGAGTAAGCTGTAAAATTTCCCCAGCTTAATGTCTAAAATATGTGTCTAAGTGTCTAAGTGACACTCAGGATAAAGAAACCAAACAGAACTTCATGTTCTTACTTGGTTAAGAAGAGAACTTAGTCATTTAAATAGACATCAAAATTCAGAAAGATTAAAGTGGTTAGAGTCTGGGGGCAGAATACTATAAAAAACGGCACTGCCTAGAGGGAAATCACATGAGGTATTCAAAGAGGTTCCCTTAGGTCTTCAGCTGAGTGCTATCTGCACACACATCAGAAGACACAATCAGAGAAAGCAACCTACAGGGGAAAGCAGAACAACAGCAAGATCCCATAATGGGCGAGGAATAGTTCTTTCTCCCACCAAACTGGAAAGACCTTACACTTGGAAATGAAGGCCACTTCAGTAGAATGGCTAAATTACTCATAGATTAAAACCCTTGAATCTTCCCTAAGAAAACTCACACCTGTGAGAACAGCTAATGTTGAAGTGCTACAAATAACAAATGTTGGTGTGGATGTGAAGGAAAAGTAATTCTTGTACATTCATGATGAGAACATAAATTGATTCAGCCACTATGGAAAATAGCATGGAGATTCCTAAAAAAAGTAGGAATTTGAATTACCATATGATCCAACAATTTGAACTACCATATGATCCATACATCTGAAGAAAATGAAAACTCTAAAGAAAAGATGTGCACTTCAATGTTCAGTTCAGTTCAGTTCAGTCGCTCAGTCGTGTCCAACTCTTTGTGACCCCATGAATCGCAGCACGCCAGGCCTCTTTGTCTATCACCAACTCCCGGAGTTCACTCAGACTCACGTCCATCAAGTCAGTGATGCCATCCAGCCATCTCATCCTCTGTCATCCCCTTCTCCTCCTGCCCTCAATCCCTCCCAGCATCAGAGTCTTTTCCAATGAGTCAACTCTCTGCATGAGGTGACCAAAGTACTGGAGTTTCAGCTTTAGCATCATTCCTTCCAAAGAAATCCCAGGGCTGATCTCCTTCAAAATGGACTAGTTGGATCTCCTTGCAGTCCAAGGGACTCTCAAGAGTCTTCTCCAACACCACAGTTCAAAAGCATCATGTTCACAGAGGCATTATTTACAATAACCAAGATAAAGAAGCAATCAAAGCAATCAACAGATGAATGGATCCAGAGGAAGTGATACACAAACACAAATTACATGCTGGAATATTACTCAGCCATGAAAAGAATAAAATTTTGCCATTTGCAACAACAAGGATGGACCTGGAGTATATTAAGTAAAATAAATCTGACAGAGAAAGACAAATACTGTATATTACCACTTACATGTGAAATCTAAAAAATATAACAAATTAATATAATAAAATAGAAATAGACTTATAAATATAGAGAATAAACCAGTATTTGCCATGGGAGAAAGAGATGGGGAGTGGCCAGCTAGGTGTAGGGGACTGAGAGATACAGACTGCTATGTATATAATAATCTATAAGATATATTGTATAGCACAGGAATAAAGCCAATATTTTATAATAACTATAAATGGTATATAATGTATAAAAATATTGAATTACTATGTCATACATCTGTAGCTGATATAATATTGTAAATAAACTATACTTCAGTTTAAAAAAATGAGGGAAGTCTGAAAATTTCACAACAAATTGAAACTTAATGAGACATGACTATTACATGTAATTTGATATCTGGATGAGGTCTTGGAACAGAAAAAAGGACAAAAATAAAAATGAAGAAAATTTGAATATTGTCTTTAGCTAACACAAATATATCATTATTGGATATTAATGTTAAAAAATGTAACACTAATGTAAGATATTAATAGTCAGAGAAGTGTTATATAACATACATGTGAACTTTGTACAACTTTTGCCATCTTAAGTATATCTAAATAATTCTACAACAAAGTTAAGAAAATAGTTGCTGTCTGAAAGAAACCAAATGCAAAATGCTATGTATATGCTTCCATTTATATGACATTCCAGAATACCCAATACTATAGTGGCTGAAAATAGATCAGTGGTTGTTATAAGCCATATATGAAGAAAGGATATTGACTGAAAAAGACAAGGAAATTTTTGTGGTGATTGATTTGATAGTTTTGGTGTATTTATATGACTGTGAATATTTATCAACATTTATTGTAAGTAAACTGTATCCCAATAAACTTTTTAAAATTATAAAAGTCAATTTCAGGAAAACTAGAAATCTGTGAATCTGCTTTAGATTTTTTTCAGAAAGTAAGAATCATTTAAATAAATATGCAAGATCATCGTCTCTTTCAATAAGTCTAGAGTTCTAAGAACTGAAAATATATTCATCATGTTTACTTTTTAATGAGTTGCCATTGGTAGACAGCTGCTCCTAGGGTAAAGGGATGTGTGACTTGCTTAATTTGCTCCAAGAGTCACCACTGGCAAGGCTGTATCCTAGAGATGCTTTTTGAAGGTGACTTTTTAATTTACTTTCATGATCTAATTGTGCTACTCAATTTTCTTAAATTAACTGAATTTTCTTAGAAGCATGTATAATATTTCTTTATACATAATACATTGTATTTTGTATTGGACATATAGGATTTATTTACACTAAAATAAAATTTGAATATAAAGATACACAGTCAAAATTACTTATTAACACTTAATTACATTTATTTATTTAAATATTATAATTGTATTACATAGGTCTTAAATATAAAAAAGAAACATAAAGAGGAATTATATAGCTTGGAAAAACTGGAAAAGTCCTCCTGGAAGAGATGGCAGTGTTCCAGTCTGGAAAGAGTACAGTCTTTGAAATTGGACCCCACGATCTCAAGAGAGCTGATTTCAAATCTCAGCTCCATTCTTTTACCACCCAATAATACTGAATATCAATGAATATTGATGAGCATAAATTCTATCCATTTCACAGGTTATTGTGAAGGTCCAATGAAATAATATCTGTGAAAATACCTGTATACTATAAATTAACATGCTGAACCTTAACAAATTGCCAGCATTTGAATTTTTATTTCTGATGTGGTGATTTCACACAGTTCAACTTGATACTTGGATAATACTTTTTTTTTTTTTTTAATTATAAGCTGCTCCACCCTGCATGCGAAAAGCTAGATAGCAGATAGCAACAAGTACATTTCAGGTAAGAGAAATGGCGTAAATAAAGTCCTGAGAGTGTTGAAGAAAAATGCGGAAGTGTGACCAGAGAAAATGAAATAAAACCTGACTGGGGTGTACAGTACTTAGAGGGAAGATGGAGGAAACACTACTGGGAAAGAGGGACTGGTCTTACAGAGAAAATCCTTTAATACCAGGCTGAATCATTTTAGCTTAATTCAAAGGCAATGAGATTTTTGAGAAGGGGTGTAATATGCTCAGGGTTTGCATGAAAAAGTTTACTCTGGCATCATGGAAAGGAAGGTGGAGAGACAGGAGGATGGAAAATCACTTGGAAGGATTCTGCTTTCATCCAGTGCTACGTACTGGGGATTATCTCAGGATGTTTTCCTAAGATACTTGTAGATGTGCATGGAGTTAGGGAAGGTTTAACACTTGGAGAGTCAGGAGAGAAGAAAAAAATCACACAATGAAACCTTGTCTTTATTTACGTAAAGATCTAACATCCATAGAAAAGATTTTTAGGCCCCACCTTCCTGCCTGTTTTCCTAAGATACTTGTAGATGTTCATGGAGTTAAGGAAGGTTTAACACTTGGAGAGTCAGGAGAGAAGAAAAAAATCACACAATGAAACCCTGTCTTTATTTACATAAAGATCCAACATCCATAGAAAAGATTTTCAGCCCCCACCTTCCTGCCTCAACTGCCCTTCTGTGTTCCAGCCATCTGTTCAGTTCAGTCACTCAGTCATGTCTGACCCTTTGGGACCCCATGGACTGCAGCATGCCAGGCTTCCCTCTCCATCACAAATTCCCGGAACTCGCTCAAACTCATGTCCAAAAGACATTTAATGGTACACTATTTTCATGGTGTGGTTTTGAAACCATCTGTCAGTCAACTGCAGTTCTCTTTATTGTCTCTTCTTAATGAGTTTGTGAAGGACTTTGTAACCTTTGAAAATCAATTTTTGGTCTTCTCAGGAAATTATCCCTTAAAAAAATGCAGTTGTCTAATTGGACACACTGAAAGCAGGAAAGAAAACTATGTGAAGAAATCACAAATTTAGAATAATCAAGTCAGCTTAACTGTGTCTCCCAAATCTGAATATATTTGAATTTAGAAGCTTTTCTTTTGAAGACAGAATTTTTTCTCAGCTATTTTCATGTTCCTGCCCAGGGAACATTCACAAATCCTTCCATTAATATTCAATGTGAATTTGTGGTGACATGCTGAATATTTGACTGACATGGTCAAAAAGTACTTCTCTAGTGTAGGAGGTACATTTGAGATTACATTGTGGGAAACACAGCAAAGAAAATAAAAAATTTAATCTTTTGTTTCAGATATTCACATTTAAGTGCCATAATAATTGTATTTGTGAAATTGTCACTGTGGCAACATTTTATAATAAACTATTTCAAGCAATTTCATGAGGATCCCACCCCCCAAATAAGGAAAAGAAACAGGGAAATATATCCCCAAAGTCACATAACTAACAAATTATAGAGGCAGAATTATAAACCAGGTAGGTCATCTTATTTTGGAGCCCACGTGTTCAACTGCCTCACTATCCTGCTTTCATCAAACACAGCTCGAACTACTGTCGTAAGCCTTACTTTCTGCTCTGTACATTGAATTATAGTTATATGTGGCTATGTTTGGGCTTCCCAGGTGGCACTAATGGTAAAGAATTCACCTGCCAATGCAGGAGACATAAGAGACACAGGTTCGATCCTTGGGTCTGGAAGATCCCCCGGAGGAGGGCATGACAACCCACTCCAATATTCTTGCCTGGAGAGTCTCATGGACAGAGAAAACTGATGATGGAAGTGACTTAGCCCACATGCACACACATGTCTATGTTTCTCTTTCCAACATGCAGAAAGATAATGTTATTTGAAGAGCTTATTTAGAATAGTGCCTGATAATGTGAATTTAATAAGTAATAGCTCATATTATAAATTAAAATAGAGAGGGAAAACAAATTTTGGTTTTATGTTTTCCAGAAGAACTTGAACGAAGACTTAAATGTGAGAAGGATTTTGATAGGTAAAGTTTAGTAGGAACAATATCCAAGGTAGGACACTAAAGCATGCAGGTAGAAGAGTGGGGTGGGGCTTGGAAGAACTGTAACTAAATGGAAGGTGATTCTTGGAAGGACTGATACTATAGCTGTTATCGCCGAGTCATGTCTGATTCTTTGAGACCCTATGGACTGCAGCATTCCAGGCTTCCCTGTCCTTCACATCTGCTGGAGCCTGCTCAAACTCAAGGAAGGCTTGATGGGGAGGAACAATTTGAAATCTAGCCAGAATCCTAAATAAAGGGAATTTGTGTGTTCTGTGTGCCATGGAAAACACATTTACAGACTTGTCAGTAGGAAAAGGAACAGAATGTTTGTACTTTACAAAAATACTTTTGGAAGCAGAGTGGAAAGTGAGTTGAAGAGAGGAAAACCAGTAGAGAGATACAGCTAGTTGCCCATGATTGCTGTTTAAGGACTAAGATTTATAGGCTGCTTTCCATGTGTCAACCATTATTCTGATCTCATTTAGTACATTAAATCATTTTTATAATAAACTTATGAGTTGAATATTTATTGATGCAGCTTTCCCCCATTTCACTGTTAAAGTATCCTGATTTGGACAATACTTTATCTGGTCACCTCACTCATGCTATCCCTGAGCGAAGGAAGTTGCAATAACATGAGACAGTGCTATAGTAAAGCAGCTATAACAATCAGTGGATGTATTGTGAGGGATTGGAAGTCAGGAGCCTTGAATATAATTTGTAGGTTTACTGTGGGATTAGCTCTTTTATCAAGTATTTCTGATCCTAAGAACCAAATATTGTTATAGCTAGAAGGGACACTAGAAATCACTAAAATCAACAGATCTTAACTTTATGTGTGATGGTGGTGGTGGTGGTTGTGGTGGTTTAGTCGCTAAGTCGTGTCCGACTCTTGCGACCCTGTGGACTGTAGCCTGCCAGGCTCCTCTGTCCATGGGATTCTCTAGGCAAGAATACTGGAGTGGGTTGCCATTTCTTTCTCCAGGGGATCTTCCTGACCCAGGAATTGAACCAGGGTCTCCTGCATTGCAGGCAGATGATTTACACGGACCTAAAGACACCATAGATAAAATTCAAGGAGATTATAGATCCCCAGCCTTGTAGGCAAACTTTGGAGTATGTTAGTATATGGTCTTTTTTTTTTTTTTTCCCCCTTAGAAAAACATCTTCATTGTTTTATTACATTTTCAGTTAGGAGCCATTTATCTGAGACAAGCTATAAAAAGCTGAGTAGCATAGAAGGAAAAGTAAGTATTTTATACAGTTCCAGAATTAACACTTCTTTTGTTCTCTCTTTTCTATATACCAATATAAACCACTGAAAGGATGCACTTTTGCATTTTAATGTTTGATATAGTTTATTTAACCAAAGAAAAGTGAACAGTGAATATGAGATTTAAGGAGACAGAGATTGTATTTGTTTTATTTACAGTGTTCCTAGTACAATAATTTAGCCTGACACAAGGTAGGCTCTCAGAGACTATTTGTTGAGTGAATTAATGAATAATAGTAAACTGTCTGATTTATTGTTTCTATGTTGGATTTCTGAGAACGATGTACATTTCAACCACACGGTGGTGCCATTTTACAGTTTATTTGAACAGTAGTGCTAAATAAGAAAGCAAATAACCCAGCATAGTACTTTTCTTTTGATAAAGCAATTTAAATCCAGAGTATGAAATGAATTATTTAGATAATTTATCCAGAAAATCTAGTCACTTAGAGACACTTGAAGGGTAAAATAACCACAAGACTTGAATTGCTGATGGAAGATGTTAGTATAGCACGTGAATAGTTTTTGCTGATGCTGTTTTAGCACAGGGAATGTCTAAATCCAAATGACATCTACCTGCTAACTTGTATGCACCACATTACAGCACTCTTTTGGTCATTAAGCACCCTTGAAACTGACAAACACCCACAAGACAATGGGATTAAGATAAAGATTTTGGTGACTAAACGGGGTGACTTATGGGGCCATAAAGATCTCAGGAAGAGAAACAATAAGAACTGGAGCTTCAAAAAAAAAATAAAAAAGAACTGGAGCTTCTTCAGATGTTTCTGTTATCTCAGTTCAAGATAGATCAAGGAACTGGGATGAAAGGAGAAAGAAAATGGAACTTTCTAAGTGGGGTAAAGCCATAGGGAAAGGCAGTGGTGAAGTCTACTTGTAATGTTCTAAGAAGTGGATGATTCTCATTTAGTTTAGTTTTTACATTCAATGATGGGGGAGGGAGGAGACAGGAAACAGATGAGAGTTTCAGTAACCCTACCCAACACCATTTCAGAGTTGACTTTATGGTTTTCTGTCTAAAGTTTTCAGGCTGCCTCTGCAAATTCATTCTATCTCCAGTACACACACACACATCAGATGTTGCCTTTTGCATTTGTAGCCACCAGCCACATCTTCTGCATACTGCCCTAGGTTTCCAGTTGATATGAAGTCAACTATTTAAATACTGCTTCCTAACTACTATTAATGTCCTTTTTTTTTCTCTCTCTCTTTCATTTAAGTGTCCTGATGGAGATCTCATCATTCTAAATCTCCCAAAGACAGACATACTTTGAATACTGGGGTTACGTTCCTTTTGTAAATGATCCATGACAAACTAGTAAAAAGAAACATAAACACAGTCCTACGACAAGGAATAGAGAATAGCTGCTACAGACTGCATTTTGTAGATTTTCTTTGACTCACTTCAACAGCCTTCTCTAAACCCTATGACATACTTCCTTACATTCTCTTATAGCTTTACTTCCCAAATGCTAAAGGTTTTAATACCGCCTCATTTTTATTAAAAACTCTAAGATACATATGCCAAAATCTCACTGCATCAATCTAATAAATACTGCCTCAAATTTTTGAATTTTTCCTTCACCCAACCATATGAAAATGATGTTTTCTCAATGACTCACAGTATTTCATTACAACATCCATCCCATCAGTGAAATCCTCTTAAATGATAGGGCCCACATGGGGTCTCATTGATAAGATGGCTCATTTATATTAACCACACAAACAAAGAATAAAATCACAGTGAGTCAGTTCTTAGTATCAGTTGACCAAAGTATTTGAGTTTCAGCTTCAGCATCAGTCCTTCCAATGGATATTCAGGACTGATTTCTTTTAGAATTGACTGGTTGTATCTCCTTGCAGTCCAAGGGACTCTCAAGAGTCTTTCCCAACACCACAGTTCAAAAGCATCAATTCTTTGGCACTCAGCTTTCTTTATACTCTAACTCTCACATCCATACATGACTACTAGAAAAGCCATAGCTTTGGCTAGACTGACATTTGTTGGCAAAGTATTGTCTCTGCTTTTTAATATGCTGTCTAGGTTGGTCATAGCTTTTCTTCCAAGGAGCAAGCATCTTTTAATTTCATGGCTGCAATCACCATCTGCAATGATTTTGGAACCCCAAAATATAAAGTCTGTTACGGTTTCCAGTGCTTCACCATCTATTTGCCATGAGTGATGAGACCAGATGTCATAATCTTAGTTTTCTGAATGTTGAGCTTTAAGCCAAATTTTCCTCTCTCTTCTTTCACTTTCATCAAGAGGCTGTTTAGTTCTTCTTCACTTTCTGCCATAAGGGTGGTGTCATCTGCATATTTGAGGTTATTTCTCCTGGCAATCTTGATTCCAGCTTGTGTTTCATCCAGCCCAGCATTTTGACGATGTACTCTTCATATAAGTAAAATAAGCAGGGTCACAATATACAGCTTTGACATACTCCTTTCCTTATTTGGAACCAGTCCATGTTGTTCCATGTCCAGTTCTGTTGCTTCTTGACCTGCATACAGATTTCTCAGGAGGCAGGTCAGGTGGCTTGGTAGTCCAATCTCTTTAAGAATTTTTCAGGTTTGTTTTGATCCACACAGTTGAAGTCTTTGGCATACTCAATAAAGCAGAAGTTGATGATTTTCTGGAACTCTCTTGTCTTTCCGATGATCCAGTGGATGCTGGCAATTTGATCTCTGGTTCCCCTGCCATTTCTAACTCCAGCTTGAACATCTGGAAGTTAATGGTTCACATATTCTTGAAGCCTGGCTTGGAGAATTTTGAGCATTACTTTGCTAGCATGTGAGATGAGTGCAATTGTGTGGTAGGTTGGGCATTCTTTGGCATTGCCTTTCTTTCGGATTGGATGAAAATTGACCTTTTTGAGTCCTATGGCCACTGCTGAGTTTTCCAAATTTGCTGGCATATTGAATGCAGCTCTTTCACAAAATCATCTTTTAGGATTTGAAATAGCTCAGCTGATATTGCCTCACCTTCAGTAGCTTTGCTTGTAGTGATGCTTTGTAAGGTCCACTTGACTTCGTACTCCAGGATATCTGGCTCCAGTTGAGTGATTATACCATCATGGTTATCTGGGTCATGAAGATCTTTTTTGTACAGTTCTTCTGTGTATTCTTGCCACCTCTTCTTAGTATCTTCTACTTCTGTTAGGTCCATACAATTTCCGTCCTTTATTGTGCCCATCTTTGCATGAAATGTTCCTTGGTTTCTCTAATTTTCTTGAAGAGATATCTAGTCTTTCCCAGTCTATTATTTTCCTCTATTTCTTTGCATTGACCACTGAAGAAGCCTTTGTTATCTCCCCCTGCTATTCTTTGGAACTTTGCATTCAAATGAGTGTATCTTTCCCTTTCTCCTTTGCCTTTCACTTCCCTTCCTTTCTCAACTATTTGTAAGGCCTCCTCAGACAAACATTTTGCTTTTTTGTACTTTTTTTTCCTTGGGGATGGTCTTGAGCACTGCCTCTTCTACAATGTCATATACCTCCGTCCATAGTTTTTAGACACTCTATCAGATCTAATCCCTTGGATCTATTTGTCATTTCCACTGTATAATCATAAGGGATTTGACTTAGGTCATACCTGAATGGTCTAGTGATTTCCCTACTTTCTTCAATTTAAGTCTGAATTTGGCAATAAGAAATCACCTCCTGGTCTTGTTGTGCTGATTGTATAGAGCTTCTCCATCTTTGTCTGCAAAGAATGTAATCAATCTGATTTCAGTATTGACCATCTGGTGATGTCCATGTGTAGAGTCTTCTCTTGTGTTGTTGGAAGAGGGTGTTTGCTATGACCAGTGCATTCTCTTGGTAAAACTCTAACCTTTGATCTGCTTCATTTTGTACTCCAAAGCCAAATTTACCTGTTACTCCAGGTATCTCTTGACTTCCTGCTTTTGCAGTCCAGTCCTCTATAATGAAAAAGACATCTTTTTTGGGGTGTTAGCTGTAAAAGGTCTTGTAGATCTTCACAGAACTGTTCAACTTCAGCTTCTTCAGCATTACTGGATGGGGCAGAGACTTGAATTACTGTGATATTAAATGGTTTGCCTTGGAAACAAACAGAGATAATTTTGTCACTTTAGAGATTGCATCCAAGTACTGCATTTCGGATTCTTTTGTTGACCATGATGATTACTCCATATCTTCTAAGGGATTCTTGCCCACAGTAGTAGATGTAATGGTCATCTGAGTTAAATTCACACATTCCAGTCCACTTTAGTTCACTGATTCCTAAAATTAATTCACTGATTCTTGGGGTCAGAACAAACTTCAAAGGCTAGTCTCAAAAACTACTGCTTGGATTTATTTGTATCTGACTGTAATCCCATTTATGCCCCAGAACATTATTGAAAACAATAGAGCAGTCAGCCAGCAATTAGAAGAGCCTAAACTCTGGGTGGGACATCAAAGTAAACAGAAAATTTAACAGAAACATCAGAGAAAGTGACAGTCAAAGAAAATCCTGCTAAAATCACTGTGCTCATAGGATGACTGTGTACATGCCCAAAGTTGCACCCTTTGAAGAGCAACATCAGATGGTTCAAGCTGTTAGGGAAATAGACTTCACTAAAATAATCTAGCCAATTTAGTAAGCAAAGTAACAGAAAACACAACAAAACAAGCCCCAGAACAGGGTAAGGAGAATCAGCATCCAGAATCACTGTAATATATCACCTAAAATATCAAACTTAAAAAAAATTTATAGACAGGCAACAAAACAAGAAAGTGTGACCTCTATACACACACACACACACACACACACACACACAGCAGGCAGCCTGTGAAAGACCCAGAGGTAGGATTTGATGGACAAAGACTTCAAAGCAGGCAAGTACTTAGTTGCTCAGTCTTGTCCGACTCTTTGCAACTCCATGGACTGTAGCCCACCTGACTCCTCTGTCCATGGGATTTTCCATGCAGGAATACTGGAGGCAGTAGCCATTCCCTTCTCCAGGGTATTTTCTCAACCTGGGAATAGAACCTGAGTCTCCTGCATTGCAGGCAGATTTTTCTGTTGTTGTTGATTTTTAGAGTCTAAACCACCAGAGAAGCCCTGAAAGCAGGCACAACTATATCCAAATAACTAAAATAAGCTATGTTTAACAGAGTAAAGAAAGCTAAGATGGTGATATCTCATCTAATGGTGAATACCAATAAAGAGATATAAATCATAAAAAAGAATCAAATGAAAACTATTGAAATTGCCAGAGTATTTTCAAATATATTTCAATAAACAAAATAAAATATTAACTAAAGTAGGGGTGAGTAGAGTAGGTTTGAACTGGGAAAAGAATCAATGAACTATAATGTAGAATGAGAAGCAGTTCAGTGGCTCAGTTGTGTCCAACTCTTTGCAGCCTCATAGACTGCAGCATACCAGGCTTCCCTGTCCATCACCAACTCCCAGGGCTTGTTCAAACTCATGTCTATCAACTTAGTGATGCCATCCAACCATCCCGTCCTATGTCACCCCCTTCTCCTGCCTTCAGATTTTCCCATCATCAGGGTCTTTTCCAGTGAGTCAGTTCTTCACATCAGGTGGCCAAAATATTGTAGCTTCAGCTTCAGCATCAGTCCTTCTAATGAATATTCAGGACTGATTTCCTTTAGGATAGGATGGACTGGTTGGATCTCCTTGCAGTCCAAGGGACTCTCAAGAGTCTTCTCCAACACCACAGTTCAAAAGCATCAATTCTTCGGCACTCAGCTTTCTTAATAGTCCAGCTCTCACATCCATACATGACCACTGGAAAAACCATAGTTTTCACTGGATGGACCTTTGATGATAAAGAAATGTCTCTGCCTTTTAATATTAATATTAATGTTCATATTAATGCTCTCTAAGTTGGTCATGGCTTTTCTTCCAAGGAGAAATTAATTCTTTTAATTTCATGACTGCAGTCACCATCTGCAGTGATTTTGGACTCCCCCCAAATAAAGTCTCTCACTGTTTCCATTGTTTCCCCATCCATTTGGCATGAAGTGATGGGACTGACTGCTATGATCTTCATTTTTTGAATGTTGAGTTTTAACTCAAGTTTTCCCCTCTCCTCTTTCACTTTCATCAAGAGGTTCTTTAGTTCTTCTTTGCTTTCTGCTATAAAGGTGGTGTCATCTGCATATCTGAGGTTATTGATATTTCTCCTGGCAATCTTGATTCCAGCTTGTGCTTCATCCACTCTGGCATTTTGCATGCTGTACCCGTCATATAAGTTAAATAAGCAGGGTGACAATATACAGGCTTACGGTACTTGTTTCCTTATTTGAAACTAGTCTGTTGTTCCATGTCCAATTCTAACTGTTGCTTCTTAACCTGCATACAGATTTCTCAGGAGGTAATTAAGAATGAGAATAGGTGACCTAAAAAACAGTGATATCAAAGAATGAATAAAAATGAACAGAGCTAAAAATATTAGAGAAAATATTGGCTAAAAATTCACAAATTTGATGAGAAACATCAATCTACATATTCATGGGGCCCCATGAATTTGAAATAAGAGACATACGAAGAGATCATAAACACATCATAGTAAAAATGTCAAAGCCATAGACAAAATTTTGAAAGCAACAAGAAAAAAAATGGCTTATAGCATATAAAGAACCCTAATAAAAGAATTAGCTGACTTGTGGAGACCAGAGAGCAACAAAATAATAGATTCAAAGTGCCAAAAGAAAGATAGTGTCAACCAAGAATCTTATACCTAGGAAAACTATATACTATAAAGGTGAAAGAAAGACATTTCCAAGTAAACATTGAGAGAATTCTTTTCTAAAAGAATCACCTAATGTTAATTCAAATCCACATACAAAAATATAGTGCTGTTAAATGTTATGTTGTATTGGTTAAAGACTATATTCATTTCTTCTTTCTTTCTGAACTGATTTTAAAAAATAATCATATAAAATAATATGTATATAACATGATGTTGGACCTACTAAATATAAAAATGTAATTATTTGGCACTAATAGCATAAAAGAAGTATTTGAGAGAAAATGTAGTTTGGAGAAGGAAATATCAGAAGATGGTAAATTGAACCAAAGTAATAAATGAAAAGTCTATGAATTGAAAATAAGAAGATGAGTATTACAAGTTTTATAAATACATACTTAGCTCTTCTTTTGTCAGTTTGTTTAGTAAACATAAAATTACACAAATTAATAATCATAGTAATGTATTTGGTTTGTAATATGTATAGATGTACTACATGTAACAGTAACACAAAGGGAGATACTATAAAAAAGTATCTGCCAACAAATTATATAATTTAGACATTATGTACAAATTCCTAGAAAGACATAAATTATTGAAACTGACTCAAGAAGAAAGACAAATTCTGAATGATGTATAACAAATATAGAAATTGAATTACTAAGAACAAAACTTTCCACAAAAAATCCCAGACCCAGAGGGCTCTCCCATTGTATTGTCTTAGCACCCTTGTCAAAAATCAGTTGACCATAAACATGGACATTCTTGTATTCCTTTGGCCTACATGTTTGGTTTTAGCTATTCGACATGATAGATCAATGGAATAGACTTGAAAATTCAGAAACAAGCCCTCGCATTCATGGTCCACTGACTTTTGACAAGGATGTTAAGATAATACAGTGGAGAAAGAATAGTATTTTCAACAAATAATGCAGAGATAACTAGATAGCCATATTCAAAACAAATAGTTTAGGCTTCTGTTTCATATCACATAAAAAAAAAAAATTGGTCCAAAGTCTTAAATACGCTATCCTTAGAAGAAAAATAGTCATGTTTTAAGAAGAAATTGTGCTTCAAAAGTAACCATCATGAAAGTGAAAACACCCTAAATGGGAGAAAACATTTTTTTCATATATTTATAAAAGACTTTAATCTAGAGTACATAGAAAAATAACCTTTATAATTCAGTATAAAAAGACAACCCAATTAATACCAGATAAAGAATTTGAATAGACATTTCTCCAAAGGGCAAAAACAAGTGGTGAGTAAACAAATTCATTAGCCACCAGGGAAATGCAAATCAAAAGCACAATGAGAAACTACTCTATACCAATAAAAGTATCAAAAAGACAGGTCAGGTGTTGGTGAGAATGTGCAGACACTGGAACCATCACTGTACTTCTGGTAGAAATGAAAAGTGGTGCAACCATTTTAGAAAACAGCCTTCCAGTTCCTCAAATAGTTAAACACAAATTTACCATCTGTTGTCGTTATTCAGTCGCCAAGTTGTGTTCAACTCTTTGTGACCCCATGGACTGCAGCACACCAGGCCTCCCTGTCCCTCACCATCTCCTGGAGTTTGCCCAAGTTCGTGTCCATTGAATCAGTGATACCACCCAACTGTCTCATCCTCTGTTGCCCTCTTCTGCCTTCAATCTTTCCCAGCATCAGGGTCTTTTTCAATGAGTCGACTTTACATCAGGTGGCCAAAGTATTGAAGCCTCAGCTTCAGCATCAATCCTTCCAATGAATATTCAGGGTTGATTTCCTTTAGGATTTACTGGTTTGATCTCCTTGCAGTCCAAGGGTCTCTCAAGAGTCTTCTCCAGCACCACAGTTCAAAAGCATCAATTCTGCCTTCTTTATGGCCCAACTCTCACATCCACACGTAACTACTAGATTTATCATATGACCCAGTAATTTCACCCTTACTTGTCTATACACCAAAGACAATTAAAAACACATCCACATAAAAACTTATATGC
The DNA here is from genome assembly GCF_014754425.2 of Oryx dammah. Taxonomy (NCBI): domain Eukaryota; kingdom Metazoa; phylum Chordata; class Mammalia; order Artiodactyla; family Bovidae; genus Oryx; species Oryx dammah. The sequence goes on along the minus strand of NW_024070186.1, from coordinate 80,391,101 downwards.
AAATGTTCATGGCTGCATTATTAATAATAGTAGAAACAATATAAAGGTCAAACAATTGATAAATGGATAAATAAGATGTAATATAATCATACAATAGAATATTATTAATCAGTAAAAATAAAGTACTTATACTTGTGTATATAAAGTTTAACATGGATTAACCTTGAAAATATTACGCAAAATGAATCCAATCACAGAACCACATATGGTATGATCTCATTTGTATGAAATATCCAGAGCAGGCAAATCTATAGGACATAAAGTAAAACTCTGGTTGTCTAGGGCTGGAGGGATTGGGGTAACATAGGTCAACCTGCTAATAAGATGAATTTTCTTTATAAATGGAGAGATGTTTTAAAATCAACCAAAGTTATGGTTGTGCAATTCTGTGAATATACTAAAAACATTAAGTTTTACAATTTAAATATGTGAATTACATGACTTATATCTCAATAAAGCTGTTATTTTTTGAAAATAACATTTTCTGATGAAATTTCAAAAATACAAGTATAACTATGAAACTTCTAAAAGCTTTCGGAAAGGCAAAAGAAGTTACCTGTAAAGGAACAGGTATCAGCATGGCCTTAAAAAAAAGCAATAACAGAAGGAGATATGATTTCAAAATCCTGGAGAAAAAGTTAATTTTCAATTTGATTTTTATACTAGAATGTTCTAATTCAACTGTAAATACTGTATTTGTTTCCTAATGTTGCATAACAAATTACTACATACTTAGCATCTTAAAACTATCTATACTGACCAATTTCCAGGAGCCCAGCCTGACTTAATGGGGTTTTCTGCTCAGGGTCTCACATTGGAATAATTTATATACTTGTTAGGCTATATTACTCTGGAGCTCCAGGTTCTCTCTGAACTCTTCCGGTTGTTGGAAGAATTCAGTTATAGGACTGATATCTCCTCTTCCTTTTCAGTCTTAGCTGGGGGCTAATTTCAGCTCTTAGAAGACACTTCAGTTCCTTGCCATGTGGCCGTCCCATAGGTCCCGTTACAACATGGCAGTCTATTTCTTCATAATCAGTAGGATAATCTCTCTAGACAATCTTCCAGGATATTTTAGTCTCTAGCCTGACTATGCCATTAACTTTGCTTAGAAGAAAGTGACAGTTTCCATCCTCACTCAAGGGAAGGGGACTATATAAAGAGTTGACTAATTTGAGGGTGGTCTTAGAATTCTCCCTGTCATACAGGGTATGCCTTTTCAGAGCAAGTTATCTCAGAATTGATCTTACAAAACATGACAAACAAACAAATGGGGAGTTGTGATAAAGAGTGAGCATATACCAAGAGAATGAAGTTACAATCATAAGGTTACAGTCAGTGGACTCTGGTGTCAACTCATACCAGTTCCTAAGAGCTGACTGCCAACTTTTTCAGAATAAAATAATATAAATTTACAACTAAATAAGTTGTATTTAAAACACAGATAATGAATACCCTAAACATCACTTCCTAATTATTTTACTGCTGTTTATTACTACCTATGCTGTTGAGGTTATTTACATATATCTCTATGGCAGATAATAGTGAACTCATTTTTCACTCATGAAATAGAGCTCATCTCATTCCAATCATGCATTCAGTGATTTCATGCTAGCAGTCTGATATTAGCCTTGTAGGGAGTATTTGCACCATGGGAATTGGCAAATATTACAAACAGGGGCTCAATCCACCATGACAGTGCTGGTTGTTAAATATTTAGCACATAATTGGTTGCAGGCAGAAAGTTTACATTTCAAGGCACTATGCCCTACAGCAAAGCAGCATGAAATGGATCTTTATAGTTATGAAATTTGAATAATAAGATGATATTAAAAGGTCTTGAGAATTTGGGGATGGGGAAAAATATTCATAGGGTAGGACAAGGGATTCAGATATGGATATGGTATAGGACCTGCAAATCCATACCATGACCCTAACTTTCCATTCCAACTTATATTGGAATGAAAATTTTTTAGTGACTTTGCTAAAGACTACACTTCATTAAGGGTTTCCCTGATGGCTCAGTGGTAAAGAATATGCCTGCCAACGCAGGAGATGTGGATTTGATTCCTGGGTCAGGAAGATCCCGTGGAGAAAGGAATGTAAATCTACTCCAGCATTCTTGCCAAGAAAATCTCAAAGAAAGAGGAGACTTGCAGGCTACAGTCCATGGGGTAACAGAGTCAAACACGATTTAGAAACTAAACAGCAGCAGCAGCATCTCATCATAATTCCTGGTTCTGAAGGATTATTAATCCGTAGATGAGTAAATTATTTTTCTTGATGATCCTGTGAAGTAACAAGGAAAATAAAGATTAGCTGGCCCAGATGGAGAACAAATTTTTAATATTATCAGTCCATGAGTATCATATTCCTTTAATCTCCCCCTTTACTGAAATATATGCATACTGTGGGCAAACGTCAACTCTGAAAATTCTTTAGGTAAAGCACAGGGCTTTCAAAGAATAGATGCTCAGTAAATATTTTATGTAACTGTAATGTTAAGTTGAATTGAACTGGGCTACATGGAATGGAATTAAAGCTTATGTCTAGTAATTTACAAACAAATGATTTAGGGACCATAAAGATAATGTGCTTAGAATAAGTGCTTATGAACAGAAGTAATTTGATGGTCTCTAATGTATTTATGATGATTCTATTTAGAAATATTATATATAAAGTGAGTCCAGAAGCATATATCTATTTATACTTAAGATACAATTTTATTAATTTTCTGAAGAACAATTAAATTAGAAAATTCCAACTAAAATTAACAACACAACTCTTCCCCAAAAGTTTCTCTTCTTTATGTGCATTTTGAATATTTTATTTTCCTACCTAAATTGCCAGGGGAATGTCAAATACTGTCTGACTTCTACTTTAAAGCACATTAAAAAAAAAAACACCCCAGGAAACATTAAAATATACAGTAATTTCTTTATGCAGAAAAACTATGGCAGGAAAAAAAACTGTTAAAGTGTCTTATTCTTCAGTTACATTTTCAGTGAGTACCCACCTGAACCCAGTATTTATAAGTAGCTATGCTCACAATTCTAATATTTCAGTTTTCATTGTACATGGTGACATTTCTGATATAGTCCTGGGAAATGACATCCTCAGTCAACTCTCCAATTTGCAACACCTCCAATTTTGTAGCCTCTACTGACTACAGTTCAGTGCTAACTTTTAAACTTGGCAATAAACAAAAACTCTGACCTTGCTATTTGATTTAATCAAACTCAGCATTAAACTGAATGCTAACAGGTATACCCACAATGTTCTTCAACCAAGTCATAATCTCTAATTTCTAATGCTTTCATATTTTTGTTATCCACTAGCTCCATTTTATCTTCATTTTCCCTCACGAACAACTTATATTCCACATTTCACCCTTACAATCATTCAGTCATTACTTTGAAAAACCCAGTATCCCATTTCTCTCTCTGCCTGCATAATCACTGCAAAAATAACTCAACCATCCATTATTTCTGTGACAACACCACAGCAGCTGGAAAGAGTCAGGCAAATGGGTAGAAAGACTACTGAAACAAATCATCACAAGTTAGTTGGCTTAAAATATAACAGAAAAGCATGTGTGTGTGTGTGCACAAGCGTGTGCGTGCGTGCATGCGCTCAGTCAGTCATGTCCGATTCTTTGTGACCTCATGGACTGTTACCCTGCCAGGCTCCTCTGTCTATGGAATTTTCCAGGCAAGTATACTGGAGTGGGTTGCCTTTTCCTACTCCAGGGGATCTTCTTGACCCAGGGGTCGAACTGATATCTTCGGTGTCTCCTGCATTGGCAGGCAGATTCTTTACCACTGTGCCACCTGGGAAGTCCCCGTAACAGAAAATTACTCTCTCACAAATCTGGAAGACAAAAGTCTGAAATAATTATCATCAACTGAAACAAAGTGTTGTCAGGACCATACTCCCCCAGAGACTGTGGTGGAGAATATGTTCCTTGACTCTACCAGCTTCTGGTGAGTGCTGTCAATATTTGCCATGTGGCTGCATCATTTCATTTTCTTCTTTATGGTCACGTTGCCTCCTTTCCTTTGTAAGAGTATAATCTTCATCTTCTGTATGTAAAAGATACTTGTTATGGCATTTAGAATTTACCTGGATAATCCTGGATAATTTTCTCATTTCAATATCCTAAACTTAATCACATCTTGAAAAAATATTACAATATAAGTTAACATTCATAGGTTCTAAGCTATAGCGTTTAATACCTTTGGGAGACTATTTACCAATCTACCACAAATAGTTGCACTTTAAATTCGTGATCTAAAATTTTAAGTAGGTTCTCTACATTGCCTAGCAATCTTACTATATCTACTAACTCTCCAAGATGACTGTACATCTGCTCTCTGTTGAATATTTCATATTATCTCTTCCAAACTTCTCTTTTAGCTAATGACTATGAATCTTCACATGATGTTTTCATTTCCTATCTCTCTAACTTCCTTCCATGCCACTGTTCAATTGCCTATTATGTGCTAGCCACACATATAAAGTTTATCCAACATAAGAGCTTTTTAAAATTCAGAGCATTTTATATATACCATTCTCTCTCTCTGATAGGCTGCATTCCACTACTATTTCTTCTTTCATCCATCCTGTAAATCAAAACCAAAACTCTTCTTGCTTAATCTTCTGGTGTCACAAATATCACTTTACATTGGTCTTTACAGACAACTTTGTCTTATTTACTGTTTCCACTGTCTACACACTTTGTCTATTTAATGTCTAATGACCATGATTGTTTATTCACCATTAGATACCTAGTATTTTGTTCAATGTCTAGAACTTAAAAGGTTTACAGTTATTTCCCAAGTGAACTAATTACTGGGACTCACAGAGTAAAATGTAACAATTTTAGGTTGGAATAGCTTTATGGCTAGAAGTGTGAACTTGGGAATCAGAGATTTATTTTTGAATTCTAGTTTTCTCATTTTTTAACTGGAAGAACTGGGGAAGATTTAATATCTCAATAGTCTGCCTACCATTAGTTAAAAAATTATAAGTCGTCATGATTCGACCTATTACTAGTTCTGTGACTATGTACTTTGTCAGATCTGTTTTTACAACTTTATAATGGCAGACATGAATTCAGTGATCTCTAATCTTCAAATCATGGCTAATATTCTATATTTCCTCTTTGTGTGAGATTCTAAATGGGAAAATTCAATAGGATAGAAAAGCCTTGAAATTTGAGAAAAATAACATAACTAAATATCTGCTGAATATTTGAAACTATTTAAACTTGTCAATGTTTGTTTAGTAGTAAAATATACAACATGAAAATATTGGTTATCACACCCCTATCTTCCTAAATTTTGCTGTGTTTTATTGAAAAGTTGACAAGTCACACATTTGCCAATCATCTTTTATCCTTGAAATTTGACAGATTTGAAAGCTGTGACAAAGAACTAATTTCAGTTCAGCTTGGGTTATTCTCAGAAACCTTTATGGAACTAGATGGATGTGTTCTATGTGAAACAGGTGATAGGTTTGAACAACACATTTGTGAGATGGATAGCTAAGAAACAGTAGGAGTTCACTCAAGAATTCTTATTTTATATAATGTCAGGATATGGAGAAAAAATTAACCTCTTTGGAACAATAAGACAATGTCATCTTTAGAAACCATTGGTTACTAATCAGAAAAATATTTTTAAATGATTTAGATAATCTTTTAGGTAAGAACTGAAGGCCAGCACATATGATTAACAGACCTTTGATATCAGAACAATGAAAGATATTTAGGATTTTCAGACACTGAGCAATGCAGAAGAAAGAACACAGAACCTAAAATCAGGATTATCTGGATTCTGGTTCTAGTGCTGCCACAGCTTGCTTCATAACAATATTTCAAAGGAAGGTATATGATGCCAAAGTGTTTCTTCCTGCACTACAATGTGTTGACTCAAATATTCCTGTCAACTTCTGCACTATTTGTATCATTGGTTAAAATAACCTAATGCATGCATATGTGTTAGTCATTCAGTCATATCCAACTCTTTGGGGCCCCGTGGACTGTACCCTGCTAGACTGCTTTGTCCATGGAATTCTCCAGGCAAGAATACTGGAATGGGTTGCCATTCCCTTCTCCAAGGGGATCTTCCAGACCCAGGGATCAAACCCAATTCTCCTGCATTGCAGAAGGTTTTCCTTAAGGTTTGAGCCACCAGGGAAGCCCCCCAATAAGATTAAATTCAAAGACCCTGACCAGTAAAAATATTTATAATTTCACAAAAAATGAAGTCTAGTGATTTGGCCACTTAATAGTTGTTCAGCTGCAGAACTGAAATTGTTGAAAACCAAACCCAGGGCCTCATCCTGAGAGAGGTTGAATTATAATGCAAATTGAATACTCAACCTCACAGAGTTTTATTGTTACAAGAAGGGCATTGATTAAGATAGAATGGGATCCTCAAAATGGGAATGGGGGCATGGGAAGCTCCTGAGAAAGCTGGAAACATTAAACTCATAAATTCTGATGAGTTTTCTTCACCAATAGAAGTTTCCTTTGTATCTGTGTCACAGATTAACCCTGCTTTGCCTAAAGAAACTATAGTGGCCTTCCCTGAAATAATTGCAAGCCACCATAGATTCCCTTCAGGACCCCAGCGGCAAGCCTCTTTGCTTCTAGACTTATCAGTTCAGTTCAGGAAGCCAGGCTTCCCTGTCCATCTAGACTTATAACTAGACTCAGTCCCAGCAAGCCTTGAAAGTTGAGATATGAACTGTGTTCCATGTAGATGTATGCCATACTCCAAAAGAACTACAAGCTTTTTCCAATTTATACAGACAGATATCCAGGGAGTATGTATGGGAACGGATGTTGAAGGTGTTGGATAATGGAGGAAGGAACATAAAGTTAAATCAGGATGACTTTATTGATATGGGTCTATGAAGCAGAGATTCTGAATTAAATGTTGCAAAGTAGAGGGTTAGCAGGTGTCTTTCTCTTTGATTTGGCTGATACATAGACCAAAACACAGACCAAAAGGTGGCCAACACTAAATTAAGTTGAAATGCCAGAACTGCCTAGGTATGTGGCAAAATGCTCCAAAGGCTTAGGGGAACTGGAATGTTAGATTGTTATTTATCATGTAAGACCTATTTGGGATTGGCATGAAAACTGACCTTTTCCTGTCCTGTGGCCACTGCTGAGTTTTCCAAATTTGCTGGCATATTGAGTGCGGCACTTTCACAGCATCATCTTTCAGGATTTGAAACAGCTCAACTGGAATCCCATCACCTCCACTAGCTTTGTTCGTAGTGATGCCTCCTAAGGCCCACTCGACTTCACATTCCAGGATGTCTGGCTCTAGGTGAGTGATCATACCATCATTGTTATCTTGGTCGTGAAGCTCTTTTTTGTACAGTTCTTCTGTGTATTCTTGCCACCTCTTCTTCATATCTTCTGCTTCAGTTAGGTCCATACCATTTCTGTCCTTTATCGAGCCCATCTTTGCATGAAATGTTCCCTTGGTATCTCTAATATCTTGAAGAGATCTCTAGTCTTTCCCATTCTGTTGTTTTCCTCTATTTCTTTGCACTGATCGCTGAGGAAGGCTTTCTTATCTCTTCTTGCTATTCTTTGGAACTCTGCATTCAGATGCTTCTATCTTTCCTTTACTCCTTTGCTTTTCACTTCTCTTCTTTCCACAGCTATTTGTAAGGCCTCCCCAGACAGCCATTTTGCTTCTTTGCATTTCTTTTGCATGGGGATGGTCTTGATCCCTGTCTCCTGTACAATGTCATGAACCTCAGTCCATGCTCAAAATTCTCCAAGCCAGGCTTCAGCAATACGTGAACCGTGAACTTCCAGGTGTTCAAGCTGGATTTAGAAAAGGCAGAGGAACGAGAGATCAAATTGCCAACACTCACTGGATCATCAAAAAAGCAAGAGAGTTCCAGAAAAACATCTATTTCTGCTTTATTGACTATGCCAAAGCCTTTGACGGTGTGGATCACAATAACCTGTGGAAAATTCTAAAAGAGATGGGAATACCAGACCACCTGACCTGCCCCTTGAGAAACCTGTATGCAGGTCAGGAATCAACGGTTAGAACTGGACATGGAACAACAGACTGGTTCCAAATAGGAAAAGGAGTATGTCAAGGCTGTATATTGTCACTCTGCTTATTTAACTTTTATGCAGAGTACATGCTGAGAAACGCTGGGCTGGAAGAAGCTCAAGCTGGAATCAGTATTGCCATGAGAAATATCAATAACCTCAGATATGCAGATGACACCACCCTTATGACAGAAAGTGAAGAGGAACTCAAAAGCCTCTTGATGAAAGTGAAAGAAGAGAGTGAAAAGGTTGGCTTAAAGCTCAACATTCAGAAAACGAAGATCATGGCATCTGGTCCCTTCACTTCATGGCAAATAGATGGGGAAAGAGTGGAAACAGTGTCAGACTTTATGTTTTTGGGCTCCCAAATCACTGCAGATGGTGACTTCAGCCATGAAATTAAAAGATGCTTACTCCTTGGAAGGAAAATTATGACCAACCTAGATAGCATATTGAAAAGCAGAGATATTACTTTGCCAACAAAGGTCCTTCTAGTCAAGGCTATGGTTTTTCCAGTAGTCATGTATGGATGTGAGAGTTGGACTGTGAAGAAGGCTGAGTGCTGAAGAATTGATGCTTTTGAACTGTGGTATTGGAGAAGACTCTTGAGAGTCCCTTGGACTGCAAGGAGATCCAACCAATCCATTCTAAAGGAGATCAGCCCTGGGTTTTCTTTGGAAGGAATGATGCTAAAGCTGAAACTACAATACTTTGGCCACCTCATGCAAAATAGTTGACTCATTGGAAAAGACTCTGATGCTGAGAGGGATAGGGGGCAGGAGGAGAAGGGGACGACAGAGGATGAGATGGCTGGATGGCATCACCAACTCGATGGACATGAGTTTGAGTGAACTCCGGGAGTTGGTGATGGACAGGGAGGCCTGGAGTGCTGCGGTTCGTGGGGTCGCAGTCAGACACGACTGAGTGACTGAACTGAACTGAACTGAAGACCTATTTACCCCTGCAGAGTCCAGAGTTCACACCTTTCAAAATGACTGTTAAGAGATGAGTTTGTGAGGGAAACTCTAGCATCCTTGAAGAGCTTCTTGATCACTCTTTTCTGTAGGTCAGAAATTAGCATGAGAACTGGTATCACTGAATTAGGGAAGTTGAAGTATGATGGAGATAATCGGACTTCAGAGTGGCAGGGGCCAAGTGGCAATACTTAGTTGCTGAAGGCAAGGTGGATGTGGTTTCCATTTAGATAACAGTGTCAAAACAGCAATTAGAATAGTTTGGCAGTGTAGAAGAAATAAAATAGTGGACAGTCTACTAAATCCTTACTTACTATGTACATGGGATAGTTCTAGGTCATAAAAACAGAGCCACCGTCATTCCCAGCGATTAGGACTCCACACTTCCACTGCAGGGAGCATGGGTTTAATTTGATCCCTGTTCAGGGAACTAAGACCCTGCAAGCTGCATGTGTGAGTGTGTGTGTGTGTGTGTGTGTGTGTGCATGTGTGTGTGTACACATACATATGTATTCATTTTATATATAATAACTATCACATATGTATGTGTATATGTGTGTATAGAAAGAAAGAAAGATAGTGCTAAGTCATGTACCGCTCTTACAACCCCATGGACTGTAGACTGCCAGGCTCCCCCGTCCCTGGGATTCTCCAGGCAAGAACAGTGGAATGGGTTGCCACTTCCTTCTCCAATGCATGAAAGTGAAAAGTGAAAAGTGAAAGTGAAGTCGCTCAGTCGTGTCCGACTCTTAGTGACCACATGGACTGCAGCCTACCAGGTTCCTCCGTCCATGGGATTTTCCAGTCAGGAGTACTGGAGTGGGGTACCATTGCCTTCTCCATATATATAATGAAGTAAATACCAAATTCAGTGCTTGCTTTTTTCTAAAGTTTTCTGGAAACCATGAGGATGCTTGGAAAAGATCTGCTACTTTAAAGGTCTGTAGTTTAAATGCCTTTCTGAACACAGTTCACTTTTGGGGGACACATTTAGAAGTACCTTTTCTTAAATACTAGCGGAGCTGGTTAGGACTTCCTCTACTTGTTCTAGAAGATAATACCTAACACTTCTCTTGGTGTTACCTTCAATGTGCCTTCAGCCATTCAGTTGTGTCTTTGGAGCTCTTTTTGTTTACTTCTTTTATTTTTAAAAAACTCTTTCTACTTTATTTTAACATGGAATTCCTTGGCACAATGAATGCCAAGAATATAAACCATGGATTTACCCTTAAGGCTACACTTCCCCTTGAACCCCTCTCACTTTTTTGTTAAACATTACCAGTTGCATTCACCCTTCCTTGAATAGAAATTTCTTACCCCCTACACAGCCACTGGCAATGACTGCCTCTGCCTACCTCAGCTTTTGAGACTCAAGTTCATTTCAAATTAGTTCCTTGAAAAAATAAAAATAAAAATGCTGGGAAAGCTGAAGGGATTTGAGATACTGATTGAAATATTACCTACTTATTACCTATCAGATTATATTTTTAGGCTGGTCTTCTAGAGAAACCTATGTATACAGGGTGTGTGAACCAAGGCCAGGGAAGAACATTTTTTAAAGACGGAGTGATGACTATGGCTTTCCTTGTCTTTCAGGACTGGAGCTATGGACAGAGGCATCAACATGCTACAGGCACAACTCTCTGAAATTGCCTTACTCCTGCCTAGTCTTTCTAATTCTACTTTCTTAAGTATTAATTAGCAAATGAACTGATCCAAAACCACTTAAATGTTGGCTATTTACACACTCATTGCCATTTTGTGAAGAAAAAGGGTAGGTTAAATTACTTTAAAAAAGGTGCCATGGTGCCAACAAACTTAGTTGTTTAATTTATGTTTAATAATAAGAAAAACAAACAAACTAATTGCCTTTGTATCCCCCCTCCCTACTTAGCCTCCATGCTTCATACTTGTTCTTTTCTCTTAAATGAGAAAGAATTTTCATGGAAACGCTCTTGCTATAATGTGCTGATTGTTACATTAATTCTTCCCTTAGCTCTATTGCTTGGCAGGAATTTTGGACTTTACTCAGGAACTGCTTAGTGAGCTTGTCCGTGGATAGGATTAGTTTAATCTCCTCTCACAAGCCTCTAAGCACTGGGAAGGGTTGGGGTGGAGGAGAAAGAGTGGTAAGGCTGAGAGGCCAGGGTAAAAAGCATTGCTGATGACCAATGCCAAGGTTTATTTTGTCTCAGAACTAAGTCTGAACAGTGAGGAGAAAGGAGGGAGGGGAGAGGAGTTAGGAATGGGAAGGGAGCGGTAGGGGAGGAAATGGCAATTTTGGTGAATAAGAGTGTTAAACCAGGAGGAAGATGGTGATCTCTTCATGGTTTTACTGTGCTTGGAATGTCTCCAAGCCCTGGGGGCTCTGCACAAATGAGAGGGAAACAGAAGGGGTGGGGGGAATAGAATGATGACTAGAGTCTCCAAATAAAGAACCCAGAGAAAAAGAGGAAAGAAAAAAGAGGAATTTCTGGATATAAAGGAGGAAGCAGGGAGACTTGAGACTTGGCTCATTTCTTTGGTGGACTTTATCCACCATGCAGATGGCCTAGGTGGGGACAGTGTATGATTTTAACAGAGTTCCTAATTTCTTCACCCTTGATGAAGATTAAACAAATTGGGTTAGATGAGTTTTATGACACAAAGTTTGTAAAATGTCTTATGAACTCTACTGTGCAAGAGAAATATAAGAATTTATTATTTATTATTATCATTGTCATGCCTGTGTCTGGAAAGCAATAGATGATAAAGATTTGTTTGTGTAATGACATGATAAATTCACCGTATATTTAATTTAAAATTGTATAGTATACTACATCTTTTTCCAAATAATAGATAATGAAATTTTACTGATAAAGGAAGCATTTTTTTTTTTAAATAGACAATAGGGCTTGCAATTTTGAACCAAGGGAACATTTCATGCAAAGATGGGCACATAATGAACAGAAATGATATGGACCTAACAGAAGCAGAAGATATTAAGAAGAGTACAAGAAGACAAGAATACACAGAACAACTGTACAGAAAAAGATCTTAATGACTCAGATGATCACGATGGTGTGATCACTCACCTAGAGCCAGACATCCTGGAGTGTGAAGTCAAGTGGACCTCAGGAAGCATCACTATGAACAAAGCTGGTAAAGATAATGGAATTTCAGCTGAGCTATTTCAAATGCTAAAAGGTGATGCTGTGTAAGTGCTGCACTCAATATGCCAGCAAATTTGGAAAACTTAGCAGTGGCCACAGGACTGGAAAAGGTCAGTTTTCATTCCAATCCCAAAGAAGGACAATGCCATAGAATGTTCAAACTACCACATATTTGCACTCATTTCACATGCTAGCAAGGTCATGCTCAAAAAATTCTTCAAGTTAGGTTTCAACAGTTTGTGAACCAAGAACTTCCAGATGTTAAAGCTGGATTTAGAAATGATAGAGGAACCAGAGATAACCAGAGATCAAATTACCAACATCCATTGGATCTTAGAGAAAGGAGGAGAATTCCAGAAAAACATCTACTTCTACTTCAAAGACTATGCTAAAGCCTTTGACTGTTTGGATCACAACAAACTGTGGAAAATTCTTAAACAAATGGGAATACCAGACCACCTTACTTGCTTACTGAGAAACCTGTGTGCTGGTCAAGAAGCAACAGTTAGAACTTGACATGGAACAGACTTGTTTCAAATTGGGAAAGGAGTATGTTAAGGCTTATATTGTCACCCTGCTTATTTAACTTATATGCAGAGTACATCATGAGAAATGCTGGGCTGGAAGAAGCACAAGCTGGAGTCAAGATTGCTGGGAGAAATATCAATAATCTCAGATATGCAGATGACACAACCCTTATGGCAGAAAACAAAGAGGAACTAAAGAACCTCTTGATAAAGGTGAAAGAGGAGAGTGAAAAAGCTGGCTTAAAACTCAGCATTCAAAAAACAAAGATCATGTCATCCATTCCCATCACTTCATGACAAATAGATAAACAATGGAAACAGTGACTGACTATTTTCTTGGACTCCAAAATCACTGCAGATGGTGACTGCAGCCATGAAATTAAAAGATGCGTGCTCCTTGGAAGAAAAGTTATGACAAACCTAAGCAGTGTATTAAAAAGTGGAGACATTGCCTTGCCAACAAAGTCACATATAGTCAAAGGAATGGCTTTTCCAGTAGTCATGTATGGATGCGAGAGTTGGACTGTAAAGAAGGCTGAGTGCCAAAGAATTGATGCTTCTGAACTGTGGTGTTGGAGAAGACTCTTGAGAGTCCTTTGAATTGCAAGGAAATCAAACAATCAATCTTAAAGGAAATCAACCCTGAATACTCATTGGAAGGACTGATGCTGAAGCTGAAGCTCCAATACTTTGGCCAGCTGATGTGAAGAGCTGAATCATTAGAAAAGACCCTGATGCTGTGAAAGACTGAAGGCAGGAGGAGAAGGAAATGACAGAGGATGAGATGGCTGGAGGGCATCACTGACTCAATGGACATGAGTTTGAGCAAGCTCCAGGAGATAGTGAAGGACAGGGAAGTCTGGCGTGTTGCAGTCCATGGGGTCACAAAGAGTCCGACATGAACAACAAGGGCCTGGAATTTTGAATTTGAATAACAGTAAATGTGTTAAGACTGGAAGTTTTATTCTTGGTCTGAAGAAAGCAACTAGAGCTCTTTCCCAAGATAATCTAAAATTGAACAGGATAAAATATGAGATGTTTAAGGAATTTTGTCTTCTAAACTTTTTTGTCTGTTATCAGTTATACATTTACACATTGTATGTATGTTTAATTGTTGAAAATTAATGTCTAAAATAGTAAACTGAAAAGTGTTTTGCATATTTTTATGCATATTTCTGCAAATTTAATTTTTTCCTTTATGTGTATTTTCAGAGATTTGTCAATTGCGTTAGTTTTTCTTAAGCAATGACTCTTAACTTGTTTACCTTCTTAAGTGTAGTTCTTTAGTTCATTACTTTCTATTCTTACCTTTATCTCACTGGGGTTTATCCTACTGTTCTTTTTACTGCTTATTTATCTTCCTCACATAGTTCATTAATATTTAGCATTTTTCTCCCAACTTTAATTATTTAAAACTTACAATTTTCTTTCACATTATTGCTTTATCACAGGTTTCATTAAGTAGCCTTTTAATTACCTTTCATTTCTAAGCACTCTTTAATCTTTATAATGTATTAATTGATTCATTAGTTACTTTACTTTTTTTAAAAGTTCCAACTGTACTTTTTTCATTGATGAATTTATCTTCAATGTTTTATATTTTTAAGTTAATTTCATAGAATGTGAACTCCATGATATTTTTACAATAAACAAGATTGCTTTATGGTTATCAGATTGCGTGAGTGTTCTATATTTGCCTTAAATTAATGTTCATTCACCAATTTTTCAATATAAGAGAATGTATATGAATAACAGATCATTTATTGTTTTTCTAATCATCAATATTCTTACTGAATATTGGATATTTAATCTGCAGAACCTATCCAATTCTGTGAGATGTGTAATAAAATCTTCAGTCTTCACTATCACTCTCCCCTTGCTCACTCAGGCAAGCTGGACCCTTTGCATTTCTTAAAGATTCCAAACATATTCAAAAGTCAAGGTCCTTATTTTGATGTGGAATGCTTTTGCCCACAAGTTCTATATAGCTTGCTCCCTCATTTGCTTTGTATTTGACCAGTTTATTTATTTTTTTATAAACATTAAAAATGCATTTTAATTATTATAAAGGGGAGAATTTCAACATTATTTCTTTAGTGTTCAGTTCAGTTCAGTTCAGTCACTCAGCATGTCCAACTCTTTGCGACCCCATGAACCGCAGCACGCCAGGCCTCCTTGTCCATCACCAACTCCCGGAGTTCACTCAGACTCATGTCCATCGAGTCAGTGATGCCATCCAGCCATCTCATCCTGTGTCGTCACCTTCTCCTCCTGTCCCCAATCCCTCCCATCATCAGGGTCTTTTCCAGTGAGTCAACTCTTCTCATGAGGTGGCCAAAGTATTGGAGTTTAAGCCTCAGCATCGGTCATTCCAATGAACACCCAGGACTACTCTCCTTTAAGATGGATAGGTTGGATCTCCTTGCAGTCTTTAATGTTAGATAGATTCAATCAGTTTAAACAAATATACAAACATAGAGATGATCATTTTGGTTGAATTTTGATTCAAAGAATATATTTTGGGGATTTGGGGTATCATACAATCTGTTCCATTGAAGAGGAAAAATCACCTTCCTGTGATTTTTATTTTTTTCCTGAGGGCAGCATCCTGCTGGGAAGCTTATTTTATCCCCTAAATTTGCTTCCTTCCACTCCTCCCCCCACCAACAGTGATGACTGGCTTACAAACAGAAATTTGTATCAAAAAAAAAAAAAAAACAGAAAGAAATTTGTATCAGTTGACATGGCCTTGACATGTTTGGTAAGAACCATTATAAGAGAAAGGGTCAAGTGAAAGTCTCTAAAACTATCCCCTCCCACCTTGGTTTGTAGCCAAGGTAGTAAAACAGAAGCAATATGCCCTGGGAATAACTGAAGATATTAGTTCTATAAAACAAAACTTAAAGAACACAAGTTATGGAGTCCTCATTATTCCTTATTAAATCTACCTAATTGGCTCCTAAAAAAGAAAACCCAGGTAAATTGTGGCAGATCATCATAAACTGCCATAAAGGTGAGCAACCTCAGTCTCAAGTGTGGCTGCTCTGGCAGATGTGTGTCCTTCACTGAAAGGAATCTGCAAAAAATTTGGCATGTAATCTATAAATTTTGGACTGGGAAATGCATTACTCTTAGTCCTCATTGGCAAAGAAGCTCAAAAAAGTTCACGTGGAAAGAAAGAAATGCACATTGACTGTCTTGCCTAACGGCTATATTAATTCTGATTTTTGGTCACAATATCACACCATCATCTGCAGAGGTTTTGTTCATGTAGGGTTTCTATAGACTATTATGCCATACAACTACATTAATGCTATCATGTAAAATATTCTATAAGACTTTTTCATATACTTACTGGGTATATCCTGTCTTCTAAAGTTATGTTTAGTATTTTGCCCATTTCTTCAATGAGTTTTATGTTCTTTTGTTATTCATTTGCAGCAGTTTATTGTGTTTCAAAATAATTAGGACACAGGTATTGCAAATATTTTCCCAACCTTTCAACTGAGTTTTCTCACTCTTAGTAATATCATTTGATGAACCACAATTTTAACTTTAACAAAGCCTAATTTATTAATACTTTTATGGTTAATATTTAAGAAATCTACCTAAGAAAACTATTTCAAGGATATGAACATTTCTTCTATACTATCTTTTAGAAGCTTCTTTCTTATGATTGTTTTACTGTTTGCTTTTAGACCTGCAATTTTTCTGGAGTTGAGTTTCGGGCATGATGTGAGATACTGGTCAACATGCATGTATGTTGAAAACACGGATATTCAACTGAACCAGCACCATGTGTTGGGATGCCGCATCCCTCTCCTCACCCCACCCGCATTTTCTAGTATTACTTTAGCCATATATGTATGTGTGTGTTAAGTCGTATTTTTAGTACAGAGACTACTTGTGTTATATCAAGCTTAGTGTAAGTTTTGTTATAAGTTATACTTTGACATACATTATACCAGAATTATTTTGGTTATTTAGATGTGTGTTTCCATATACATTTTAGAATCATTTTCCAATTTCTAGGAGAAAAAAATAAAACACTTGAATAAAATACTTTTTTCCTGGTATTTCAATTGGGATTATATTGACAGAAATGTTATCTTTGTGTCATTGAACCTTTCAGTCTATGAATATAGCATATCCCCTCTGCCATTTAGAGCTCCCTGATTTGTCTCAAAATTAAACCCTAATATAAAGTCTTATACTAGGATTATACATCCCTTGTGGCTCAGATGATAAGAGTCTGCCTTCAATACAGGAGACCCAGGTTCAATCCCTGGATTGGGAAGATCCCCTAGAGGAGGGCATGGCAATCCACTCCAGTATTCTTGTGTGGAGAATCCCAGGGACAGAGAAGCCTGGTGGGCTACAGTCCATGGGGTCGTACAGAGTAAGACATGACTGAGCAACTAACACACATACATAAATCTTAAGAGCTTCCCAGGTGGCTTAGTGGTAAAGAGTCTACCTGTCATTGCAGGAGACACAGAAAGATCCTCTGGAGGATGAAAAGGCAATCCATCCCAGCATTCTTGCCTGGAAAATCGAATGGACAGAGGAGCCTGGCAGACTATAGTCCGCGGGGTCCCAAAAAGTCTGATGTGACTGAGCATGAGCACGAGAATAGAATCCTAAATATTTTCTGATTATCTTAAACATATTTTACTTTGCCTGTGAAAGCAATTCACTTTTGTGTTAGTTCTCCTTTCTAATGATTCCATTCAAGTTATTACTGAAAATGTAAAAAGGGGCAGAAGCACCCATAGATCACTAGATCAACCACTAGAGAAGCTTCGAGTTGATGTGAAGATTCTGTGGCCCCTTTCCTGGATATGTTCACTCAATTAATTCATCTATATGAATTTTCATGTAGCCCTTACTTCTCCATCTTGCCTCAAATATTGCATGAAATGCTTATTAAATTTTGGATAGATGATGACTATTTTATTCCTTTGTCAGCAGTCATGGTCAGAGCTTTTAAATCATTTGCACATTGAACATTCAGGAAAAAGCAGAAGCAACGCCAGGCTTTCTGGAGGAATTCTCTCAGCTGCCCTGTGTTTGGCCAGCCTCACTTACACCTCCATTCTGTTCCCGTTAGCTTTAAATCCTACTCTTGCATTTTTTTCTGGGACTTCATTTATTTGTTTCAGTCGGACTTATTTTTACTGCCTGGCTGCAATATCTTGGATCATTTGATATTGTTTGAGCCTAAAGTTTGGCCTAAGGTTTTGCTTCCAGACATAAGACCAACTGGGTCAACAACCCAAACTTTAATATACCTGGATTCATAAATAGATTCAACATTCTGTTTCCATTTTGTCTCTGCTAATTGTTTATAAAATCCCATATCTATAAAGTTAATAATTCTATGAAAATAATTGACATTTAGTTGAATTCATCCAATATCAGCTTTACATTACCACCATTTCCTTCTTTTGGAGAATCTCATACTGTATTGTTACTAACTTTCTCTCTGTAATCCTACCAAAGACCAGTTTCAAGCTCACTTTGGTAGTTTGTAGGATATACTGTGTCTGTGCACAGTATAAATCAGAGTACTATCTTCTGTAATCTACTCTTTTTCACTTAAAAATATATCATGAAATTCTGTGTTATATATAAAATGACCATCAGTCTTTCTTTCCTTGTTATTTCTTCTAAGGTAAATCTGAACGTTCTGAATTGAGGTGATCTGATGATTCACAGAACAAAGAGAGCAACTACTTACTATGGAGATTCAATGAATTTGGAGTCATTCAATAGAGATAAAGACCACTTAAAAAACAGCAAGTAGAATAGTAGTTACTAGGGGCTGAGTGAGTGGGAGAAATAGGGAGATGTTGGTGAAAGGGGACAAGCTTCCAGTATAAGACAAATAAATTCTGGGGCTCTGATGTATAGCTTGACAATTGTAGCTAACAATACTGTGTTCTGTATTTGAAAGTTGCTCAGAGTGTAAGCCTTAAATATTCTCCCCACAAAAAAATAAAAGGAGAGAATTGTCTCATGCCGCATTGTGGATATGTTTGCTAACACTGTAATGGTGATCATTTTGTGGGTATATGCATATGAAATTGACATGTTGTATACCTTAAACTCACACAATGTTATATGTCAGTGATATAAAGCTGGGGAGGGGAATGGAGTTGTTTTGGAGATCCCTGAAATTAAAAGACACTTTTTCCCTGGAAGAAAAGCTATGACCAACCTAGACAGCATATTAAAAAGCAGAGACATTACTTTGCCAACAAATGTCCATCCAGTTAAAGCTATGGTTTTTCCAGTAGTCATGTATGGATGTGAGAGTTGGACTATAAAGAAAGGCGAGCGCCGAAGAGTTGATGCTTTTGAACTGTGGTGTTGGAGAAGACTCTTGAGAGTTTCTTGGACTGCAAGGAGACCCAACCAGTCAATCCTAAAAGAGATCAGTCCTAAGTGTTCATTGGAAGCATTAATGTTGAAGCTGAAACTCCAATACTTTGGTCATCTGATGCAAAGAACTGACTCATTTGAAAAGACCCTGATGCTGGGAAAGATTGAAGGCAAGAGGAGAAGGGGACAACAGAGGATGAGATGGTTGGACGGCATCACCGACTCAATGGACATGAGTCTGAGCAAGCTCCAGGAATTGGTGATGGACAGGGAGGCCAGGCATGCTGTAGTCCATGGGGTCACAAAGAGTAGGACACAACTGAGCAACTGAACTGAACTGAAGTTCCTAGAGCAATTCTTGGACATGAAACCTGGTGAACTCTTATCAAGTTTGATTCTCTGGTCTAGAGCTAAGGCATCAACTGAAAAAATTTCTAATTTTCCAGATATCTCTACTTGGTGCACAAATCTGTGATTATAACATATTCCTTGGAGCAATTTAGAATTTAGGACCTGATCTCAAGGAAATCCTGACACATTCAGGTTTCTGTGACAAAAGGCAGAGAGTAGGTCTTCCTCTTTTCCAGGGCAGTCATTTGCTCACTCACTCCATTAACCACTGAAATTTTTAATTACATATTTGTCACTACTGTATAGATAACATTTCAGAAAGCTTAGTCTTCTAAAAATCTATTCTGTTGTCACTAGCATGTTCTATTTATCCTTCAATAGATTGCTTGAGTTCTTCCTCCATAAAGATTTTTGTAATCATGCTAGTCCATATTAGCTTCTTTGTTTAAATGCCTCTGGAACTGAAAATTTTCAAAGCTGCAAATCCATTACACAGTTTTAAAGAAGACTTGGAGACCTCTAGCTTGCCAATCCTATTTTACAGAAAGAAGTCTGATACACAGAAGTGAGATAGATGGGAATGGTATATAATTTAATATCACATATGTTGTTTAAATGTTACTATTAACACATCCATATGTTTGGTTACATATATGCAATTATGCATGTTTATATACACATAACCTATATGTATGTAATATATTTTCTTGATTAGTCATCTTGAGTGTTTCATTATCTCCCTCAATCTTAAAATCCAATGTTATTTATTTACCTAATTCATTGAATTAATTTGGAGACTTTTACAAAATAATTTTATAAAGACTCCCAAACTATAAATAGATAATATCTTCCCATCAATCATACATAATAAAAATTTATTTAAATGTACTTCTTCAGATTCTTAATTCTTTCTCTCTCTTTATAATCAGGCTGGAAAGTAAGAAATGCCTACAGAACAAGTGGAGGTTTATTAGTATTGATCCTGTTTAGAGCTGTGCGGAATAGCATAAGGATACAAGAAAAAGAAAAGCCGCATTCTAGCTCTGAGCACAAAGTGTCTAGGTGGTTTGTCAATGTGCAGTTAAATCCCCCTCTGAATGGAAACATTAAAAATTCTTCCCACTGTGCCTTTAAAAGGCTTCTTGTGTGTGAGTTTGGATTCTGCTGCCAGGCCTTGCCGGGACATTCCTCATCTCTCACCACTGAGATTCTTTAAATGTCTGTCAACCAGTTGCTGCACTTGCTGAATAGTACAGCCATTACGTCATGCTCTCAGAAAAGGTAGCAAACAAGCTGATTGTTCCCTCTGCTTATTATTTATTTTAGGCAAATGTGAATTCTTAGGTTTGAGACACAGCACGAGTGGTAACTAGAGCACAAAATAATAACTTAAAGAAGGTGAAGGGGAGGGGTTGGCAGCCGGTTCTTACTTGGGAAAGTTGCAGGAGATGGGGTATGGGGTGAACAGGGGGTGAAACGTGAGTTAAAAGAAAAATCCAAGTGTGCGTCTGGGTTCCTTTAACGGAGGCGGAATACTGACTAGTTGAGCAAATTAAGTCCTTCCAGGGACGTCCAGATAAATGATTGGTTTGCATTCAAGCAGAAAACACCATTATTTCTGGCTCCGAGTAGTGTGAATTAGAGAAGAAAGATGACAGTTCCTCCTCTGTAACCTGAACATATGAGAGATAAGAAACCTGCAGGAAAGTGAGAGAGACGTACTACTTTTTCTTTTCCCTGCAAGAAAGTGAATTTATTAAGGGAGACTTTTTAAAATATCAAATTAATGAAAAGTGAAAAGAAGCAAATATTCACTCTCTCTGCAAAACACCCATCCTAAATCGTGCGGAAGGTGAGGTGAAGAGATGGACCAGCCCCTTTACGTGCTGGGCTGTGGGCCCAACTGCGCAAGAGCAGTAGTGGGGGCTGCTGATGCTGAGGAGCAGTTAAAGTTAGGGTTTGGATGTTTTATGTGAACTAGAACGTTCTCTGATATCTGAATCAGAACAATTTGAATAAAAATCCCCTTCAGTAATCTGAATCTTTGAAGTACAAAGACATTATGTTTGTGAGAACAAAATATTGAAAGGTGACATTTATGTATTTGTGAAGAAGCTCATTTCTTATTAAGCTAGAATAGGGGGATGACAGAAACATTCATTGACTATTGATGGAAAACTGAAGAAAAAGGCAATGCCACACACACACACACACATATATACATATAAATATATATAAACTTAGCATGCTTAAAGTTTCAATGTTAGTTTTAAAATACAAAGCTTTTATTTGTACTAGCTATTAGATTCTAAATTAAGTAAAAAAATAATTAATTTTGAGCAGACTTTCATTTGTATTATTAAAGTTCAGAATAATACTTTTTATCCTAACAACTTATGAGATAAAGTAGTATATGAAATTTAGAGAGTGACAATCACAGATGTACATAGTTGAAGAGTCATTTGTATGATAAAAAGAGGTTTAAAAAGATATAACTAGACAACATTGTGACTATGGTTAATAATTCTGTATTGCATACTTGAAAGTCGCTAAGGGAGTGCATCTTAAAAGTTATTATCACAAGAAAAAGATTTTCTGTAACTATGGTGATGGATATTAACTAGACTTATGTGGTCATCATTTTGCAATATATACAAGTATCTAATCTTTATTGTACTCTTGAAACTAATATAATGTTGAAGTGAAGTGAAGTGAAGTTGCTCAGTCGTGTCTGACTCTTTGAGACCCCATAGACCATAGCCGATCAGGCTCCTCCGTCCATGGGATTTTCCAGGCAAGAGTGCTGGAGTGGATTGCCATTTCCTTCTCCAGGGGATCTTCCTGACCCAGGAATCGAACCCGGGTCTCCCACATTGCAGGCAGACGCTTTACCTTCTGAGCCACCAAGGAAGCATGTCTATTATACCACAATAAAAAATGGCTTGATACAAAAGATGAAATGAAAAAAAGGAGAGAGATATACAAACACAGAGACATATGCATTTAATAGAGGTAAGACATAGAATGTAGACACACATATATATTTATACATAGAAACTTGTCAGTATAGTGTGGATCTGGATTTGAATCTTGGTTTGGTTGTATATGATTGGGTCAGCTTGGTTTATCTAATTAGTGTCTCTAAACTACAATCTTCTATGTAAAATGAGTATAATTCCTATTTTATAGAGTTGTTTAAATTATTAGATTAAGTGATATCACATACATAACATCACATACATAAAGGATTTAGTACTGTAACATGTGCATGGTAAATGCCCAAATGTTTCTTGATATTTTGTATCTTCTTTTTATCACTAGCTTAGTTTACTGCCTTTTTATTGTCTGTAATGTGTTAATTCGGAGAAGGCAATGGCACCCCACTCCAGTACTCTTGCCTGGAAAATCCCATGGATGGAGGAGCCTGGTAGGCTGCAGTCCATGGTGTCGCTAAGAGTCCAACCCGACTGAACGACTTCACTTTCACTTTTCACTTGCATGCATTGGAGAAGGAAATGGCAACCCAGTCCAGTGTTCTTGCCTGGAGAATCCCAGGGATGGTGGAGCCTGGTGGGCTGCCGTCTATGGGGTCGCACAGAGTTGGACACGACTGAAGCAACTTAGCAGCAGTAGCAGTGTGTTAATTAAGACCCTATCTATTAAGAACAACAGGAATCAATGAAAAAGATAAAAAGTCTTCACCAAAACAGACGTTCAGGGGAAAAGATAAGAAAGTTTGTTCAAACACTTCTGAATATTTCATCAATATTAGTGCATGGGAATAATAATGTGAAGGTAAGATGGGAATGTTTATATAGTGTCTCTTCTATTGGCTATAAAGAGACTGAATTGGTAAGGTTCACAAGTACACATGCCTTTCCATTTCTCCCCCATTTATTTATTCCAGTACAATTTTGGATTAGGCTAATGTTTGAGTTGTCAGAGCATGCTTCACCCATCATATACACAGAAAACCTAGGTATTGCCATGGAAATGAGAAAGGATGGCCTGGATTCCTTACAGCCTGAATGCTTCAAAACAAACAAACTTGCTCTATGGGCCCACACAGCCTACTTTAATCAGCATTAATAGCTCTGACAACCAGCTCTTTTATCTGCTCTGTTCACAACAATTTGCTAAAGATAATTAAAAATTCCCGGTGTTTGCCAACAATTCTAGAACCACATTTTTCAACTTAAAAAGATGAAAATAGAAGTGTAACAGCAGTAGCCATGTTAGTAGTTTTTGACTGGAAAATTCAAAGAAGTTTAAAAAAAACAGTGCAGAGGAAGTGGTTTGATTTTGAAGAAGGAGGTGGCATTACATTAACTTCAAAGATGTAACTTTTCCTGGGATAGAAAAGATATTTGTAAATAAGATAGGAATTGGCATAAAATTTTCTTAAAAATCAGCATACCTAGTCATTAGATGAAGTAACTGTTGTGAATATTTTATGTTATTTAAAATTCTGTTATCAGGGATTCTTAACTTAAAATTCATAGACAGGGAACTAACTATGGGAGACCACAGTATCCCTGAAATTTTAGACAATATTGTGAGTTTGTTTCCATTAGTGACACTTTTTTTTTGGATACAAGATCAATAGCTCAAGAGTTTTTAACATGGTTTGTTACTCACAAAAGTTATTATTATGGTCATTATTTTTCATAGTCTTTGCATTTTCCTACGTTGTTAATTTTAAAGTTATTATACTGGAAATGAATTTAGAATATACTTCAAGAGCAATCAAGAGTAATTACCTTTGAGAATTTATCCTAAGTAGACAATCCACACGACAAGTAGATATCAATTAGCAGGTTTTTTAGCTGTTTCATTGAAAAAATAGCTTTAAGAATATTTGCTATTTCACATTACAAGAAGTGTAAAAACAAGAGTTACATGATTAGTTAACCCAGTAATTAATTCTCCATCTTTCTGCCTTCCTCCGCGTGTTCACTTACCACTAAAGCTGGGGTCCGCAGGTAGCAGGATGATAGCTGCAGTTCCAGGAATCACATGTAGACAGCAAAACCCAGAAGTTTGACTGTATTTAAAATCTAGAAAACTTTCCGCAAATTCCCTCTGATGCCCCTTCATTGGTCCAAACTTCATTATCACCTTTGCCTAAAACAATTATTAGCAAGAAGATGATGATTCAGTTTGTACAGACGGGGACAAGTCCAGACCACTTGAAGGATGAGGTTGCTCAAAGGAGAGTAAAAAAAAAAAAAAAAAAATTAGAGATCTGTTAGACAGAAAGAAGATGGCCATTGCGTAGACAAGATTTACCAGCCACAATTCACTGCCCAGGAAATTAATTTTTTAAAATAATTATTTTATTTATAATTAAGTGAAAATGTTATTTTTTTGTGATTAAATATTTTACACATTTGGATAAGTATGGATAGTAATATGGTCATACCTATGACCCAGCCACTTAGCTTAACAAGTACTAATATTTGCTAGATCTTTATTAAAAGAAGAAAATTGCAAATATACTTGTGACTACACCTGTACTCAACTTTGATTATAGTTCTTTCTGTTCTTCCTCAGCTATGACTATTAACCTGAATTCCTTATGTCCTTTCTCATGCTGAATTTTGTATTTGTGCTATATATTTATGCATTGTAGGAAAATTTAAAAAACACGTTTGTGATTTCCCATTCTTGGGTAAAGGAAATACAATAAATATTGTTTGAGAGAAAACAAATAATAATATTCTATTCCTAAGATAGAATTCCTGAGATATCAATGCTGACTCCGGGAGGGTTTTAATTCCTTTGGTCCTAAATTTTGTTTCGGGCTGCACAGTGCTGGAGCAGCGAGCAGGGGCTGAAACTCCAATACTTTGGCCACCTGATGCAAAGAGCTGACTCGTTTGAAAAAACCCTGATGCTGGGAAAGATTGAAGGTGGGAGGAGAAGGGAATGACAGAGAATGAGATGATTGGATGGCATCACCAACTCAATGGACATGAGTTTGGGTAGACTCCGGGAGTTGGTGATGGACAGGGAGACCTTGCATGTTGCGGTCCATGGGGTCACAAAGAGTTGGACATGACTGAACAACTGAACTGAACTGAAATTTTGTTTCATAAGGTCAGTTAGGCAAACAATCCCATAAAAATTAGAATGCTGTTTCAATAAAAAGCCAGTAATAATTAATCTCTTCCTGTAACCTAAAATATTTGAAGAAATGCGTCAGTAAAAATTATGTCTGTATAGTATATGAATAGCAAGAACAAGAAGGAAATAAACTCTAACTTCATTATGTCATAAGGATGATGCTTTGAGATCCAACTGAATTCTTAAGCTCTTCATTTAAATATACAACTGAAAATGGGGATCTGGTAGTACGTAGTCCAGGAGAAAGCATTGATATTCTGTCATCAACTATATTCATTCTGCAGGAAATTTCCAGAATGTAATTAAGTGTCCTGCCTGAAGGGGTATGGAGTTGGTGCCCCTATTTGCTGTGCTGTCTGCACTATTCAAATATATATACATATATATATATATACATATATATATATATTTGTATGTATGTATCTTTCTTTAAGACTGTGGAGTTAACAATTTTCAATTCAACTGATCCATAGGGATAGGATAGGGAGTTTGGGACCAAGCCCAATTCTCACTGCCCATAATTGCTCAGGTACCAGATAGAGCGTGTCTTATTCATCTATACCATGTGCAAAGTATGTAGTAGTCAACAAACAATTCAAGATTTAAAAAACAAAAATCCCTCACATGTTAGAAGGTCATTTTCTTTAGGCATAAACAATGGAAATAAGATCGGATAAATGGTCTTTTAAATGACTATTATAGGTGGTCACATATTAATCTGGGCTTCCCAGAGTGTGCTAGTGGTAAAGAACACGGCTGCCGATGTAATGCAGCAGATGTAAGAGATGCAGGTTCAATCCCCGGGTGGGGATGATCCCCTGGAGTGGGTAATGGCAACCCACTCCAGTATGCTTACTGGAGAACCCCGTGAACAGAGGAGCCTGGCTAGCCGCAGTCCATAGGAGCACAGAGTCAGACATGACTGAAGTGACTTAGCACCCGTGCAAGCACATGTTAATTGGAAATTTGAGTTCACTTTGGGGGCTTGGGAATGTTTCATGGAACATTTGAACTAGTTCTAGAAGAATAAGAAAGATTTCACCAGGTAAAGAATAGAGGAAGAAAATGTCAAACAAGTAAGGAATACTGTATTTCAAATAGGAAAGCAATTCCAGTTGGTTCCTGGTCTTTTGAAGGTCACTTATTACAGTACACTTTGATTAGATCCACTGCCTTGGCCCTTAATGGACTGCAAATCTCCTTCCGTTTTGAGCAAATTTTCTCAGTTCAGCTCCTGGGCTTCTGAGGCTCCCTTCTAATAATGCTTTTCATTTATTTCTTAGCTCCATCTTCTGACTTCCTTTTGCCTTCCTACTTCCCTCAGATGTAATTCTCTTCTCAAACCAAATACTGTTAGTATTCTTCCACAATATACCTTGTAATCCATTGACACTAGAGCATAAATTTGTAGCAACTGGAAACTCATTTCCCTGTCTTCAAGCACAAGGTGAGTCTAAGCACAAGCTGAGGAAAAACTATTGTATTTCCAAAGAATGAAAAAAAGCAGTGACCTTTTTAGCAATAGGCCTGTGACAAAAAGGACTTCCCTGATGGCTCAGACGGAAGAGTCCACCTGCAAGGTGAGAGACCTGGATTCGATCCTTGGGTCAGGAAGATCCCCTGGAGAAGGAAATGGCAACCCATTCCAGTATTCTTGCCTGGGAATCCAATGGAGGAGCCTGGTGGGCTCCAGTCCATGGTGTTGCAGAATCGGACATGACTGAAAACTAAGCATTGAGACAAAAAGGCTGTCTTCCCCTGAGTCCTGATCTGCAGATAGTTTACATTTGAAAATAATTCCGTTCCACATTTCAGCTGGTGATGTAGACCAGCTATTTCCTTTCACTTTCATTCTACACTGAAATAAACTTCTGCCAAAAGTCCAGTGAAGCAGGATTAGTTATGGCTGTTAACAAGGAGCCACTGACTTAGAATTCCTCAAAAATGGCTTGTACTTGGGTTGGGGGAACACAATTTGCCAAAAGAGAAATTTGTGGGTGTTAAATTTAGAAGTGAATAGAAAACTTTAGGACTTCAAAATCCCATTTGGATCCTAAGCCAGACACAACTTCAGGGCTGTGTGGGGCTTTCTCTCTCTTTTTTTCTTTTCCTATTTTATTCCCATGGCAGTCTTAGAGGAAGGAGCAAGAATTCCTTTCAAGTAAGAATGTTTATTGCCTGCATGATGCAGGCTTCCATTTAGTTAGAAAAACATGTTTTTCAATTAACTTTCCCCTGATAAACAATGATTTAATTTAAAGGGATGGCTGTTTTGCAAATTGCAATAAAACACATTTTATGTAGGAGAAAACATTACTTTTCAAAAGAAGGGATGATTAGTTGCCAGTTTCTAAAAGCAGAGTCTAATTTTTGAATTCTTGCTTCTCCTGCCACAGTATTTTTAGTAGCATACCTGAAATGCAAAAGCCTGGATAATATCACTTCTGTTCAAGTGAAGATGACATTCACCCAGTCTAATCCATTTGGTTTTCAACGGTTTGGCTTTGGGTGAACAGATTCTCTCCTGATAGCGATTTGACTTAAAACTGGTACAAGGTCTTGGCCTGACTGAGAAAGAATGCATTTCCTATCAAATCTTCACATTTTAGTCTCTCTATCTCCCTCTATCGACCTCTTTTTGCTTCTCTTATTTTCTCCCTCTGTGTCATTACCATATTTAATGCCTGCATGCATGAGGATTATCAGAATATTTATTCCTCTGTGACATACCAAGCCAAGTAATTAGAATGTAAATCTTGACTGTCATTCAGTTAGCATCATATACAGATTTCTAGGCATATTCATATATTAAAAAATACATAAAAAGAAAAAATGCAAGGATATATAAATTATTGTGTAAAATTTATAGTAAATTTGTTGATAAAACTAAATGAAAAATGTACTGATTTTATGATTAACCATGGTGAGAACCATAATGAAAAACAGTAATAGCAATAACAACAATTAACTGAAGAGGATACCTTTCCTTCTCCAAACCACCCTTCCCAACCACCTGCAGAAATTTTCAGAATACATCTTATCTAGCAACTTGAGTTCTTACCTGGCATTCAAAAAACTTTAACTTAGTATGGCTGTATGCATGCTCAGTCGCTTCAGTCATGTCTGACTCTTTGGGATGCTATAAACTTTATCTGTCCAGTCTCCTCTGTCCATGGGATTCTCCAAGCAAGAATACCAGAATGGGTTGCCATGTCCTCTTCCAGGGGATCTTTCCAACCCAGGGATCAAACTCTCATCTCCAGTGGCTTCGGCACTGCAGGTGGATTACTGCTGAGCCACCAGAGAAGCCCTTAGCTTAGGATATTGACAGCTAAAGTAGAAACCACCAGGCAGTATTTGACCCAGAATTATTTCTTAATTCTGGCACCAGTGTGCAATTTGAGAATGGGGGTAAGAGTGAGAGAAATGCACAATGCTAAGAATCTAAACAATTATATGAAATACTAACTTCACTGTGATGCAGATGATCTTACATACTTGGCAGAATTTTAGGAAAATATTTTCTATAAAGCATATTTATATGCTATTCTCTGCATATCTTTGAGAGGTGATGTCTTTATGTGTAAGTGTATGTATGTGTGTAAGAGATCAAGTGGGTTACCAGCTGGACATGAAAAAAAAAAACAAAATTGTGTGCAGCTCATACCTGCCAAAAGAGCAGACTTGGCATGTTAATGCCTGCTCTGGAATGCTCTCCAAGTCTCGGGGTGTCTAAGCAGCCTCACAACCCTGGACTATCCTGTGGGTCTAGGAATGCCAAAGGCCAACGTACACTGTCTTGGTGACCCCTGTGGTGTGTGTACCTTAATGAATAACTTAGGCTTTCAAGAAATGAGAGTGGGTCCTAGAAGGAAACCAATTCTACTGAGTCCATGGTAACCTTCTCTGGTGGCTCAGATAGTAAAGAATCTGCCTGCAATGCAGGAGACCCAGATTTGATCCCTGGGTTGGGAAAATCCCCTGGAGAAGGAAATGGCAACTCTCTCCAGTATTCTTGCCTGGAAAATCCCATGGATAGAGGAGCATCGTGGGCTACAGTCCATAGGGTCACAAAGAGTCGGACATGACTGAGTAACTAACAATTAAGAAGATAAGGTAGATTCATAGAGCGGAAGTTAGAAGTTATGTTTGTGGCTTCTTTCCAAATGGTAAGAATCTGAAGACAAAGATCCGTATAGGCATCAGAGACATGTGTGAGATTCCTGCAGTGGATTCTTTTTGTAGTTTCATAAAATTTTTAAATTATTCATTCTAGTTTTGTGGGTCACAACATTAGAGGTTTGATAGGGATTTTATTGAATTTATAGATTGCTTTGGATATTTTAACAAGATTTATTATCTCAGTCCATGAATATAGAATATCATCCCCTTTATTTGTGTCTTAATTTTTTCTATCAATGACTTACAGTTTTCAGTGTACAGATGTTTCATTTCCCTATTTAAATTTATTCCCCAGTATTTTATACTTTATTATACAACTGGAAATGGGATTGGTTTCATAATTTCTTTTTCTCAGAGTTTGTTATTAGTGTATAGAAATGCCAACAGATTTCTGTATATATAGATTTTGTATCCTGCAGTTTTGCTACATTCACTTATTATTTCTAGCAATTTTTTGGTGGAGTCTTAGGGTTTTCTATATATATTATTATGCCATCTTCAGAGAGTGACAATTTGCTTCTTCATTTGCAATTTGGATAACTTTTATTTATATGCATTAAATCTTCTTTCTGGATAGACCCCTTTATCTTTAGGCAATGCCCTTAGTATTTTATTACATTCTCTTTTAAAGTCTATTTTGTCTGATTTGAGTATAGCTAATCCAGGCTTTACCCCCCATTTTCATTTGTATGTAATACCTTTTTTCCTATTATCTTCTTTTTAGTCAATCCTGCCTGGCCACCAGAACCAGATATTCTAGGATGCCTTCTATATGGGCTTCATGTAGCCTTCTATTATGCCAGAGACTTATTTATAACAACCCTTGGAGGTAATCCTATAACATTTTATAAAAATGAAAAATAAATTCAAAGGATTGAGAAGAAGATTATGGTTTGAACTCAAGTTTTTTCTGCTTTTAAAGTCAAAATTTTTCTTACCACCCAACGAGAAAGTTAGTCGAGTCTGTGTATTTGCATGCAGAAATACTTCTATTGAGCATTACAAGAAACCAATCTATGGCCACATTTCTCTATTAACATAAGCAGATAAAGAATAGTTCTGTTCAGTCACTCAGTCGTGTCCGAATCTTTGCAACCCCATGGACTGCAGCACACCAGGCTTCCCTGTCCATCACCAACTCCCAGAACTTACTTAAACTCATGTCCATAGAGTTTGTGATGCCATCTAACCATCTCATCTCTTGTCATCCCCTTCTTTTCCGGCCTTCAATCCTTCCCACTGTTAGAACTGACTCAAGTGAGTCAATTCTTTGCATGAGGTGGACAAAGTATTGGAGTTTCAGCTTCAACGTCAGTCCTTCCAATGAACATTTCAGGGCTGGTTTCCCTCAGGATGCACTGGTTGGATCTCCTTGCAGTCCAAGGGACTCTCAAGAGTCTTCTCCAACACCACAGTTCAAAAGCATCAATTCTTCTGCACTCAGCTTTCTTTATAGTCCAACTCTCACATCCATACATGACCACTGGAAAAACCATAGCCTTAACTAGATGCCCATACACAGAGATTGTCAGAATAAAGAAGCACCCTTGAAATAACAGAGGTGTCCTATTTTATTGTGGGCTGTCTTAGTGAATGGGAGTCTTCTAGTCACTGGACCTATTTAAACAAAAGGGGAAAAAGAATCACTCTTCCTACCCCAACCCTTTAATATTTTTTTTTTTCTTAAGATCAGACTATAGAAATAGAGCATCTTGCCTTCGCCTGGTGGAGATATGGGATAGTTACCTACTAGGCTGACTGTATCATGCATGCATGTAACCTTCTGGGACTTTATCTCTTAGAGGTTTTGGTAAGTTTTATACGTAAACCTGGGCTCTTCAGCATTGCCTAAGTCCTGCCAACAGCCGATTGATTTCTTTTCACTCTATCATCTAAGGTTATAGACAGAACAGTAATGTTTTTTCTGCTTTTGAAAAGGGTCATGATCAACTATACATAAAGTTCTGCATTCCTGGAGAAGGCTCCCTAGGTCGGATGCTGCTGGTATTTTATATCTCTAGAATTATTTTATCTTCTTAAAATGAAGTCTCTCCTAGATGAAGAAGAAGTTGAAGGAAAGCATAACTCTGACTTTCAGTTTATGAAGGTGTCCCTGCTCTGTTTAATTAAAACTGCCTTAAGGCCTTTTAATCCAATTTTTTTCTTGGATTCACAGTATATTACTGAAATCTGCTGACTGTTTATATTTCAGTAAAGAGTTTCTCTTGCCCTAAGGAAATAATGTAGGCACCAAGGTGTTTGGACAAATAGAGGATTTTCTTTTAAAAATATTATTTGAATTTAGAACTACTATTTCGTATAGATAGTCACCTAACAATATAATGACTAATAAAAAGTCCTTCAAGAAAAGTACATTTATTGTCCTTAAAGTCTTCAAAAATGAAATCAACAAGTAAATTGCTATTTCATTTTGGGGGTAAAATTAAATTTTATATTTTATACAATTACTATCAGAAATTTTGATCCTGATGTTAATGTGGAAACCAAGACAAAATTGTGATAAGACTTGGTCAAGTTTACATAACTTAGGATGATGATTATTTAAATCCAAGTTTAATGTTATGAACAGTCAGGTTTTATTTACTGTACAATTCTATCTTATGTACTGTGATACTTATAAAGAGAGTACTTTCCTTTTACTCTTAGAAAACTAACCTCTCCTTCCCAATGTAATATATTAAATGTATTCAGTTCAGTTCAGTTCAGTCACTAGGTCGTGTCCGACTCTTTGTGACCCCATGAACTGCAGTACAACAGGCCGCCCTGTCGGTCGCCAACTCCTGGAGGAGAGTGGTGACCCAAACCCATGTCCATTGTGTCGGTGATGCCATCCAACCATCTCATCCTCTGTCATCCCCTTCTCCTCCTGCCTTCAATTTTTCCCAGCATCAGGGTCTTTTCAAATGAGTCAGCTCTCCACATCAGGTGGCTGAAGTATTGGAGTTTCAGCTTCAACATCAGTCCTTCCAGTGAATACCCAGGGCTGATCTCTTTAAATATATTACAAATGCTTAGAAAACGAGAGGTGCTAGTGTAAGATGAGGCATGGCATAGTCAGCATGAACAGGCTTTCTCCAGCCTCAGCTCCAGCAATGTATTTATTGAGCATAAGGTCTTAGATAAACTAGAAGCTAAGTCTTTGATTCAGTTGTGTTTTGCATTTCCAAACAACTTTATGTGCAAATTTAGCTACCATTAACAAACTGGCTTTTAAAACAAAAGTGTAATGTATATGTTTGTAAATAAGCTAAAGAAATTTCTCGTGGTCAGAAGTTATTTAAAAGAATATAATCTTAGAAAAAGCTAACAAAACTTAGTTATGTAGACATGAAAGTTTTATGCGTATATGTCTGTTTTCTTTTAAGTGGACTCAGGCTGGACATAATCTTTTGGTAACTTATTCTGAATACTTCCCCAGATTCACCTGTTTTTTTTAAATTATGAAGAAAAAAATACAAGATTATTCTAGTAAAAAGTTTAAAACATACTGCAAAAGGTATATAATATGATGTAATGAATAAGAGTATGGATTAAAGAAGCAGAAAAGCTGGCTCTGTCACTCATTAGCTGTATTACCTTGGATAAGTTGTTTAACCTTCATGTGCTCCTATTTCCTCATACATAGAAATGCAGATAATATTTTCCATATAGGAATGTTGTAAGCATAAAATAATCAAATGCATATAAAACTATTAGGAATGTATCTGTCTATAAAAGCATTTAATAACTGGTGACTCTTGGATATTACAACTACACATATATGTCAGTATGAGTATAGTTTAGAATAGAAATTAAGTGGGAGGAATCTCTTCTAAACTATTATTTCTCTTCTAAACTGGGATTTCCCAGCAAAGAATTCTGAAGTGGGTTGCCATTTCCTACTTCAGAGGGTCTTCCTGACTGACCCAGAGGTTCAACCTCTGTCTCTTGTGTCTCCTGCATTGTCAGACAGATTCTTTACCACTGCACTACTTAAGAATCCCAGGAGAGAAGCTAAGTAAGAAGGGTGTCTTCTAAACTGTTATTGGAGGACTTATGGCTTGCTCCCTAAGGCCATTAGCCATGAGGGCCAGGGAAGGAATGTGTACTTATTTTTACATACCTTGATTTGTTAATTAGTTAGCCATTCTTTACAGTTTTCATTTCCCTAAAATCTATACTCTCTTTAATAGCCAGCTTTGTATTTTCACACAGAAGTAAAATATTCTCTTGCTTTTCAATATTCAATGATGCCACAGTGGTATTTTAAGTTAGTGTAGAATGGCCAAGGTGGCTGGCAGTTGGTATTTGCTGGTTAAGAAGTCAGCCTGGCTTTGTGACAAGACCGTCTTGATTTCTTCCATATGTTGTTG
This sequence comes from Oryx dammah, assembly GCF_014754425.2. Classification (NCBI taxonomy): domain Eukaryota; kingdom Metazoa; phylum Chordata; class Mammalia; order Artiodactyla; family Bovidae; genus Oryx; species Oryx dammah. Next base: position 80,356,940 of record NW_024070186.1, on the reverse strand, counting down.
GTGTTGTTCAGTCGCTAAGTCGTGTCCGACTCTTTGAGACCCCATCAACTGCAGCATGCCAGGCTTCCCTATCCTTCACTGTCTCCCTGAGTTTGCCTGAACTCATGTCCATTGAGTCACTGGTGCCATCCAACCATCTCATCCTCTGTTTTACCCTTCTTCTCTTGCCCTCAATCTTCCCCAGCATCAGGGTCTTTTCCAGTGAATGGCTCTTTGCATCAGGTTGGCCAAACTATCAGAGCTTTAGCTTCAGCATCAATTCTGTCAATGAATATTCAGGGTTGATTTCATTTATGATTGACTGGTTTGGTGTGCTTGCTGTCCAAGGGACTCTCAGCCTTCTTTACAGTCCGACTCTCACTTCCATACATGACTACTGGAAAAACCATAGCTTTGACTATATAGACCTTTGTCAGCAAAGTGATGTCTCTGCTTTTTAATACACTGTCTGTGTAGTGTCTCTGTATTTCTTTGGATTCTCAAAGTCTACCACCTGGATTATAAGAGGCAGGAAGTGAAAGCTCCTAATTATTTTAGGCCCTGAAGTTAGAATGTTCAAATTTTTGCTTTTGCCACAGACTGTCGGTTAAAGTCAATCACAAAGGCAGCCACCTTGAAGAAGGGTAACAAGCTCTACCCTTTGCTGTGAACTGAGAGCATTGGGAGTATTTCTTTCTTTCTTCCTCTCTCTTTCTCTCTTTCTTTTGCGTATATATACAGGTTAAATAATTTGATCTACATTTTTGGAAATTGAGGCATCTTATAAACACACACACATTTTAAGTGAGAGGTAAAACAAGCTTTTTAGATCCAAAGGCTGATTGTGCAAAAGTATGTTTTCTGAAGTTTACTTCAGTGATAAACTTGCTATCAGTATTATATAATACTCCAGTGACCAATTTGGGTTTGATTGATTGACCAATTTTAACATGTAGTTATTAGCTTTGGAACTAGGTGGCTTTCATTGGTTACCGTGGATTTAATATCACCTAAATTCCATTAAACTAAAGATCCAACTATTTAGGCTACCAGAGTAGGTATAGTTTGATAACTATAAAACATGAGCTAACTGACCAAAAATTTTAACTTGTACACTTATTTCTATAGGGTAACATCTCTTTAGGTGGTATTAGCCATATTATTAAGGCATATCTCACTAGATATTTAGTAGATTTTGGGTGACCAGCTGACGGTTTTCTTTCAATTTAGTCATTATGGTCAACAAATCAAAAATAATAAGCAAAAGAAATAACTGAAGATTATTTTCTTGAGATAGGACATAATCTCAGCAGGGGCACTGGGATTGCCTTTTCCTTCATGGTAACAATGACAAAGTTTTAGCATAAGAAAAATATGGCTGAGGCTAACCCAACAATGCCTATGGAAACTGTTCAGATGAAGAATTTTGTGCTGCCAGTGGATGTTATTCTAGGGAAATACTGTAAATTCTTACTACTTTATCTCCATTTACATCAGTTAAAAACATTGATATGAACACATGTAAGGGTTCTTAGCACTTTAATGAACTTTAACAGTAAGTCTTCTTTGCCCTTTAATATATGAGCAAATTGGGACCTAAAGAAGTTAAGGACATTGGCTGAGTAAATAGACTAAATTGATCAAGTTTAACATGAATACTTTTCATACAGAAAATGTTGAAAGTTGAGCAATACCTCAACAAATCCCATTTGTTGTGATGTCTCCTGACCACAATCTCTTTTTCCTGCTCTTTGTAGATCAATCATTTCTAAATTTCATTCAAAGTAAATAGTTATGCAAAATATACAAACATTTTTTGCATGAGTATTTTGCAGTATGGGGCTTCTCAGGTGGCTTAGTGGTAAAGAATCTGCCAGCCATGCTGGAGACACGGGTTTCATCCCTGGGTTGGGAAGATCCCCTAGAGAAGAAAATGGTAACCCACTCCAGTGTTCTTACCTGGGAAATCCCATGGACAGAGGAGCCCGGTGGACCTGAGTCCATGGGGTTGCAAAGAGTTGGACAAAAATTACTGGCTACATAGCAGCATGCATTATGCATTAGAAAGTGTATATTATGCAAGTATTCAGCTTAAATGAGGCTAATTCAATAATGTTGATTGGTAAATTCTGTTAATTTTTTCAAGCTTTCCAAAGTAAGACATAAAACAATACTTTTGTTTTCTAATCTTGTGAGAAACTGGTACTCATTAGGGGTGGTTCAGTGGCTAGGATTTTACACTTTCATTGCCGACAGCACAGGTTTGATCCTTGGTCAGAGAACTAAGATCCCACAAGCTATTCAGAGTGGCAATATATGTGTATGTGTGTACTCATTAGGCTAATAAAAATTAGAACTTGACCTGAAATTGAAGGGAAGAAGAAGTTGTCACCGCAACATTTGCCTCTATTTCACAGGAATAATTTAGGCTGGTTAATTTAAAAGCAAACAATACATTAGACATGGGTAAAGCTTTGAAAACTAAGAAGTTACCCTTTTTTAAGAGACATTTTTTATTCATAGGTGTAAGCTCTATTTCTAAGGGTGTCTCCCTCTCTGTACCAGGAAGAGAAAGTTGACTAAATATCTAGAAACTTATTAATGGAGAAGGCTATGACAAATTTGTATCACAAACTTACCATTGTTTACTGTGCTTTCCCTGATAACCTCCCAAACCTAGCCTTCCTCCACCACCAGCATCTTCTTTTGTCTTTGCATGCTAAGTTGCTTCAGTCATATCCATCTCTTTGCAACCCAATGGACTGTAGCCTGTCAGACTCCTCCGTCCATGGGGATTCTCAGGCAAGAATACTGGAGTGGGTTGCCATGCCCTCCTCCAGGGGATCTTCCCAACCCAGGGATCCAGCTCACCTCTCTTATGTTTCCTGCACTGGCAGGCGGGCTCTTTACCACTGGTGCCACCTGGGAAATCTCTTTTGTATTTAGCTGGAGGCTGGAGGTTGTGGCTTGGCCCATTTCAAGGAGCTTCCCTGGATATCTCCTATGTTGTATATGATGTGTATATATCATTAAACTTCTGTTTGTTTTTATCCAGTTAAACTTTTATTGTGGGGAGGGAGTTTTAGCCAAGAACCTAGAAATGTAGAGGGAAAATTATTTTTTCTTTCCCACAAAACCCAGGTTTATCATAAACCCTTGCTTTTCTACTACAACCAATTCTGACATGGCCCAGATTACCACTTCTTAGTGCAAATATTCTTACTTGAACACTCATACTTCACAAAGAATCCTTTCCTTACCTTGGCCACTGTCCTTTGCAAAGCAATTTTAAGAGACATAAATAAGAGTGACATAAAGATAGGGTACAAGGTCTCCCTCCAATTTGCTTTTTTTTTTCATCTCTTAGAAGCCTCATTTGTCCATTTACTACTCTTTGGCCAAACAATGTTTGGGACTTGGTAAATCCCAAAGAAAGGCAATGCCAAAGAATGCTCAAACTACCGCACAATTGCATTTATTTAACACGCTAATAAAGTAATGCTCAAAATTCTCCAAGCCAGGCTTCAGCAGTACGTGAACCGTGAACTCCCAGATGTTTAAGCTGGTTTTAGAAAAGGCAGAGGAACCAGAGATCAAAGTGCCAACATCCGCTGGATCATCGAAAAAGCAAGAGAGTTGCAGAAAAAACATCTATTTCTGCTCTATTGACTATACCAAAGCCTTTGACTGTGTGGATCACAATAAACTGTGGAAAATTCTGAAAGAGATAGGAATACCAGACCACCTGACCTGCCTCTTGAGAAATCTGTATGCAGGTCAGGATGCAACATTTAGAACTGGACATGGAACAACAGACTGGTTTCAAATAGGAAAAGGAGTATGTCAAGGCTGTATATTGTCACCCTGCTTATTTAACTTATATACAGAGTACATCCTGAGAAATGCTGGGCTGGAAGAAGCACAAGCTGGAAACAAGATTGCCGGGAGAAATATCAATAACTTCAGATATACAGATGACACCACCCTTATGGCAGAAAGTGAAGAGGACTAAAAAGCCTCTTGATCAAAGTGTAAGTGGAGAGTGAAAAAGTTGGCTTAAAGCTCAACATTCAGAAAACGAAGATCATGGCATCTGGTCCCATCACTTCATGGGAAATAGATGGGTAAACAGTGGAAACAGTGACAGACTTTATTTTTTTGTACTCCAAAATCACTGCAATGGTGACTGCAGCCGTGAAATTAAAAGACGCTTACTCCTTGGGAGAAAAGTTATAATCAACCTAGATAGCATATTGAAAAGCAGAGACATTATTTTGCCAACAAAGGTCCGTCTAGTCAAGGCTATGGTTTTTCCAGTGATCATGTATGGATGTGAGAATTGGATTGTGAAGAAAGCTGAATGCCGAAGAATTGATGCTTTTGAACTGTGGTGTTGGAGAAGACTCTTGAGAGTCCCTTGGCCTGCAAGATCCAACCAGTCCATTCTGAGGGAGATCAGCCCTGGGTGTTCTTTGGAAAGAATGATGCTAAAGCTGAAACTCCAGTACTTTGGCCACCTCATGCAAAGAGTTGACTCATTGGAAAAGACTCTGATGCTGGGAGGGATTGGGTGCAGAAGGATAAGGGGACAACAGAGGATGAGATGGCTGGATAGCAGCACTGACTCGATGGAAGTAAGTCTGAGTGAACTCCGGGAGTTGATGGACAGGGAGGCCTGGCGTGCTGCGATTCATGGGGTCGCAAACAGTTGGAAACTACTGAGTGACTGAACTGAAAGTTTGTTAGGTATTGAATAAACTAATTCATTAATCTACCTACTTTCCCGCCCTACCAGCCTATAAATCTATCATCATACTGAGAAGGATTAAAAACAAACAAACAAAAAGACCCCTCAGAATGAGGAAATAAAAGCAGACACTACAGGAATGTCTGAACAGGGAAAGGACTCCACAAAATTGTTTTCTGTGAATTTACATCCTTAAGAGGATTACCTCTAGAGGGGTAGTGGTGCCTTTTTCTCCAGAGTAGGCAGTTATGGGGCAGTTTGGGTTCACCTTTTAGCCTCTAGTTTCATTAAGAGCTCAGCACCCTGGGTGGAGAACTGACTGAGCTGGTTGCCACCCGAATGAGAAGAGTTTTCTTACTCTGTGGAAATGGAGAAGCCATGTACAACACTGACCATGTAGTTTGGAGCACTAAGAATCCTCAAGAATTTCTAGTTGTGGTTATTCTTTAAAGTCAACTTTACTAAGATAAAGTCTGCATAAAGTAGTTTGATAAGTTTTGGAAGAAAAACATCTTTGGTATAAATGCCATCACAATCAAGTATTTCCAACACCCTAGACAGTTTCTTCATGGTACTTTGCAGTCAATCCATCCCAACTACAGACCCAAAACAACCACTGATCTGCTTTTGATGAAAATAGATTAGTTTTACCTTTTCTGGAATTATATGTAAATAGAGTTATCCACTATACACTTTTTGTGCCTGGCTATTTCTCTCAGCATAATGCTTTGAGGTTGATTCATGGTATTCCATGTATTCAGTTTCAGTTCAGTCACTCAGTCATGTCCGACTCTTTGCAACCCCATGGACAGCAGCAGGGCATGTATTAGTGAAGCCAAATCTGGCCTCTAGACCTTGACACTGAATTAAATCTCAGAGACAGAATTTTGGGTGAAGTAGAAATGAATAGCCTTATTGCTTTGCCAGACAAAGGGGGCCACAGCAGGCCAATGCCCTCAAAACTGAATCCCAGCCTGGAGGGGTTAGTGAGGAGTTCTATAGTAATGGTTCACAAAGGGCATGGCCAGCCCATGGACGTTTTTCTGACTGGTTGGTGGTGAAGGAAGTGGGAGTCACCATTGTCAACCTTCTGCTTCCAAGAGGTCTGGGTCTGAGGTCTACAAGCTTACGGGAAGCATACAGTTAACTTCTTCCACCTGGTGGGGGTTTTAATATCTGTAAAACTGTTCAAAGATATTATGTTTATTCCTTGAGGGGGACCTAGGAAACTGCCCAGAGGCTGCACTATTGTTTTTTGACTATTCTTCCCTTGTCTTAGCATACACTCCCTTCCTTAATAAGCAACTGTTTGAGCCTGCTCATTGGAACTCAGGCTTCTCTGGTGGCTCAGAGAAAAGGAAAAGAGTCTGCCTGTGATGCAGGAGATGCAGGTCTGTGGGTTCCATCCCTGGATCAAGAATATCCCTGAAGGAGGAAATGGTAACCCACTCCAGTATTCTTGCCTGGGAAATGCCACGGACAGAAGAACCTGGCGGGCCAGAGTTCAAAAAGTAGCAAAGTGTCATACATGACTTAGGGACTGAACCATTACTGGAACTCAGGGAAGGTCATGGAAGCTGAATGAAGCTTATTTCCTGTAATCAAGAAATGGGGGACTCAGAAAGGCTTCTGTGCCCGGGAACCCCACAGGATCTTGCTTGGTTTCATTAGAATCTCTTTTTTATGCTGCTCACTTGGCTTTGGACTTTTGATTACTTCCAATTTTGGGTTATTATGAATGAAACTGCTATGTACATTTGTGTACAGGTCTTTGAAGGAACATATTTTCCATTTGTCTTGGGTAAATATCTAGGAATGGAATTGCTGGGTAATACAGCCTGAGTAGTTCCAACTTTATAAGTAATTGCAAATTGTTTTCCACAGTGATTGTATAATATTATAATTATGCATTTGTGAGAGTATATTTGCATATATTGAGATAATAATATGTTTTTTACCTTTTATTCTGTCAGTATTACCAAATCTGGTAAATAACATGGATTTGTTTTTGAATGTTAAATCAATCTTACATTTTTGGGTTAAACCTTAACTTATTTATTCCAAGATACTAGCTTATAGTTTTCTTTTCTAGTAATGTCTTTGTTTTGCTTTTTATATCATAAGATGACTTGGGAAGTTTCTGAAAGAATTTGTGAAGGATTTATATTATTTTTATCCTATAAGAATATTAGGAATCACCAATAATGCCATTTGGGCCTGAATTTTTTTATTTTGAACCCAATTTCTTTAACCATATTGAACTTTATAGAATTTCTAACCCTATTGCAGATATCTTTATCTATATTGATATCAATATCTTCCAGTAATTTGTCCATTTCACTTAAGTCATTTAAGTGCCATGGGCAGGATGCCTTACAAACAACATAAATTTATTTCTTCTAGTTCTAGATGCTGGAAGTCTGAGATCAGAGTGCCAGCATGCTTGAGTTCTGTGGAGGACCTCTTCATGGTTGCAGACTCTAGTCCTCTCATTACATCCTCACATGGTAAAAAAGAGGATGAGAAAGCTCTCTAGAGGGGACCCACTTAGGAAAACAATAACCCCATTCATGAGGGCTCCACTTTTATGACATAATCATAAGACCCACCTCATAATATCATCACATTTGGGGTAAGGATTTCAACATATAAATTTGGAGGGACACAAACAGTCATTGCTCTTGTCAAGCTGTTCGTAATATTATCTTGCTATCCTTTTCATATTTGAGGAAAGTGGTATCCATCTGCCATTCCTAGTATTTTGAGCTTCTCTCTTCTTCTTATCCATCTCCCTAGTAATATGTCACTTTTATCTCTTTTTTTTAAAATCAGCTTTTATTTGATTAATCAGGTCTTGCACATGCCCTGATCCTTATTAGCAACCCTGCCCTCAAACTACTTCTCTAAGACTCCTCACAAAATTCCCTCAGGTTGGGACACACAGTTTTTGAAGGGCACAAGCCCCTGTGTCTTCTTTTGTCTAGCAAAGCAATAAAACTATTCTTTACTTCACCCAAGACTCTGTCTCTGAGATTTGATTCGCCACCAGTGCGTGGAGGCTGTTTTTGCCATCAATATGGACAAGTAAATTTTCAATGCTCTCACTTTTTAGCTGTAGAATGGAGATAAGTATTCAACAACCCTGGAGAAAGAAATGGCAGCACACTCCAGTATTCTTGCCTAGGACATCCTATGTACAGAGCCTGCTGGGCTATAGTTCACAAGGTCACAAAAATCTTAAACAACTAAACAACAACAATATAACAACCCTATGGGAGTATTGGTTGAATTAAGCAAATTAATACTTGATTGGATTGCTGATGTACCCACTGGTTTCTGTGACTGTTGTCTGAGGAAGGCAGGAGGTGTTTTCCACCAGAACTTCTGAGTGTCTCTCACTGGGAGTGGGAAGTCTCAAGTCTTCTTGGGGTGGGGAGGTTTTTGTGAGCAGTTTGTTGTACTGAGATTTCCTGCAAGGGTGGTTGAACAAAGGACACTGCTGTGGTGGGATTTCCTCCTACCAGTACTCCTCCTCTCCAGATCCAGTGTCTCTGAGCAAGGGAGTGACTCTCAGGAATAAAAAAGTTTTCTGGGTTTGACTGCTTATTCTGGCAGGGTTCCATTTGCTGGTACTGTTCAACTGACTACATCACTCTTACTTTAAGAAGGGAACCTCAGGCCCACGGGAATAAAAAAGGCTTCCCTTGTTGCAAATCACTTATGGTGACAGCATCTTTTTTAGCTGTTGCTGCGCAGCTTTCCAGTATCTCCTGCTGGAGGAGAGTGTCAGATTTGTCTAGGAAGAATGATTCCCCCGGTTGCTTACTGTCCTCCTTGTTCCCAGTGCCATACTAATGTGGCATTGTCACTGAACTCCTGTTCAATCATAGAAAGAAATGAGCCAACTTGAGCTGCTTTCTGTTGCATGAGTTGGAGGCTGGGAAACTTCTGGGTCCACTCCGAGTGTGGGGTCTGTGTATGTGTGTGTGTGGAAGGGTGGCCATAAGTCTTCCTGTCATTCATTAAGTTGCCCAGTCAGTCCTGGGGTACTATATTATTTGGCTTTCCTCTTACTACCCTTCAGTATTCTCCTTTAGTTCTTACATTATATCCAGGGTTTTAGTTTTACTTATTAGGGAGGAGCAGAGAGAAAAGGGTGCATTCAATCTTGTCCCGCAAGAAGTTGTGGATTATTTTTGAACATTAAGATTGCTTAAAAATAATATGAAGTATATGGCCAATTTCAAATTTTAATCCACATCTTCTTGCAATTTAGTGGAAATATCATATAGAGTTTAAAATAAATACTGGACCCAGTAACTTTTAGCTGGGGTTACTGTTCATGGTATTAGCCACTCTGTTCGTCATAAACTTTTATAGTTCATTTACTCTCTCACTAATTTATCAACTTGCTCTAATTTGTGATGTACCAAACTAGTGTAATAACTTCTTGTATTATAACAGGAAGAGAACACAAAAATCTCCTTTATTCTTGGTTGCTCCCATTCAATCTTTTGACAATTAAAGATTTACACTGTAATTAATAATGTAAAATTCTGACACTGATATACAAAGTCAGTTAAGATGTGTATCTCATCTTTTAAAAATAAAGAGTAGGAGAAGAGTAAAATACATTCCCACTAGCAAGAGTGCATGATTTATTTTGAGTATATACAAGTTTTTCAAAATACTGGGTACCTGGCCAAAGATACATTGTTAAAGACACATGTACACATGTGTACACACACATGCATATGACCAAATAAACATCATAAAACACATAATATAGTCAAAGTTACATATAACAAAAATGAAAATATTTGCTATTATAATATTGTTTTTGCCTATGGAAATGAATATCAAATTAACATTAATGTGACTTCCACAACTGGTTATTATTGCTGGTTATTATTGTGGCCTTAATAACCAGCAAATTCAAATAAAAAATAAAATAAAATGAGAAAAAGTAACTAAAAATAAAGTTTCATGTATCATATTTCCTTGTAAAAATATTCAAGCTGATAGATTATTTTAATAGAAGAACACAATTTTTTTTCATTTAAAAACATTCCTTCTGGAGATTCTAAGAAATCAGGGATTTAATGAGGGAAAGTTAATCATTAGAAGTAAGTTAATTATTTATATCATTCTAAATTATCTCCTTCACAAAAAATGACTAAATATTAAATGTCTTGGTGTGTAGTTATTACATTATCAAAAGGTTGAGAAAATTATGCCTCTAGAGTAGAAAAAAACTTTTAATAAAATAAAACATTTTAAATTGGTTATTAATTCGAAAGCCAGTCATTTGATTTTGTTATTCTGTCTATAAAATCAGTTAAAGGCTATTTGGAAGGAACAGGGATCAAGATAAGCTGAAGAATGATGCAATGCTAAACATCTGGATTTGTTAACATTATGATCATATTATTGATCTCTTGCTAATGAAAAATACTTAATACTTCTGATGTTTAAAATGAAAATTCCTCGATAGTCTCTGCTTTTGAATTCCAAAAGTTCTATATTTAACAACAGTATTTTGTGATTAAATGCATGTATTTTTAAATTATGCTTTGGTACAGTTTATAACATACTTTCAAGAATTTAAATATTTCAGAGGGACTTAAGGCACAGCAAGGGAACTAAGTCACAATAAGCCCAAATCGGAAACTTAAACACTATGATCTTTCAACTTCACTACATTATTTGTTAGAGCATTTTATTTACTACATTTAAAAAGAAGCATCAGTGTCTGAATATGCTTGCTACAGTTGATCAAAATTATTTATTTCTAACTGTAGAAACAGTTTGAGACCCTCTTTAACAAGGAATGCAATGAGTAATCATTGTAAATAATATAAATATGAATTCAGTGTTTAATCATCTGACTTTGTAATTGAGGCAAATGGCAGCGGCTGACACACAGGAGTAGCACCAACGGCAGTAATCTATTCCCTTCACACAAATAGCTGCCCAAAGGCAGATGGAGCGCCAGTTGTATTGGATGCAGGTGATTACTGCCCAGCCTGCACACCACAAGGCTGTTTTTCTCTCCACCGGTAAACCATCCATTAACTTCCCTAAGAGCCAAAAGCAAAAGGAGAGGAATTTATGAAGTCGCTAGCCCATATGGCTGGTAGTGAGTTAATCTGTGTTTGAGCAGCAGGTAGCACGAGCCAGTCTGTCTGTTGGGGCTGTTAGTAACCCAGGGGCAGATCAGGGAACAGCAGGGAAGGGGATCAACTCAGCCTGCAAATACAGTCAGGAATGTGGCAGGAAATTATTTCTGAAAACACACTTTGCAGCATAAGGGCAGCCATCAGATGCTACATGATAATCTATCTGCACTTTGTACACTGGTGATTATATAGTGCTGTACATGTAGGAGTAAATTTAATATGTATTTACAGATATAGCATTATCATGAGATTTTCCTTTATATAGCTTCCTGCATTAAAGTAATTATTTTAAGTGTTCCTTTAAAAATGAGATATGAAGGCAGTGAGATTTTAAAATTGTGAAAAAAATAGAAATTTCTTTAGATTAGCTGTATTAGTAAAGAATATGGCTCTAGTCAAAAGGTAGGACAGTAAAGGTGAGTGCTCTGAGTAACCAGGATAAAATTGGGGTTGGATAACAGTTCTATGGTTAAAATAGCAAAATAGGAAGAAAAAAGGAAAATAATGTAAGAATTGCTTGGAAACACTAAGAGAAGGCTGAGACACGGGGAGAGGTAGATACTAAAGCTTAAATAAGGAACCATGGAAATGGTAGGATGACTGAATGATGTTTATTAGTATCTTCTGCCTTCCCACCCATCCCTTCCTTCCTCCTTCGTACTTTCTTCCTTTTCATTCCCTCCTATGTCTGTCTATCTATTTAATCTATCATCTATATATGTGAATGTGAAGATTTGGTATAATTTTGTATTCACAGGCTTAAAATTAAGACATTTACAAATGATGAACGAGAGCAAAGAATATGCTTATAGTCTTTTGTTTCTTGTTCATGAAAATAAAGCAATTAACTTATTCATGCTTATTCATTATAGTCAGAGCATTATTGTCATTCCTTAAAGACAGTTGAAGAGAAAGTTTGAAGACAAAATGTTCAAAGAGGAAAAAGAGGAGAAAGGGGGAATTAGATGAAGGGAGTAAAAAGGTACAGAATTTCAGTTATAGGACAAATAAGTATCAGGGATATAATGTACAACATGGTAAATATGGTTAATACTGTTGCATGTTTTATAGGGAAATTCTTGAGAGTAAACCTCATCACAAGGAATTTTTCCCTACTTTTTAATTTTGTATCTATATAAGATGATAAATGTCCATTATTATAGTAATCATTTCATGATGTTTGCAAGTCAAATCATTATACTATACATCATAAACTTATACATTGCTGTGTGTCAATTATTTCATAATTAAACTGGAAGAGAAACAAAAAAAAGAGGAAAGAGAAAGCTGAATTTAAATGTCCATGTCCTCTCAAATCTCATATCTTTTAATTAGATTGTTTAATATTGTTTATATCAAACTAGTCAGTCTTAAAGGAAATCAACCATGAATATTCACTGGAAGGACTGATGCTGAAGATGAAGCTCCAGTACTGGGTCCCCTGATGTGAACACTTGATTCATTGGGAAAGTCCTTGATGCTGGGAAAGGTTGAGGGCAGAAAGAGAAGAGGGCATCAGAGGATGAGACGGCTGGATGGTATCACTGTTGCAATGGACATGAACTTGGGCAAACTCTGGGAGATGGTAAGGGACAGGGGGCCTTTGTACTCCATGGGCTTGCAAAGAATTGGATAAGACTGGGTGACAGAACAAGAGAACATAGTAACTTCAAATCCTCACTAGTATCCCTGTTTCAATTAATATTTATAAGAATTAGAGTCAAGTTTCGAACGTGGACTTCAAGACAGAGAAGAAAAATATTTTATTTTATTTTCTCCTTCCTTTAGGGAAAGAATTAGTTGAAAACCTATTACATATAGTGTCATAGCCCCAACCAAATGTTGCAAGAGATACAAAAATAAGAAGATATTACTAGCCATTGTACAATTCATAGATGAAGTAAATGTCATTCCTAATGATCTTGGAGAGAGAGCAGTGAGCAGTTCTGAAAAGAGATGTTAGTTTCTTGCCTAGGAATTGAACCTGTGTAGCCAATGAAAACCAGGAATGCTAGCCACTAGACCACCATGGGTGGAGGAGCCTAGTAGGTTGCAGTCCAAGGGGTTGCTAAGAGTTGGACATGACTGAGTGACTTCACTTTCAGTTTTCACTTTCATGCATTGGAGAAGGAAATGGTAACCCACCCCAGGGTTCTTACTTGGAGAATCCCAGGGACAGGGAAGCCTGGTGGGCTGCTGCCTATGCGGTTGTACAGAGTCAGACATGACTGAAGTGACTTAGCAGCAGCAGACCACCAGGGGCTAAAGTCTAGAAGTGACATGACTCTGACTCTTTCCCATTTGAAAGCAAACATGTTTCAAGGAGGCAAAAATTGTACAAACAGATACAAAGTTTATTATTAGAGACAGTGTAAGGTGTGAGAGAGCACACAGAGAAGCAGTTTGTTTGTTGAAGTAGAAGCAAGACAGAAATACACACCCAGAGAGAAAGGGTATGAGTGTGAGTGTTCTTTCTAATGATGAAGAACTCAGTAAAGAGGTGATTTAAATCACTTACATGGGCTTCAGTGGTAAAGAATCTTCTGCAAAGCAGGAGACGCAGGTTTGATCTCTGGGTCAAGAAGATCCCCGGGAGGGGAAATGGCAGTGCACTCCAGTAGTCTTGCCTGGGAAATCACACGGACAGAGGAGCCGGGTGGGATACAGTCCATGGGGTCCAACACAAAAGAGCTGGACATGACTTAGCGGCTGAGCACAAAGCACAAAATCACTTACATAGGCCAGTTCTTCTGGGTCTTTGATTGGCCAAAGATATTACCTTGACCTCAAGAGTGGTCATCTTATCTCTTTACCTCAGCAGAGCTCAGCTTCTGCAACTAGCTTTGTTCATGAAGTATCTGGATGAAAACAAAGCTTTAATTTTACACTTGGCAAACGAGTTGTCTAGCCCAGGGGTCCATCCATCTCCTAACTCACTGTGACGTTCACAATACTTAATGTGATTACTCAGAAGAAATATTTTCAGAAAACTAAAAATTCTATTTGTTTTTAATAATCTTTTTTATGTTAGAAGCTTAGGCTGACCTCAAAGATCTTCAAGAACATAAATATTGAACAAGTATAAAGTTTCAGTTATGCAAGCTGATTAAATTCTGGAGATTTTCTATACAACATTGTGTCTACAATTAACAGTACTGTATTGAACAATTAAAAGTTTGTTAAGAGGATAATTTTTACATTAAGTATTTTTGCCCATAATTTAAAAAAAAAATTCTCCAGAGAGGGAAAGAATTGATCAGGGAGATCAAGTCTATGCCCTGTGGTCAAAATGCATCATCATCTTCCATTTTCTGAGGCTTGTGACCATTAGTTTCAATTTATTTCATCTCAACTTCTGTTCAATCATAGCTAAAATTCCAACACTAAAATATTTACTATTTTTATGACTCTATGGTTTGACCCTAGTAATAGGGTTTGGGCATTTCTACAAGTGACATTATTCTATTTTCTTTGTAGAGACATGGAAAGTGAATTCTTGTTAAATGAGTGAGCCAATAAATTATACCGTATAATCATCCGCTAACATGTACTTAATTGCGATATTCTTGGGCATAGACCTCAGAGACCAAGTCAGGTTTTCTTCTCTCTGCTTCAAATTGGAATAAACCTCTAAACAAATTTCTTAGAGTGATCAAAAAAGGCATTTGAGCTGGGCCTTGGAGTTCTCAGTTAAGAAGGAATGGAGTGAAGTAGAAGTATTCCAGGTCAATAATATGTCAAACACTGAGGTATAAAGGAAAAAATACCAGACTGTGCCTAGGTGGACAATGCAGAATAGTATAAAACCTAATTCTGTTTTTATGTAGTTTTGAAATTATATCATTGAGTCTCTGAAATATGAAGTTTAAATTAACATTAATTCTACCAAAGATTTTATGAGTGAGAAGGCAGCAAGCCCTGAAGTGATGATTTGGAAAAAGTTTGATGATTCTTAATGGTTAAGTAGAAGATGAGCAACAAGGACCTCAGCTGGAAATATGTATCCACCAAAATATGTGGTGGTATTTATATGTATTTTTAGTAATGTTTAGTAAGATTATATAAGTTTCATATAGTATTTAAAGAGTGTTTCTATATTGAAGGAGCTTATATTTTGTTAAGTGGGAGGAATTTGTATTTTATTCGCAAAATACTCTATCTATATGTATATACATATACAGATATAATGATTTAAGGTTACTTAGCAATTTCATATTCACCACTCTTTTAATTTTATAATAATATATATATATTTTTAAATCACAATAACTCTCTAATAGGCTCCATTTTATTATAAAGGACCAGAAATCATTTTAAAAAAACAAGTAAACACTGGTGTTATTCACTTACTTCATTAATTTTTAAAGTTATCATCCAAGTTATATATGGACATGTTTAAAAGCAACAGAACTCTGCCCCAATTCCACATCAGATTCTTAAAGGCAAAGATTTCTAGCTGATTTGTATTGTTTATTATATTAGTTACCTCCATAAAAACTATGTATGCACAGCTGTTCTTTGTTTTAAGAAAATGTGTTCAATGTCTATGGTCTTCCTTCTATAACCAAAAAAGATTTAGTACATTTAAACCACCTTCTCATCTCCTCTTCTCATGTACTTCTAATATAGCTATGTCACTATTTATTCTTTTGGCTACATTTTTATCATTAGGAAGTATTCAGTTCAGTTCAGTTGCTCAGCTGTGTCTGACTCTTTTCGATTCCATGGACCGCCGCACACCAGGCCTCCCTGTCCATCACCAACTCCTGAAGTTCACTCACATCCATGTCCATTGAGTCAGTGATGTCATCCGACCATCTCATCCTCTGTCGTCCCCTTCTCCTCCTGCCTTCAATCTTTCCCAGCATCAGGGTCTTTTCAAATGAGTCAGCTCTTCACATCAGGCGGCCAAAGTATTGGAGTCTCAGCTTCAACATATTAAAGATATGCAAAATAGACCGCAAATTAGAATATCAAATACGTATGTGACCACTACCCAGCTTAACAAATAAAATATTGACAATACATTGAAATCTTCTGTATAAACCTTATAACAGTCTCCTTCTTTCTTCCCTCATGGTAACCACGTCTTAAATTTTGCATTTGTTATTCTCATATGAATATTTTTATTAATACCTATATATCATCTTGTTCAAAATCCTTGAAATCATATGCATTTTGGAATTTAGAACTTTTGGTATTTTAAAAATTGTACCTTTATAGATACTACATATTACATGACACTCCTTGAAGAGTCTGGAGCAAACCCTACAGCCAAAATATTTTAATATTTTTATAGGAAAAAGTATAGCTATCCATAATAAATATGATAAAATTTATAAATAGATTCATGTTATTTTAGTCATATTTTATCATCAAGTGAGTTAAGATTAAGTAAAATTTTGTAGCCAGTTGATTTAGAGGAAAACAAACTTCTGATTTTCGGAGCTTTAAAGATTTTGGAATTAATAAATATAATGTTATGAAATTATATTAAAGAATGTATTTCTTAATAAATTCCTAATGCATTTAATCTTCTCCTCAGTCTATGAAGTGAGGATACCAGCACCCCTCCAATTTTCATGGTTTTCCCAACTTCCCACGTCCCCTGCCCTCTCTGGTTTGGTGACACTTGAATTCTGTATAATCGTAAGTGTGTTTGCATTCCCATGTCTATAGGGGAATTCTAAAAGTGGCATCTCAATAGAATGTTTTTCATTGCTTTGATTATGTGAACATGGATCATGCAGAGCAGTGATCACATCCATGATCCTATCATTTTTAAGTCTATTTTGTTTCATTGCATTATATCTGAGAAATATATCCTTAACTTCATCCAAACTTTCCATCCAAATATGTTTCCCATCAGCTCCCTATGATTCTGGAAACTCTATCAGATCATACATTAAAAATTGACCCCTTCCTTGCTGCTGCTGCCTTCTTTGTGTGAAGCAAACTCCTCTGTGCAATTTAAACTTTTGTTTCTACATTCCCCTGACATCTGTACCTACTCCTCCATCTGCATTCAGAAACTTATTGAAATATCTCATTTACTAATGACCCTGAGTTGTATTTTTCTATTTATGTTGTGCCGTGTTGTGCTGAGTCACTCAGTCATGTCCAACTCTTTGTGATCCCATGGACTATAATCCACCAGACTCCTCTGTCCATGGGGATTCTTCATGCAAGGATGCTAGAGTGGATTGCCATGCCTTCCTCCAGGGGATTGTCCCAACCCAGAGACTGAACCCAGGTCTCCTACATTGCAGGCAGATTCTTTACCATCTGAGCCATCAGGGGAACCCAAGAATACTGGAGTAGGTAGCCTATCCCTTCTTCAGGGGATCTTCCTGACCCAGCAATCGAACTGGGGTCTCTTGCACTGTAGGCGGATTCTTTACCAGCTGAGCTCCCAGGGAAGTCCAATACCTATATATAAAAATAATGTTTTCTATATATAACAATCACTATTATTTTACAGTGGTATCTGGAAAGAGAAAATAAATTTATATTGCTAGCTTACTATTTCTAATAAGAATTTCTAAATGACCAAAACTGAGAAGGATCATATTACCCAGGAGTAAGATGCCAAGGTACAGGGCTCAAAACAACAGTTTTGATTTTAAAGTGTTGGGGAATTCAATACAGCAAACAACAAAAGTACAATAAAAATGAAGATGCACTTTGAAAATATGGGTAAATGAAAATAATTTCTACTTTCTTATAGGGAAATCAAAACTTGAAACTGATTCTTGATTCTAGAGTTATTTTATTTTGACACAATAGGAAGAAAGCGCAAGTGTATAATTAAGAAAAACAAAAGCATAAAATAAATGAATTCAGTAAAAAAAAAAATCATAGTTATACATTTCCATTGGTGATTTGAAGTGAAGGCAGAATTTCTGAGTTCCTAACTACACAGCTAAGTTAAATAGGTAAATTATAGGAGGCTATTCAGAAACATTAATTTTAAGAAGTAAAGGAGTTGCTGTTGACATCTCACTCACATTCTCTTATCTTTCCACTCAGTGTATACTTGCTCCACTTCTAGAATGTGTAGATCTTTGTCAGAGAGCTAAAGCCTCTTTGTTCAACCATGCAGCAGTTCAGAAATGCAAGCTGATGGAAATTGTTATGTAAATATTTCAGCTTCTGTTATGAACTGCATGTTTACGTCCTTTCAAAATTCATGATGTTGAAGCCTTAACTTCCAGTGTGATTGTATTTGGAAATGGGACCTGTGAGGAGGTGATAGAAGTTGAGTGAGATCTAATCTGATAGACAGAATGCTCTGATAACAAGAGGAAGAGACAGCAGAGATCTCTTTCAGCCTATGCTCAAAAGAAAGGCCATGTGAGGACAGAGTAGCCATCTGCAAGCCAGGAAGAGAGCTTTCACCAGAAACTGAACTCTGTGTGAACCTTGACTTTGGGCTTCCTAGCTTCCAGAACTGCAACAAAAAAATGTGTGATGTTTAAGCCACTAGTCTTGTTACTATGGTTCAGTGGTAAGGAGTCTGCCTGCCAGTGCAGGAGACACAGGAACTATGGGTTCCATTGCCTGGATGGGAAAGACCCCCTGGAGGAGGAAATGGCAACCCACTATAGTATTCTTGCCTGGGAAATTCAATGGGCAGAGGAGGTTGGCAGGCTGCAGTCCATGGAGTCAACTAAGCACATAGCACATATCTACATACATTTTGTTATTATCTTCTATCAGTTTGAGCCAGTCCCTTGAGAGGTATGTGTTCCATGCTGATTATCAGTTTCTCCACTGAGACTGTTTACATTGGGCTTGGAGACATGTTTTGTTGGCCACTGCCAGCCTGGTAGGCTATGGTCCATGGGGTCACTAAGTCTGACACGACTGAGCAACTTCACTTTCACTTTTCACTTTCATGCATTGGAGAAGGAAATGGCAACCCACTCCAGTGTTCTTGCCTGGAGAATCCCAGGGACAGGGAAGCCTGGTGGGCTGCCGTCTATGGGGTTGCACAGTCAGACACGACTGAAGCAACTTAGCAGCAACAGCAGCAGCAGTAACCCACATCACTGTTTCCTTCAACTCCCCTTTTCACTCTAATTTTTATCTGAGGTTCTGCTTTTGGAGTAATCCAAATGAGGACAAGAATCATATGCATGGTTCAGGTCTTTTGAGATTAATACTTGTGAAGGGGTAGGGATTTGAGGGTTAGGCAAGGACAGAGGAGGCAGGCAAGAAGACTTTGGCTTTAGCTTACTTTATCCATCTGCCTTATTTCCAAAGGCCTCAAGAGTAAACAGCATTTTTAAAAAGCCGTACCCCATTATTCCTCAATGTCCAGGTCCTAAGGAGTAAATTATTTTTCTCTCTTTTAGGGATTTGGAATGGGAAATGCAACAAGAAGTCTAACATAAATTGTATTTAACAAGAAAGATAGAAAATAACCATCTTTAATGCAAAAAGGCATTGTCCAGTTGAACAATAATATTGTTTGTTATTCACAGTGAAAGACAGTTTTAGGGGTAGAGAAATATGTGATTTTAATAATGCCTGAAATACTGAATATGCTGGAGTTTTTATAAAGACAGCTCTTTGAATTTATGTCAATGAATTGCTTGGATAAATTCTATCAAAAATATAAGTCACTGAGTGGAACCTCTCAATTTATCAACCAATTTATCTCTATATGGTTAAGGAAATGACCCAGGAAAAGAAGTAGCCAATATATCATGCTTGCCTTTCTAACTGAAATCCAGTCTTTGTTTCGTGTCCTTGGATCATCTATCTCTATATCTTCTTAGTCTTTCTCAGGAATAGCACCTTCTTTCCTTAATTACTTTTTTGCTCCTTCTACTCTCCTTTCTTCCAGGCTGCTTACCTTAGAATCAGTACTTGAGTTATTCATACTTAAGAAAGAAAAGAAAGTTAAGCGCTAAGTCGTGTCCGACTTGGGAACCCACGGACTGTAGACTGCCGGGCTTCTCTGTCCAGGGGATTCGCCAGGCAAGAATACTGGAGTGGGTTGCCATTTCCTTCTCCAGGGAATCTTCCCAACCCAGGAATCAAACCCAGGTATCCTGCATTGTAGGCAGATTCTTTACCAACTGAGCTATGTGGGAAGCCCTCTCATACTTTGAGAGTTAAATGCAAACTTTAATCTGTGGAATTCCAAGTGCTGTTTAAAAATTTTCCATTAAAATTATCCAAGGCTTTCCTAATTACATTGGTTACAGGGTTTTATTTGATAAAATACCACTATTCAAAAGAAGCAAATAGAAAGAAGGCTATTTGGCTGGTTATTGACAATAAGAGCCTGTTGTCTATGTTCAAGACTAGTAATAATCTACTGTTATAGAGTTTATTAATTCCACTAAAGCCTTTAATATAAGCTCATATTAATTGTATCTTTAAGCTTCATTCCTCAGCTTAGCAATGCTGAAATTTCCTAATTGGAATCTGGGCTGTAATTATAATTTACTTAGCTGGAATTTATGAAGTATGTTGCCTCTCATAATTCTTAAAGTTGAATCCCAAGTCAAAACTTTTGAAAGAGAGGCATGAGGCAGGCTGACCTATACTTGGAGGATGCTGTCATTTTATATGTAATAACCCCCTCAGAAGATATGGGCATTTGGGTATTTATATTCTTGTGATGCTGTCTGAGTAAATGTTTCTTTTCAAATTTATTAAGAAAAAAAGCTTATGAATTCAGTAACTAAAAGTTGGAAAGATTCTTAAAAATGTTCAAAATGTGGGACTTCCCTGGCAGCCCAGTCGATGCAGGTTTGATCCACAGGCTGTAGTGTGACCAAAAAAAAAAAAAAAGTTCAAAATGTAAAATTTTTGGAGAAGAGCTCCTTTTGTTTATTTTATACTTCTTCACAATCACCTTATACATTATTTTTTTCAGACGAGGAAAATACCAGCAAGGACTCAGACAAAAAAATTTTAAATCAAACTGACATGTGTGCTTCACCATCAGCATGTAAGAAGTGGAAGTCAATAGCACAAACTGTTTCTAGAAAGTGCATTTATCACTGATAGAGTTGTGTTAGATGCATCATGATGCTAAAAATTTCATGTCACAGATTTGACCTCTATAAAGGTATCTGCTGGCTTCTCTCAATCTTATTATCCAAAACATAGGATAGTTAAGATAGTGATATTCTTGTGGCAAAGAACCATGATTATAATTCAAAGAACAAGCATTTCTGACAGTAGATTGGAAATTTTCTCCATATGAAAGGATTTTAAAATTAGCTAATTTGATGATCTTAAATGATATTTACATAATCCCAGTGTGTAAAATGATAAATGTATGGAGAATATACCATAGGTACATTCAGAACTATACATTTAAAGAAAGTGAAAGTGAAGTCGCTCAGTCATGTCTGACTCTTTGCAACCCCATGGACTGTAGTCTACCAGGCTCCATCCATGGCATTTTCCAGGCAAGATTACTAGAGTGGGTTGCCATTTCCTTCCCCAGGAGATCTTCCTGACCCAGGGATTGAACCCAGGTCTCCCTCATTGTAAGCAGACCCTTTACCATCTGAGCCACCAGGGAAGCAAATGGCAAAATCTGAATAGGATCGAGATATTGTTTTATATGGCTTACTTTCTCTTACTTTAGAATTATGGGATGGGGAAGAGAAGCAAATACTGGCTTCTGGTTTAAAATGTATGGGCAATTCAAGCTTGATATACTTTTCTGTTATTGCTGCCATCCATAATACTAACTATAGTTTACTGAATATAATGATAGACCAAGCTTTAAGCAAAATGCATCACATTACCTAATTCTCATGTTCTTGAGTAACAAGTAAAGAAGGTAGAGTTCAGAGACTAAGTAATTTTTCTGTGTGTATGTTTTACTAGATAATGGTATATCTGGGTTTGGAACAGCCTTTTTGAACGACAAAGAATTTTGAATAGAATTTTCAGAGGGAGATAAAATTGCTACACCATCGATTATAAGAATCAAATAAAATGATGTGTCTGAATAATTTTTGTAAATGACAAAGAATGAAACAGCACTATTAATATCCTGCTGAAAGAAGACACACATAGACTGCTCGATAAGTGTACATGTGCTAAGTCGTTTCAGCTGTGTCTGATTCTGTGACCCTAGGACCATAGCCCATCAGGCTCCTCTGTTCATGGGATTCTCCAGGCAAGAATATCGGAGTGGGTTGCCATGCTCTTCTCCAGGTGATCTTCCCGACTCAGGAATCGAACCTGCTTCTTTTGCATCTCCTGCATTGCAGTGGGTTCTTTACCACCAGAGCCACCTGGGAAGCCCATGGTCAATAAGACATGCACAAACACAAGGTGAACTGCAAATACCAATAGAAAGGGACAGAGAATGTGCCACTGTGTCCCAAGGAGGAACCAGTCCATCCAGATACGGTAAAGGAATGTTAATCAAAGTGCTACTATTTTTAGCCAAATATGAATATTTGAAAAACAGAGTAGGTAAAGTCTGTGCCAATTAAAGGAAAATACTGAAGGAAATCTTCTATTTAATATATTTAGTTCTTTAGTTCTGTATTTTATGTTGTAAGAGACATAAAGAAATTGCAAACAAAGCCCAGTATTTCAGGATGGGAACTCGTTTATTGAAGAAGTGACTTAGAGTCCTAAAACAATTGAAGGAGAGTATATACCAGGTGGTGCTAGTGGTAAAGAACGCTCCTGCCAATGCAGGAGACGTAAGAGACGTGGGTTCAATCCCTGGGTTGTAAAGATCCCCTGGAGAAGGAAATGGCAACCCACTCCAGTATTCTTGCCTAGAGAATTCCATGGAGAGAGGAGCCTGGCATGTCCATGGGGTCGCAAAGAGTTGGACACCACTGAAGCGACTTAGCATGTATGCATGCATAGGACAGTTGGGTACCTTGATGGTGTCCTCTTAGTTTAAAATCTCTTCAGAAGATAATTGGCAAAAAAAAAAAAAAAAGTGAAAACAGTAGCACAAAAGCCACAACTGGTAAAAGGAAGTATAGGAAGGAAGTGTACAGTCGCAAGTTTCTCATACTCTATGGGAAGTTGTATGCTGTCATAAGGACGTCCCTGGTGGCTCAGACAGTAAAGCATCTGTCTACAATGCGGGGGACCTGGGTTCGATCCCTGGGTTGGGAAGATTCCCTGAAGAAGGAAATGACAACCCACTCCAGTACTCTTGCCTAGGAAATCCCATGGATGGAGGAGCCTGGTGTCCATGGGTTCACAAAGAGTCGGACAGGACTGAGAGACTTCACTTTCTTGCTGTCATATGGAAGTCAAACAAATTATACAAAAAATGATGACTCAAAATTGCCAAAATTGGAAATCAATGATGGACACTATTATTGATTAAGAGAAATTGAAAGAGTTATAAGAAAATACCATGAAAAAAATTTAAAATTAGACAACTTCAACAAAATGTACAAATTCGTGGAAAGCCTAAAATTATTAACAGCAAAACTAATTCAAGCAGAAATAAAAAGGCTGAATAGATTGATAACAAATAAATATTTAAGTAATTAAAAATCTTCTCATTAAAAAATACCTAAGGCCTACATGGCTTCAAAGGTGAATTAAATCAAATAATAAACAAAAAATTAGTAATAAGCCTTTATACATTGTTTTATAAAACAGAGAAGGAACATTTCCCTGCTTATTCTATGAGGCCAGTATCACTCTGGTATCAAAACCAGTGACATCATAAGAAATGAAAAAAAATAGAACAGATGAATAACATTCATGAACACAGATGCACAGATCTTTACAAAATACCAACAAAACTA
Organism: Oryx dammah; assembly: GCF_014754425.2. Taxonomy (NCBI): domain Eukaryota; kingdom Metazoa; phylum Chordata; class Mammalia; order Artiodactyla; family Bovidae; genus Oryx; species Oryx dammah. The sequence continues at coordinate 80,333,265 of NW_024070186.1, read as the reverse complement.
ATCTAACAATATAAAAATATATTATACATGATGAAAATGTGAGATTTATCCCACAAATATGAGGTTGGTTTACTATTCAAAAATCAATTCTATTAATATACCATATTATTAGAATAAAGGACAAAAAATACATTATCATTTCAAGAAACACAGAAAAAGCATTTGAAAAAAACACAACACCTAGTCTTGAATAAATCTCTAAGCAAATCAGATGTAGAAGGGAAATTCTTCAACCTGATAAATGAGAGTTACGGCAAACTTAGAGTTAACATCATAGTTTATGGCAAAAGACTAAGTTGTTTTTCTCCTAAGATCAGTATCAAGTCAAGGATGATTACTCTTAACTTTTATTTTCAGGCTTGTACTAGTGATTGTAGTCAGGACAATAAAGACAAAAGAAAAACTGGATGGGAAAGGAAGAGAGAAAAGTATCTTTGTTTGCAGGTGACATATCCTGTGCATCAAAATAGAGATCAATGACAAAACAGGTTACAAAGTCAATTTACAGAAATCATTTGTATTTCCAAATATTAGCAACAAATGTTAGAAACTTTACAAAATAATGAGAAAATTAAACAATTTGTAAGTAAACAAAATTTTTTAAAAGATGCAAAATTGCAAAGTTCCCTGAAGAAATAGACAAAAAGCTATGCATTAATTGATTTTGCAATTGCAAAGACAGTCCAGCAAAGAAAACTCTAGGCCCATGAGGCTTCACTGGTGAATTCTACTGAACATTTCAGAAAAATTAAAAGAATACCAATTCTATACAAACACTTTTTGAATATTAAAGAGGAGGAACTACTTTCTGAACCATTCTACAGGGCCAGTATTTCTCTAATATGAAAAGATAACTACAACCATACTATTCAAGAACATAGATACAAAAATTCATAATAAAATTTTAGCAAACAAAAAACAGCAATATATTAAAAAGAGTGGTATGGGTGACTGAGTAGGATTTATCCCAATAACACAAGGGTCATTTAACATTTGGAAAATCAAGGTAATTCATCATCTTAATAGGCACACACATACACACAAAACTGCATGATCATCTTAATAGATGTATAAAAGACATTTGGCCAAACCCAATATACAATCTTGTTAAGATACTCAGTATCTAGAAATAAAGAAGACCACCCTCAATCCAGCTAAAGGCAATCTATGAAAAACCTGGCATCATATATAATGGTATTAATAAAATACTGAATAGTTTTCACCTATAAAAAGAAAAAAAAATAAAAAGATACTTGCTTTAACCTCTACTATTCTGCATCATATTGGGAATTCTAGCCCATATACTTAGGTTAGTAAGAGAAATAAACATCATCCAGATTGTAGAGAAAGAATTAAACCTCTTTTTATTCACAGTTCAGTTCAGTTCAGTTGCTCAGTTGTGTCCAACTCTTTGGGACTCCATGGACTGCAGCATACCAGGCTTCCCTGTCCTTCACCAACTCCCAGAGCTTGCTCAAACTCATGTCCATCGAGGTGGTGATGCCATCCAACCATCTCATTCTCTGTCATCCCCTTCTCCTCCTACCTTCAATCTTTCCCAGCATCAGGGTCTTTTCCAGTGAGTCCGTTCTTCGCATCAGGTAGCCAAAGGATTTGGAGCTTCAGCTTCAGCATCAGTACTTCCAGTGAATATTCAGGAATGATTTCCTTTACGATTGACTGGTTTGATCTCCTTGCAATCTAAGGGACTTTGAGGAGTCTTCTCCGACACCATAGTTTCAAAAGCATCAATTCTTCAGTGCTCAGCCTTTTTGTGGTCCAACTCTCACATCCATACATGACTACTGGAAAAACCACAGCTTTGACTAGACGGACCTTTGTCGGTAATGTCTCTGCTTTTTAATACGCTGTTTAGGCAGGCATAGTTTTTCTTCCAAGGAGTAAGTGTCTTTTAATTTCATGGCTGCAGTCACAACCTGCAGTGGTTTTGGAACTCAAGAAAATAAAATCTATCAGTTTCCATTGTTTCCCCATCTATTTGCCATGAAGTGATGGGACCAGATGCCATGATCTTAGTTTTTTGAATGTTAGTTTTAAGCTAGCTTTTTCACTGTCCTCTCTGGAGGAGCCTGGAGGGCTACAGTCCATGGGGTTGCTAAGAGTTGGATACGACTGAGCGACTTCACTTTCAATTTTCACTTTCATGCCTTGGAGAAGGAAATGGCAACCCACTCCAGTGTTCTTGCGTGGAGAATCCCAGTGACGGGGGAGCCTTGTGGGCTGCCATCTATGGGGTCGCACAGAGTCTGACACGACTGAAGCGACTTAGCAGCAGCAGCAGCAGCTTTCACTTTCATCAAGAGGCTCTTTAGTTCCTCTTCACTTTCTGCTGTAAGGGTAGTGTCATCTGCATACATGAGGTTATTGATATTTCTCCCAGCAATCTTGATTCCAACTGGTGCTTCATCCAACCTGGCATTTCACATGACGCATTCTGCATATAAGTTAAATAAGCAGGCTGACAATATACAGTCTTGACATACTCCTTTCCTAATTTGGAACCAGTCTGTTGTTCCATGTCTGGTTCTAACTGTTGTCATGACCTGCATACAGCTTTCTCAGGAGGCAGGTCAGGTGGTCTGGTATTCCCATCTCTTTCAGAATTTTCCACAGTTTATTGTGATCCACACAGTCAAAGGCTTTAATGTAATCAGTATAGCAGAAGTAGTTGTTTTTCTGGAACTCTCTTGCTTTTTCAGTGATCCAACAGATGTTGGCAATTTGATCTCTGGTTCCTCTGCCTTTTCTAAATCCAGTTCGAACAATTGGAAGTTCATGGTTCAAGTACTGTTGATGCCTGGCTTGGAGAATTTTGAGCATTACTTTGCTAGTGTGTGAGATGAGTACAACTGTGTTATAGTTTGAACATTCTTTGGCATTGCCTTTCTTTGGGAATGGAATGAAAACTGACTTTTCCAGTCCTATGGACACTGCTGAGTTTTCCAAATTTGCTGGCATATTGAGTGCAGCACTTTCTAAGCATCATTTTTTAAGATTTGAAATAGCTCAATTGCAATACCATTACCTCCACTACTTTTCTTTGTCGTGATGCTTCCTAAGGCCCACTTGACTTCACATTCCAGGATGTCTTGCTCTATGTGAGTGATCACACCATCGTGGTTATCTGGTCATTTATATCTTTTTGTATAGTTCTTCTGTGTATTCTTGCCACCTCTTCTTAATATCTTCTGCTTCTGTTAGGTCCATACCATTTCTGTCCTTTATTGTGCCCATCTTTGCATGAAATATTCCCTTGATATCTCTAATTTTCCTGAAGAGATCTCTAGTCTTTCCCATTCTATTGCTTTCTTCTATTTCTTTGCACTGATCACTGAGGAAGTCTTTCTTATCTCTCCTTGCCATTCTTTTTATTCACAAATCATGTGATTTTATAAAAATCTATGAAATCTGCTAAGAGCCAATAAAACTAATACATGATTTTTCAAGGTTGCATAATATATGATCAACATAAAAAATCTATTGTATTATTATGTATAAGCATCAAAAGCAATGCCATTTCCAACAGCATCCTAAATGTAAAATATACAATATATGTAATATTTGTTCAATGAAACTATGAAACATTGCTGTGAGTAATTAATGTAGTCTAAATAAATGAAGTTCTGTGCTGAATTCATGTATAGAAAGACCAAAATCCCAACAAGCTTCTGTTTTTTGGTAGAAAGTGACCATTTGATTTCAAGATACATATGAAAACACAAAGTCAAGAATCAGCTTTAAAAAATAACAGTAATGTGAAGGACTTCTAGACATTAAGACATCATAAAAGGGGCTTCCCTTTTGGCTCAGTGGGTAAAGAATTTGCCTGCAATGCAGGAGATGCAGGAAATGTGGGTTTGATCCTGGGGTCTGGAAGATTCCCTGGAGGATGGCATGATAACCCACTTTAGTCTTCTTGCCTGGACAATACCGTGGACAGAAGAGCCTCGGGGGCTACAGTCCATAGAGCTGCAAAGAGTTGGTCATGACTGAAGTGACTGAATACACACGCAGGTAAAGATACAAAAATCAAGATAGTGTAAAGTTGACATCGAAATAGATAGATGACAGGAACAGAATACTCATAAAGTAAACCCACATATATATCAATGATAGATAATTCACCAAATTTCAGGGACTATTCAATGGGGAAATGACAATCTTTTTAGCAATGGCTTTGGGACAATTATATATCCATATGTAAAAGAGTAAAGTTAATCCATATCTAACAACATATACATAAATTTTAGAAAATGTACACTATCTATAGAGACAGATGAGTAGTTTTTAATATATTGCTGCTTTTTGTTTACTTAGGGAATGCATGGGCAGGAGTGACAGGAGTGAGAGATTCTAAAGGGGAAATTTCAAAAGACATAGGCAAAATAGGTCATAGACCTAAAGGTAAATCTTAAAATCATAAGACTTCTAGAAGAAAAATTATGAGAAAAATCTTTGTGACCTGGGGGCTTTTCTTAGTTGTAGCACCAAAGGCATAATTCATACGAGGGAAAAAAATTATACTGACTTGGGTTGGTTAAAAACATACTGTAAAGAAAATGGAAAGACTATATATCAACAGTGAGAAAATAGTTGAAAGTCACATATTTGATAAAGGATTTATGCTGAATATATTCTGAATATAAAAAGAATTCTCTAAGCTCAAAAATGAGATAACAAACATCCAATAAAAAAGCAAAAAATAGGCAATACACTTGAATAAGCAGGTCATCATCAAATATATGACCGAGAGATAAGTACATGAAAAGACGTTCATCATTATTAGTCATTGTTGTTCAGTTGCCCAGTTGTATTTGACTTTGCATCCACAGGGATTACAGAACACCAGGCTTCCCTGCCCCTCACAATCTTCTGGAGTTTGGCCAAGTTCATGTCCATTGCATCAGTGATACCATCCAGCCATCTCATCCTCTGACATCCTCTTCTCCTTCTGCCCTCAGTCTTTCCCAGCATCAGGGTTTTTTTTCCAATGAGGTGGCTGTTTGCATCAGGTAACCAGAATACTGGCTCCTCAGCTTCAGCATCAGCCCTTCCAATGAGTATTCAGAGCTGATTTCCTTTAATATTGACTGGCTTGATCTCCTTGCTGTCCAAAGGGGCTCTCAGGAGTCTTCTTCAGCACCATAGTTCAAAGGCATCAATTCTTTGGCTCTCTGCCTTTTTTATGGTCCAGCTCTCACAACCGTACGTGACCACAGGAAAAGACCATAACTTTGGCTGTACAGACCTTTGTCGACAGAGTAATGTCTCAGCTTAACAACACATTGTCAAGGTTTATCAAAGCTTTTCTATCAAGAAGCAATTGTCTTCCAAGTTTATGCCTGCACTCACCATCTGCAGTGGTTTTAGAGCCCAAGAAATAGCTTTTGAAAACATTTAGTTTTAAGCTGTTTTGTTTTTTTTTTTTTTACTCTTCTTTACCCTCATCAAGAGGTTTTGTAGTTCCTCTTTGCTTTCTGCCTTCAGAGTGGTATCATCTGCATATCTGAGATTGTTGATGTTTCTCCCACCTATCTAGATTCCAGCTTTTAACTCATCCAGCCTGGCATTTCTTACAATGTGCTCAGCATATAAGTTAAACAGGGTGACAGCAGACGGTCCTGTCATACTCCCTTCTCAATCCTGAACCAATCAGTTGTTCCATACAGGTTTCTAACTGTTGCCTCTTTACCAGCATACAGGTTTCTTAGGAGACAGGTAAGATGGTCTGGTATTCCCATCTCTTTAAGACCTTTCCACAGTTTGTTATGATCCACATAGTCAAAGACCTTAGCATAGTCAATGAAACAGAAGTAGATGTTTTTCTGGAATTCCTTTGTTTTCTCTATGATCCAGAGAATGCTGGCAATTTGATCTCTGGTTCCTCTGCAGTTTCTAAACCCAGCCTGGACATTTGGAGGTGCTTGGTTCATAAAATGCTGAAGCCTAGCATGCAAGATTTTAAGTATGACTTTACTAACATGGGAGATGAATGCAATTGTCTGATGGCTTGAACACTCTTTAATACTGTCCTTTGTGGGAACTGGGACAAAGATTGACATTTTCCAGCCCTGTGGTCACTTCTGGGTCTTCCAGATGTGCTGACATATTGAATGCAACCCTTTGATAGCATCATCTTTTAGGGTTTTGAATAGCTCTACTGGAATTCCATCATATCCACTAGCTTATTGACAGCAGTGCTTCCTAAGGCCCCTCTGACTTCACACTCCAGAATGTCTGGCTCTGGGGGACTGACCACACCATTGTGGTTATCTGGTTCATTGAGGTCTTTTTTGCACAGTTCTTCTGTGTATTGTTTCCATCCCTTCTTGATCTCTTCAGCTTCTACCAGGTCTCTACTTTTTCTGTCCTTTATTGTGCTGATCTTTGGGCAAAATGTTCCATTGATAGTTTCAAATGAGTCGTTAAGAAATTGAAAATTAAAGCTACAATGAGCTACACTGTACATCTATTAAAATATCTACCATACTGCTTGATGGCAAAGGTTTATCATAACTAAACACGAATATATTCAGTGGAAAGATAAAAGCCTATGTTCACTTGGTAAAACAGTGTGGCAATTTCTTGAAATATTAAAGATACACCTAACATATTACCTATGCATTCCACTTCTACCACATACCAATACAAAATCTAGTGCACAAGACATCTCAAATGTCTGTTAACAGATACCTTTATGCATTCTAAGCTGCTTTAGTCCTGTCTGACTCTTCGCAGCTCCATGGACTGTAGCCCACCAGTCTCCTCTGTCCATGGAATTCTCCAGGCAAGAATACTGGAGTGGGTTGCCATGTCCTTCTCCAGGGGAATCTTCCCAACCCAGGGATCAAACCCTCATCTCTCATGTCTCCTGCATTGACAGAAGGGTTCTTTACCACCAGTGCCACCTGGGAAACCATACATATATAAACAGATTGTTATATAGATATGGAGTATTACTTAGTGGAAATTTGTGTAATAATAAAAATGGCATACAACGACATGGAAGAAAGCAAATTTAAAAAAAGAATATACTCTCTTCCATGAATACAAAATTTTAGAAAATGCAAACTAATCTAGAGACAGATGAGTAGTTGCTCAGGGAATGTATGGGCAGGAGTGAGAGATTCTAATGGGGAAATTATGAAGAAGAAATTTCTGAGGGTGATGCATATATTTGAAGTCAATAAAGTTAATTATATGATGATTTTTTTGCTTATTTGCAGATAAAAATAACTCAGTCAATGGAGAGAGAAATATCAGGGGCTGAAAAGGATGTAGAAAAGTTTCCTATTCATTGAAAAAAAGCTTCCTGATAGATAGATGATTAGTTTATTTCTACAGAACAAATCATCTCCAAATAAAATCATTTTATTATACTTATGGCTTTTGTGGATAAGAGATCAAGGCTCAGAAAGCCTGAGTTTGTGTTCTCTTTGTGTTCCTCTTTGTGTTCCATAGTGTTTGATACCTCAGCTGGGCAGGTCTGAGCAGCTGAGGTGTGGTATCATTTGCAGGCTTCTTCCCTCACATGTACGGTACACAGACGGAAATGACTCAAGTGACTTCTTCCCTCCAATAGTTTCAGAGTCTCTTCATGTGGCCTATTACATAGCTTGTCCAGAAGAGTGGCCTCAGTGTAGTTGGAATTTTGATAGTACAGCTCTGGTTCAAGAGGGAGTGTTTCAGTGGACAGGATGGAAGCTTCATGACCTTTGAGACTTTGGCCTCTGTATGCGTGTATGCGTGCTCAGTCTCTCCACTTGTGTTGGACTCTCGGCAGTACAATGGACTGTAGCCCGCCAATCTCCTCTGTCCATGGAGTTCTCCAGGTGAGAATACTGGAGTGGGTTGCCATGCCCTCCTCTAGAGGATCTTCCCGACCCAGGGATCTAACCCTCATCTCTTATATCTCCTTCATTGGCAGGGGACTTCTTTACCACTAGGGCCACCTGGGAAGCCCCATATGAAGCACCACGTCCATCTATTTGTCAAAGAAGTTACAAGCCATCTAAATTTAACCAGAGGAAATACAGATTCCTATCTATCTACTGGAGTCTAGACAGAGCATTTAAGGCTGTGTTTTGTCCTGTTACTTGTGAGCGTGCACTCAGTCGTGTCTGACTCTTTGCAAACCCATGGACTGAAGCCCACCAGACTCCTCAGTCCATGGGATTTCCCAGGGAAGAATACTTGAGCGGGTTGCCATTTTCTTCTCCAGGGTACCTTCCCAACCCAGAGATTGAAACTGCATCTCTTGCACCTAATTTTAGAGAGAAGAAAATCTCAGGTTTATGGAAGTGGTGGATAATTAAATCTCCCTAATTTTCTCAGCAAAACACATGACGTATCTAACTGTTGAAACATGTATGATAGGGCTAGAGTGAAGATGAGAGAAAGAAAATCTTGTGATTTGTTATGAAGGGGAAAGTTCTAGAAAAGACATCTAGGCTGAGAAATCAATCAATTTTGAGGTTCTTCTGGGAATGAGAAAAATAATGAAATGAGAAAAAAGTTTAAAATAAGATTTATTAATCAAACGTGATAAAGATACAGTGAGTAAAGTAAAAATGTAAACAACAAATTGAGGAAAAAAATAAATGATAGACTATCATTTTTAGGATTAAAATACTCACAAATCAGTAAGACCAATGGCTCAAGATAGAAGAACATAGTGTTCTAAAAATTAACTAATACTGCATATAAGCCTGCAGCATTATGTGAAAACTTGGCATATCCTTTTATGTGAATATTGGTACTAATTCGAAAATAAGGAATAACAAAGGCTTTTATCCTTTTTAAGGTTTTTTGTTAGCTTTTTAATATCTGATGACTATGAAACACACAGCACACATTTGACATCTTTCTGTAATATTTGCTGTTGGCATCAGAAACATATTTGAATTTCAATATCAGCATCGATCAGTATGTACTTCGTTATAGATTTTGTGTGGGAAAGGAGAAGAATATTTCCATGTTGAACAGAATAAAAGAAATACTTCATAAATTTCATACAAAAATATATTTTGAATAATTTCAGTTTATTTTATCACAGTAAACATGAATATACAAACTTGTCACTGGGGCACTTATAAGTTCATAAACTCATGTTTCCCTTTGAATAGCAAAATAGAAAGAAACCATCCGTTCCCAAATGGTGCTCTCTCTTTATCCCAATAGGTGGGCTTCAAGCTTTTCTATACATGCAGTTATTACTGGACAAATCTTTCTCCCTTTTTCTAAGCCATTCACCCCTCCCTCGAGCTCCAGTTCTTTATGATGAGATGACTCATTAAACTTCCTTCCTAGCAGGGAGCTGACACCCAATTAATGAGCTGACACTGTTCTGTGTCCGCTCTCACTAGTGCAATAAGGCTTTGTTTACAAACACAGGCTGTTGTGCCTGTTAGAGACTGCAGGTTAAAATCTCCCTGCTGGGCCAGTTTGTTCAGAATCATAAGGCTTCTTTAAACAATGTCTTTGTGCGTTGAACATCAGACATTCTGCTTTCAGCAGGATGCAAGTCACCCTAATGACAACATCCTCTTTGGCGGGAAAGGGACAAATGGGACAAGGTTTTGGATTGTAAATAACATAAATGGTATTATTTTATTATAAAATCATTCTCAGTCTATCTACAGGTAGATAATTGTTTACTTTTAAGATAAAATTTCAGATATGCAGACTTTTGTTCTTCAACTAAATGCATTGTTAAATCTAGACTTCATCTGAGTTTTTCTCCTTCTGTCAGAATTCAATCTGCTTTTCTCCATTTGGCAAATGCCTTTCTAACTTCCAGCCCCAGAAATTAATAAGATAGCATCTCTTCTGTGAAATCTTTCTCAAATTTTTCTAGAAGGAGTAACTGTCTATGCAAATTTTGTAGGAATTTTTTAATGCTACTATAGTAGTATTTATCACATTAGTTCCCTTTTAATTCTTCTCCTTCACTAAAGAAATGACCAAGATATAGCAAAGTGCATGACACATAGTATACAGTTGCTTAGTCTTTAAATTCAATGAATATGGGTTTCCTACAATTGTGCTTGAAACCTATTGGTACCACCATAACAAGGACCTCGCTGGTTGCCAAAAGCACATATCCTTCTATTCCATTTGTAGGTAGTTGTAGATGAATGGCAGTCATGTCTGACTCTTTGTGACTCCATGGACTGTAGCCCACGAAGCTTCTCTGTCCAGGGAATTTTTCAGGCAAGAATACTGTGAGTTGTCATTTTCTACTCCAGAGCATCTTAATGATCCAGGGACTGAACCCATTTCTCTTGTGTCTCTTATTCTGTTTGTACTCTATGTTTTTTCCTGCCTGGTTAATTATCTGTCCATATCAGCCCTAGTAGTACCCATGTAAAACTAGCAGACAGGTATAGTGCTAGCCATGTGGCTCTCCTTCCGACTAAGTTTGATATAAATAATATAACATGTTGTATGTGAAACAAGATTGGGATGAGAGATGGGTCAAGATTTTTAGCTTTCATATTTTTCTGGATAATGGACTCATTGACCAAGTGTTGAACACACTGGTGCTATGTGGATTCTTGAGTTTACTTTTTTACATGTGTTTGAAGTGTCTTGAAGATACCTAATTGAAGATGCAAGGAAACAGTAGATTTTTGTGTCTACAACTAAAGAAAATTTCAGTACAGATATATATGTATAGTCATCTGCACATAGTAGTTGTGAAGTCGTGGACATTGATGAGAAAACTTAGAAAAGGAGTATAAAGATAAGAACATCTTGGATTGGGTTTTGAGAAACCTCAACCCATAATGGTCAGATATAGGGAAAAAAGAGAGTTGGTAAGGAGAGAAAGAGGCTCAATGGTAAAGAACCCACCTGCAATACAGGAGATTTACTCAATGCAGAAGACTCAGGTTTGATCCCTGGGTTGGGAAGATCCCCTGGAGAAAGAAATGGCAACCCACTCCAGTATTTTTGTCTGGGAAATTCCAGCAACAGAGGAGTCTGCCAAACTACAGTCCATAGTATCGCAAAAGAGTGGGACATGACTTAGTGGCTAAACCACCATGAAGGAGTGGCTGAGATGGAGAATAACTCCAGCAGTATAGAGTCAAGTAATCAAGGGACGGAGAAATTTTGGTAGATGAAAAGAGCTAACAAATGCTGCTGACAGATCAATTAAGACAAAAACTGAAGATAGTATATTGAATTTACTGACATGGAGCTTGTCCATTACAGTAACCAGATCTGTTTCAGTAGAGTAATAGAAGCAAAAGTCAGATTGGAATGGGCTTAAGAGTTAGTGCATGATGAAGATATAGAAACTTTGAATATAAGTGACTTTTTAAAAACTGTGGTAAATCTACATAACATAAAACCTACCACTGTAATCATTTTAAGTGCACATTTCAGTGTCAGTAAGTACATTTACATTCTCATACAACGATTGTCATTATCCATCTCCAGAACTTTTTCATCTTCCCAAACTGAAATGCCATATACCTTGAACACTAGCTCCCCATTCCTCTTTCTTCCCAACTATTTAAATCAGTGGGAGGAAATAGAGAAGAGTTAGAGAAGATTGTGGATTTGAGAGACCTTGTCAATGTTTTCTTTTTTTTTCTAAATGGAAGAGTGGCATTTTAAAAAGTTCCTAAGAAAAATCCATTTGAGACAATTAATAACAAAATCTTCCTAAGAATAAATAATGTAATTGTGATTGAACAATAAAAATTAAGAGTCTTAAATAGGAAAAGGGATGGTTTCTTTACAGAAGCAAGAAAAAGGAAATACAAAAGCTATAAATATAAGTAAATTAATGTTTGGTATTAAGAAAACTGGGAACTTCCTCTGTTATTATTTATATTCTTTTTATGAATTTCAAAGCAGAATTCATTAGCCCACTGGGTAGGGGTGGGGGAGGTATGAAGAAAGTAAAGTAGGTTTGATAAAGTTGCTATAGACAATAGCAAAATGATTTGACTAGAATAGCTGAAAATAGGTATTCCAGAACAGATGCTCTCTTACATTTTAGATATTCATTCAAACACATATATAGTCAAGTTCTTTTATACAGCATGTATTAAACGAGCCACATAACACCAGATACTGCACTAATCATAAGCGATCACAAGGTGAGCAAGAAAGAGCCCATTACCTCAAAGATCCCATAATCTCATATAAGAATAACTAATTTTTTTCCAACTCTATACTGTCCCTGAATATTAGGACCTGGATCCTTTCAATACTTACTTTGGAATGGAGATAAATAGGCCAGGAAGAGAAACAACTACTCATGGTGTTTCTATTGGATAAAAAGTAAAAACCTAAGGAGGATTTAGGTGTTAAAATGATATTACTAAACCAAATTAATGGCAAAACAATACTTTCCTTTAAAAAACAACTGACATTGATCCAAATCCAAAGGCTCCCATGTATTCAATAGTTTCCCAGTAAATATTGACTCAGTGTCCAAATTCCCATTTAGAGGCTTATCCTGATTCGACAAAGTCTGAATATGAAAAATGCATGTGAATAGTGAAAGAGCTCAAAGCTATAAAATTAGAAACTACACTTATTTGTTAATCACTGGTTTAAGAAAAATAGATACAAAGCTCCCAAAGCACAAGACAGCATATTCACTATTTAGGAAATGTATGTAAAATATTGGAAATAAATATTTTGTAAAAGAAATATATATGTATAGCATTTTTAGTCCATTGTCTTCTCTAGAAACTCATAAAAATAAAAATTTAAATTGAAACAAAAAGCATATTCAATAAAATAACCATGAGTTCAAACAAATCATAATATGTACTGTTTATAGTATAAATTAAGAATTAATCTAAACACCTTATGTAAAAGAATTCATTAATTCTCAGAACAAATATGTGATTTAAATGCTATTTTTGTTTCCATTTCACAAATGAGAGAACTGATACAAGGAGAAGCTAAGAAATATATCCAGGGATTTGTAGATAGTAAGTGGTAGAGACAGACTTCAAGCTGGGGTGTCTGGTTCTAGTGTTTAAATTCTTTATACTGTCTCTCAACCATTACTCTATAATGAAGAAATGCTGAGAAATCTGGGAGCCAATATATACTTCTCCAAACTGAGGACAGATATGTAAAAAAAAAAAAAAAAAGTGTGTTTTAGCTCACACATTCAGTATAGACTCATCCAATAATCCTTTGGTCAAGGTGACAAGAAGCCATTTTTACTTTTATTTTTTAATTTTTCTTATTTTTTTAATGTATTTATTTATTTTTTATTTTACTTTACAATTCTGTATTGGTTTTGCCATACCTTGACATGAATCCACCACGGGTGTACATGCGTTCCCAAACATGCTTGGGGCTAGTACACGGGGATGACCCAGAGAGATCTTGTGGGGAGGGGAGTGGGAGGGGGGGTTCATGTTTGAGAAGCCATTTTTACACTCAGAAGTATTCAGATGGAAGACATATGAGAACAAGAAAATTTTTATTGTCTTTGACCTGGTCTCTTTATTGGAGAAAATAGTTGGAAGTAAGTGAAGAAAAGGAGAATGAGAAATTAGGGAGTCCTAGATCTTAATTAATAGAATCTATAACCATAAAGTGGAGAAGGCAATGGCACCCCACTCCAGTACTCTTGCCTGGCAAATCCCATGAATGGAGGAGCCTGGTAGGCTGCAGTCCACGGGGTCGCTAGGAGTCAGACATGACTGAGTGACTTCACTTTCACTTTTATGCATTGGAGAAGGCAATGGCAACCCACTCCAGTGTTCTTGCCTGGAGAATCCCAGGGACGGGGGAGCCTGGTGGGCTGCCATCTCTGGGGTCACACAGAGTCGGGCATGACAGAAGCGACTTAGCAGCATAACCATAAAGAGATGGGAATACCAGACCACCTGACCTGCCTCTTGAGAAACCTATATGCAGGTCAGGAAGCAACAGTTAGAACTGGACATGGAACAACAGACTAGTTCCAAATAGGAAAAGGAGTACGTCAAGGCTGTATATTGTCACCCTGCTTATTTAACTTACATGCAGAGTACATCTTGAGAAACGCTGGGCTGGAAGAAGCACAAGCTGGAAACAAGGTTGCTGGGAGAAATATCAATAACCTCAGATATGCAGATGACACCACCCTTATGGCAGAAAGTGAAGAGGAACTAAAAAGCCTCTTGATGAAAGTGAAAGAGGAGAGTATAAAAGTTGGCTTAAAGCTCAACATTCAGAAAACAAAGATCATGGCATCTGGTCCCATCACTTCATGGCAAATAGATGGGGAAACAGTGGAAAGTGTCAGACTCTGTTTTTGGGGGCTCCCAAATCACTGCAGATGGTGACTGCAGCCATGAAATTAAAAGATGCTTACTCCTTGGGAGAAAAATTATGACCAACATAGGCAGCATATTCAAAAGCAGAGACATTACTTTGCCAGCAAAGGTCCGTCTAGTCAAGGCTATGGTTTCTCCAGTAGTCATGTATGGATGTGAGAGTTGACTGTGAAGAAAGCTGAGCGTCGAAGAATTGATGCTTTTGAATTGTGGTGTTGGAGAAGACTCTTGAGAGTTCCTTGGACTGCAAAGAGATCCAACCAGTCCATTCTGATGGAGATCAGCCCTGGGATTTCTTTGGAGGGAATGATGCTGAAATTGAAACTCCAGTACTTTGGCCACCTCATGTGAAGAGTTGACTCATTGGAAAATACCCTGATGCTGGGAGGGATTGTGGGCAGGAGGAGAAGGGGACGACAGAGGATGAGATGGCTGGATGGTATCACTGACTTGATGGACACGAGTCTGAGTGAATTCCGGGAGTTGGTGATGGACAGGGAGGCCTGGCATGCTGCGATTCATGGGGTCACAAAGAGTTGGACACGACTGAGCGACTGAACTGACTGACAGCCATATGGATGGTCCTCCTTGGTGGCTCAGATGGTAAAGAATCTGCCTTATCCTGGGTTTGATCCCCAGGTGGGGAAAATCCCCTGGAGAAGGAAATGGCTACCACTCCAGTATTCTTGCCTAGAGAATCCCACGGACAGAAGAGCCTGGTGGGCTAGAGTCCATGGGGTCACAAAGAGTCAGACACGACTGAAGCGACTTAGTACACAGGCTCACATAGCCATGTGGGGGCTTCCCTAGTGCTCACAAACTGCCCTGCCAATACAGGAGATCTAAGAGATGCAGATTCAATCCCTGGGTCAGGAAGATCCCCTGGAGAAGGAAATGGCAATCCACTCCAGTATTCTTGCTTGAGAATGCCATGGACAGAGGAGCCTGGCAGGTACAGTCCATAGGGTCACAAATAGCTGGACACAAATGAAGCTGCTTAGCACACATGCATGCATGCATATAGCTATACGTGTCATAAGTAGCAGAGTCTTAAGTCTTCTTTTGCTATGAAGCATGGCTATCATACTGTTGCCACACTTCATCTTCAGTCTCACCTGAATATCTTACTAACTTGAAAAGCACACTGTGTACAAGACAATCAGGAATCTGGGTTTTGACAATACTTTGATGTAGTAAGCTGAGTCTCTTGAATCTCTAACCTTCCTTCTACTACTGAATTTCCATAATTTATTAATTATATTTTTTAGTTTCCAGAATGGAGACAAGTTATTACTAGGCTTGTGCTTTTCAATTTTATTCTGTAAGAATCCATTATGGTCATACTGTGTAGCTTATTTTGCATAGTGGAAACAGGGATGCATAGTATTTATTTTTTTCATGTAATATTTCTGCTAACATTTATTAGGTATGTCCCACGATTTGGATACTCTGTTAATGATTGAAATACAAAAATATATCAGTCATTATTATTATCATGTTATAAAATTAAGCATGCCTATAAATAATAGCATTCTGAATATCATTCTTGCAAGGAACTTATAAAGTTTTAATATCTTTATTTTATGCAGAAGGAGACTAAGACTTTAAAAATGAAAACAACTTGACCAAGGTTCTATACCTAATCAGTGACAGAGCCAGAACTGAATCCAGTTATAGCTAAGTTTAAGGCCTGTGCTATGCTGTGCTCAGTTACTTTAGTTATCTCCAACTCTTTGTGACGCTATGGACTGTAGTCTGCCACGCTCCTTTATCCATGGAATTCTCTAGACAAGAGTACTGTAGTGGGTTGCCATGCCCTTCTCCAGGGGATCTTCCCAACCCAGGGATCAAACCTGTGTCTCCTGTATTACAGGAGCTAAGTAAAGAGAGCTAACTCTCTTTACTACTGAGCCATCAGGAAAGCCCCAAATTTAAGGCTTATGTTCTTAATAACTACAGATTTTTTTCTACCTCTACCTGAGTGATAGAAGACACAGAATGAGGCAATTGCAGCTAAAACAAAGAATTTCTTTAAATACACTGATAGAAATCAGAGAGAAAGAAATGATTGCTCTCTTGCCAATAAGAGAAAACTGGATCTAGGTTTTAAGGAATGAGTACAAGATTTCCAAGAAGACAAGCAAAAAATAAAAACAAACAAACAGAAACACCTGTATTTGCAAAGGCAAAGAAGAGGAGAATATGCTTAGGCTTAGGGGAGTGTAAAGTGAAAAGAAAGTGAAGTCGCTCAGTCATGTTTGACTCTTTGCGACCCCATGGACTCTAGCCTACCAGGCTCCTCTATCCATGGGATTTTCCAGGCAAGGGTACTGGAGTGGGTTGCCATTTCCTTCTCCAGGGGAGCTTCCCAACCCAGGGATTGAACCTGGGCCTCCTGTATTTCAGGCAGATGCTTTACCATCTGAGCCACTAGGGAAGCCACTAGGGGAGTGTGGCTAAAGATTATTGGGAAGTGTGGCTAGGGATTATTGGGAAGTGTGGCTAGAGATTATTAAGGCCTGTGAATGGTGGAAATGAAAGCTGAGGTTTGAAAAGGAAATTAGAGCTAGATCATAAAGAGTTATGAACACATTACAAAGAAATTAGAGTTTCACTTGTTCTTGAGCATAATTCTCAAAGTTGTCTAGTGAAAACTTTAGTAAATATTAGATACAGTTTATTTGGTTCTTTTTGCTTATAATTTTCCCACCACCATCACAGGATACCAACCAACTCACTTAAATTTACCGGGTAATGGTATTCCCTCAAGACACAATTTCTACTTTTTTAATTAGTCTGTAATATAGTTAAAAGTGACACACAAATATGTATATAAATATATATAGTATATACATAATAGGGCTTCCTAGGTGGCGCTAGTGATAAAGAACCCACCTGTCAATTCAGGTGACATAAAAACCTTGGTTTTGATCCCTGGGTAGGGAAGATGCCCAGGAGCAGGAAATGGCAACCCACTCCAGTATTCCTGCCTGGAAAATCCCATGGACAGAGGAGTCTGACAGGCTGCAGTCCATGGAGTTGCAAAGAATCAAACACGACTGAGAAAAACACCAATACAGTATACTAACACATATATATGGAATTTAGAAAGATGGTAATGATAACCCTGTATGCGAGACGGCAAAAGAGACACAGATGTATAGAATGGACTTTTGGACTCTGAGGGAGAGGGAGAGGGTGGGATGATTGGGGAGAATGGCATTGAAACATGTATACTATCAAGTAAGAAACAAATTGCCAGTCTACGTTCGATACAGGATACAGGATGCTTCGGCCTGGTGCACAGGGATGATCCAGAGAGATGATATGGGGTGGGAGGTGGGAGGGGGGTTCAGGGTTGGGAACTCATGTACACCCGTGCCGGATTCATGTCAATGTATGGCAAAACCAATGCAGTATTGTAAAGTAAAATAAAGTAAAAATAAAAAATTTAAAAAAAAACTAAAAGTAACATTAAAAAAAAGAATCAAACACGACTGAAGCAACTCAGCATGCATGTACATATACATAATACTTAAAACCATGTATATGCCTATGTGTGTATATTAATATACAGAATACAAGCCTTCCTAATTCTGTTTATTCTTGCTTCCTTATACTTATTTGACCTCTGGGGCATTTTTGCCATGAAGTACTTACTAATAAGCAATAGAACTATGGTACCCAGAGTCCCACTTTGATTGAAATGAAAAGACAGGGCTGCAGTCATCTGAAGACTTGACAGGGGCTGGCTGACCTGCTTCCGCATGACCACTGACACAGACCACAGTGCTCTGTCACAGGAGCCTCTCCACAGGGTTGCCTGAGCGCCCTCAAAGCATGGCAGCTGTCTTCCTCCTTGGGTGATCCCAGAGAGATAGCAAGGAAGAAGATACACTGTTTTTCATAACATAGTCTTACGCTGACCACTTTTAAAACAGTCTGTTTGTTCCAAGACAGTCACTAAGTCCAGAGGACTCAAGGGAAGAGGCATTTGGGCATGTTTTTGAATCACCAACCACACAGCCCTTTAGAGTGTGAGTGGAGAAGCTCAGAACCCTGCTACCTCGGTCACCTCCTTATTTTTCACTACATCTTTAAGATTTCATTATGGAAGCCCAGGCTCCCTCAAAAAGGAGTTTAAAATCATTGCTAGCCTAGGTAACTTTTAATGTGGAAAATGTTAACATTTCAAGTAAATATAGTGTTCATCATCTGCTTTAACATAGATTATAATTTTTTGTGAATTCTGATAAAATTTTACCTAGAAGCACTTTATTCATTTTAAATATCATATGAAACATAATTTGAGGTTCCTAGTTCTGTCTAGTCTTCAATATAATAAAAGTTCTACTAACCATGAATTCTTGTAATTCTGAAATAATTAATAAAAATAGGACATTTAATTTAAGAATGACTGTTTCTGCTAACCATTAAAACAATATTCCCTAAGCAAAGTGAGGTTCTTATATTTGTAGTAGTAACAACAGCTTTCATTTTTATTTTCATAAGCATATTGCATACTTATATATGAGTTTATTTCTGTTTTTTAAATAAGTTCATTTGTATCACTTTTTGAGATTCCACATGTAAGTTATATCATATGATATTTGTATTTAGTGGGGGGAGGGGAGAGAGAAATTAGGAGTTTGGGATTAGCATTTACATACTACCTACTGAATATAAAATAGAGAAACAACAAGGTCCTACTGTATAGCCCAGGTAATGATACTATCTTGTAATTACCTATAATGGAAAAGAATCTGTAACTGAATCACTTGCTGTATACTTGAAACTAACACTACACTGTAAATTAACAATACTTTAAGAAAAATTTTTGAAGGGAGTATTACATATGTCTATCCAATTCTTCTAAAAATATAAGCATACAAATAGAACTTTTTGTATAAGAATCATATGACAGACATACATTTTGGGTTTTATTCTCAATTGTATGAACATGGGCAAGTCACACCACGCTTATCAGCTTGACTGTCTTCTGTAATCATGAAATAATTAAGATATGTTGCTGAATTCGATGGTCTAAATGTCCCCTGGCACAGTATTTGATTCTAAAATTCCCACTTCTAGGTTAAAGTGAATCCTGGTAAAATCTTATTGCTACAGTCTGTGCTTATCTCTAGGGTGCCAAATAAATGGTAGATGTTTAAATGAATAAAAATACATGAGAAAATACCCAGAAAAGGGTCTTTTTAACTTATCTATTACATGTAAAACATGCAGAAAGTGTTACATATGATTTCATTGGAAATCACACAGGTGTTCTTAATATTGATAGAAAGTTGTATCTTTATACAAGGTTCCAATAGACATTTCCCCTTTAAAATAAACTATCTTCATTGAATTAGCTTAATCTAAAAGATCAAACAATGAAGTAAAGTACCAGGGTGTAGCTACGTGATGGATGTTTATGTGAAGAAGAGAAAGTGAATCAAATTATGAATCCAGAGCTTAAAACAATACATTTCAGGCATTCTTAACTCATAATTAATAATAAAATTAAACAAAAATATGTGGATTTAAGAAATTAGGACTCTTTCAGGTCTGATCTTATTATTGATCTGCTCAATAAATTTCCATCAGCTGAAAGGAAGAATTATTTTCATGACCAAATATATAGCACCCATTGTACAGGTCAGGTCACCACAAGGGAGTGGCACCAGTTAGCTAATCAGACCTGGAACACAGGCAGCCTCTGATAGAAAGCCATCCCATTTTGGCCACATTGCATAAGCTTTTCAAAAAACTAGAAGTTCTAAAGAGAAAGAACTCTGATGTATGAGTTGCAGAGGTCATCTCTCAGTGTGGGGCAGGAAGCTTTTATCATTGAAGCAACCATCCCTTCACTGAACAGACGTCTTGGAACTCTTTTGCTTTGTATGGTTTCTTTAACTAATGACTTAAATAAGCTCTATTTTTATCCTTGATAGAGCCTTACCTTCTTGGTTTGGATTCACCATTTCTATGAAATTTATGCTGAAGTGTCAGGTCACCTAAAGACAATTAGAACTATTATAAGAGTGTTATAGGTCTCTATCTCATTTTTAACAAACACATATCTAGCATTTAAATTCTGCCATGCCTGATGCTAAAAACCTTACATAAAGTTTTACTCAATTTATCCTTACACTAACCCCCTGTGGTAGATCTGGCAAGTCGGGCTCTATTTATGGATAAAGAAATTGTAAGTTAAAGGAGTTAGCAATTTCCCCAAAGTCACACTTCAGCTAAGTGTCAGAGCATTGCTCCAAACTAACTACAGATTCCATGCTCAACACTGCCCCACTTCTTTGTTATTCCAAGATTCCTCTAGGTGGATTTGTTGCAATTTGTAGCTTTGAGTGTTTAAGAACATGCTGTAGCTAGCTAATTTAAAAAAGGAAAACTGTATAAACCATTATCAAAATAATATAAAACAACTAACCATATTCACATACACATTCATTCACATGCAACACTGTTCATGTGTATTCTTTGTAATGGCAGAATGTGCAGGTGAGTCTAGTTGGTCATATCTATAATATTTCTTCCATTTCAGTTCACTGATAAACACTGTGAAAGAAATGTGAAGCTGTTGGTGACCATCTAGTAAGATAGACTACATAGTCACTTTTATATAATTACTATTTCTAATTTAAATGATAATATAAAGTATATATACCATCCTGAGCAATTAATATCAGAAAATCAGTAAATAAAAGGTAGGGTTTGAAACTGTTTAGCAAACCTTTAAAGAGGAAATGTTTCCTGGTTGGTAGACTCCTTCTCCATAGACATCATAGAGGTTTTATTTTTCTTTTTGGTATCCAGAAAGTTTAGAGTTCTAGATGAAGTTGATAAAACTTAGACAGTCAATAGGTCTTAGAGTCAATAAACAAATCTCTATTGATTATGTCTGATTTTGAGTACACAGATTGCGTAACCCTAAATATTTGGGTACTTGTGATGGGTACCAAATATGAGCCCTGCATACCAGTTTATGAATTATGAAAAGTATGCATTTGGGATCACTGTTCAGCTGAATACCAGGAGTATATGTGATTTTTCAATTTATCTGACAGAAATAAAATTCAAAAAAATATTTTAAACTATCTACTATTACTTTCCCAAGAAACCTTCCTGTCTATAAAATAGAATATCTCTTTATTCTTCTTCAGGCCCAGTGATGGCCCAGTCTAATATTTCTCCTCCTTTTCATACATCTGCCTTTTTCTCTAGGTAATTCAAGTATAACTAATGCACTTACATGGCTCTCACTAAAGACTTTTCTGCAGGTCTTTTCTCAAGGCTTCTCTTATTCGTCTAGTGGCAATCACACCCATAAAAGATGACATCTGTGCCCCAGATCATTGTGAACCACTCAGGTAGGCCATGTGTTGTACCTTGACCTAACATCTCATTTCTGTTCCCACCACTGTGGCCAATTAAATGAGGGTCTCGTACGGAGCCAGTTGACTGGTCGTGTGCCTGCTATCACCACAAGAGCTTAAGGGCCACAAATCTCTGTTATTACCAAGCTGTTGCTGCCAGAAGCATGCTGATTCTTGACAAAAAGAATAGATTAGGATCAATCAAATCTCCTGGCGGCTTGTCAGTGGGACTTTTAACCACACCTTCTACCTCAAACTTCCCCCTTCACCTCCTTCCAAACACCTACGCAGCAGCAAGCTAACAAGGTGTCTGCCAAACCATATGTTCATAATTAGTTAACTTCTTGCCTGTCGCTAGAGGCACCACTGATTCAGCAGCAGCCCTCAAGGGTGTTGGGCATCCAATAAGACACCACCAACCAGCACCTACCCCTCCCCTCTGCGGTAGGAGAAGAGGCATACTTAATTCCAGCTGTGGCTTTGTTGAGTGAATTAACTTTATCCTCAATTTAAAAAGCCAGCATGAAATCAAAGGAGACCACAGAAAAGAAAAATAGAGAAAATGGAAAAAAAAAAAAATGCTGTAGGTTAACTCAACAAATCTGATGAATGAACCTCAACTGGTTGGCCTCATTTAGCCAATCACTGCAAAGCAGGTTTCTGGCACTGTTGTTACTTCTGGCGTAATTCTTCCTTTTATTTCCCAGTTCTGTGGTTAAAGTCTCTTGTTACACACAGAGGGGATCGATGATATAATTGTTTATGAGCCAGTGGAACACATTTTTAGGTAGCAGTGAGGTTACCAAGCAATGAGATATTAATGTTAGAAACAGCAGTGTACGATGCTGGCTAAGAAATCTCATCTCAAGGTAAGAGTGCTGCATATAAAATTAACTTTGCAATCTCTTCTTTGAGCCTATAAAGTCTTGAGTGTGTGGTTTTCTTTATGGGAAAAAGGTGGCAAATATCTTTCAAAAAGTTCTAGAACACAGAGAATTCTGAAATCTTTTTGTTCTCGTTGACTAAGGAAGAAATGTCTAATATTCTGAAAAAATACATTTTCACTAAATTTATTTACATGAGGATCATTAATAGATTGTACTGTTTTCAATTAAATAATCTGTATAATGTTTGAATACAGTTATCAATATTATTTTTCTTAAAGGATTAAAAATTAATACTAAAGGCATATGTGATCCTGAATTTTAATAGACAAATTGGTCAATGTCATTTCTTAGTTTCAAGACTATGATGAATAACTTTTTAAACTTGCAAAACCCTAAGGATGCTTTTCCTATAGCATAAATATTATGAACTTAATTTAAAATTTATATAAATTAATGAATTATTTAAATTAGAATAGAAAAAACTTGTTAAGCAAAAATATGTATTCTTAATATATATTCTTAAAATTAAAATTGCTGCAAAAATTGAGTTCCTAAATGCAGTTGTGTAAAAAAGCAGTATTTATATTTTTATAAATGATGCTCATGAGACCAAAATGTGGATTATAAAAAGATAAAGCATTTACATTAAAAATAATGACATTAAATAATTTGTGTTAAAAGTGATTAAGTAGAAATTAGTTTATTGTTTAAACAACGTTGGTCTCAGAATATTGTGATTTTACTGTTGTAGTTGATATTACCATGAAATCCTCCTATGGTGCATTCTAAGAACTTTGGACAATGTATAGAAGAGGACTGGAGCACGCTCAAGCTCTAGATATCTACTGAGGATAGGTCATTATTTTAAATATCAGCTTGAGCTTTAATTTCATTGTCAATCACATAATCTCTGCTATTATATTAAAAAGCCATTGAGGTTGGCAGGGACTCAGGGGTTTTGAGTAACAGACATTGTCATGATTGATGTGGTTTGTGACCAGGGAGTTAAAAAACATAAGCCAAAGGGAAAATCCAGAGACCACAGATTGGTACAAGTTACAGGCAATTTTTTTTAATAAGCCCTTTATAATAATCTCAGACAAGACACATCTAGTATCTTCCCTACCCTCTATGGAACAAACCATTTACAATCAGAGCCATATGTTTGCTTTCAAAGAAAAGTTGCCACCCTAAAATATTCCTTAAAAGTATTTTTACAACTTGTCATTATGCAAATAGCACATTTCTTTTATTAAAACAAGAACAATAAAATAACTTGCTCAAAAATGCCCATAAGCTAATGAGTACTCTTTTCAGTTTATTCTCTTCAAATTTTCAACTTTGATATGTTTTAAACAAGATAGAATATGAATCAACTAAAATATAATATTGTTTCCGTAACCAAGGATATTTATAATTCCACAATAAGGGGGTCTTTCTTTTAACTTTCCGTGTGATTAACTTATAATGAGATTTACCTTAATGAGTATTATACTGGGCTTCCCTGGTGGTTCAAATGGTAAAGAATCTGCCAACAATGTGGGACACCTGGGTTTGATCCCTGGGTGGGGAACATCCCCTGGAGGAGGAAATGGCAATCCACTCTAGTACTTCTGTCTGGAGAATCCCATGGACAGAGAAGCCTGGCAGGCTAAAGTACATGGGGTCACAAAGAGTCAGACATGACTGAGTGACTAAGCATAGTGTATTATGCTATGGAGCATGAAGGTATGTATACTAGAAATAAGAAACAATGATGATTGAGTTTTAAGAATTGATTTTGAGTTGCAATAAGAAATAGTGGACCTTTGTAGAACAGTAAATAGTGAGCTTACACGATGATAGGATGCTGTAACAAAATATGGGCAGCAGTGAACAGTGAAGACTGGAGGCAACAAGAGGCTTATTGAAGATGCTGTGTTCCAGATCAGTGATGTGCACTTGGCCAAGGACAGTAAAAATGGGGCTGGATAGAAAGAGATAAATGAGGCATATTAAAGACTGAATCAGATTACTGTAAGTAACCAACAAAGGAGAGATTCAAGATGATAAGATCAAGTCGGCAAACTTCAGCAGGAAAAAATATGACAGTGTCAACGGTGATGTGAAGAGAGACGATGAGGCTGGAAATCAGCTTTTTTGCAGAAAACATTCTGAATTTGGTTTTAGTCAAATTACATATGAGGCATGATATGCATAATAGGAATAGGCGCTTGACAGATCTAGGGTTCTGATGAGCAGATTGGGAACATTTCAGTCTGGGAGTTAGATGGTGCTGATTACTAGACACATCTAAATAGACTGTTCTTCAAGGGAGGGGAGATAAGTCAAGAAAAACAGGTCAGACCTTACATGTAGCTCAGGCAGTAGACAATCTGCCTGCAATGCAGGAAGCCACCTGCAATGCAGGAGAACTGGGTTTGATTCCTGGGTTAGAAAGATGCCCCGGAGAAGGGAATGGCGACCCACTCTAATATTCTTGCCTGAGAAATCCCATGGACAGAGGATCTGGCAGGCTGCAGTCCATGGGGTCACAAAAACAGGCATGACAGAGCGACTAAACCACCACCTACATGTTCACTCCCAGTGTAAAGGGGCAGAAGGGAAGGAATGGGAACAGAGGAAGGATTTAAGAAAAGACTCAGTCACCAAACCGAATGAATTTAAAGGTATTCTCAAAAGCAAGGAAAAGTAAAAATGTCTCATCGAGCATAGAGGTCAAATCTAAAGAAAATGGCTAAAAATCCAGGGAAGCCCAGTTAGACATCAATGGCATTTTTGAAAGACCATTTGCAAAATATGGGAGCCCAAAGTATCCAAACACTGTGGAAACAGTGATAAGGAAACACAAGCAACATTTTGTGATGTATTATTTAGTATTTTACAACTATGTTTATAAGGGGAACTGTCAATAATTCTCCTCTCATGCTATTTTTGTTAAGATTTTGATATGAAAGTTATATTAGCTTCATAAAAGGAATTGGAGTATGTTATCTCTTTTTTTCTTCTCTGCAACTATTTGTAATATAAATTGAGATTACCAGTCCTTTGAAAGTTTGACTAAAAACACACTTATAAAATCATCTGAACCCAGTGTATATTTTGGAGGGAGATTTTTTGTCTATGCATTTAGTTCCTTTAAAAGTCATCATAATACTTTGAGCTACTATTCCCTTGAGTCATGTTTTATATTTCTATGAATGATCATTTCTTCTAAGTTTCCATAAATATTTGGATTAACAAATTTCTTATAATTAAAAACTCCAGCAGCATGGAGACAAAGACCTAGAGAACAGACTTGCTGGATACAGTGGGGAAGGAGAGAGTAAACTAACTGAGAAAGTAGCATTGAAACATACGCATTACCATATATAAAATAAATGATTGGTGGAAATTTGCTGTATGATGCAGGGAGCTCTGTGACAACCTAGAAGGGTGGGATGGGGTGGGAAGTAAGAGAGAGGGAACATATATACACCTATGGCTGATTCATGCTGATGTATGGCAGAAACTATCACAATATTGTAAAGCAATTTTCCTCCAATTAAAGATAAATAAATTTTAAAAAAACCTCAACCAAAGTTAAAGTTATAATTTCCTTCTCATTTCTAATATTTACTTCTCTTCATAATCAGGGATCTATATATGTTTATTGGACTAATGTCTTTCAAAAAATTACTATTGAGTTTGTGGGATTAATTCAACATTTTTTCAGTTCTTTGTTTCAGTTCCTCCCATTTAAAAAAAAATCATTTACTCTCTCCTAATTTTTAAAATTCTTTTATCTTAATTTAGATTAATCTTAGGTTAAAATTTAGTTAACTTTTGATTTTTCTCATTTTCCAGTATTTTAATTTGAGTTGTGAAACAACTTCTAAATCTTTGTTTCTAACAAATTTTTATACAAAATTATTTTATGTAGTTCCAAAATTTTTATGATATGCATTGTGTTTTTTTTGCTTTAGTTCATTTATTATTTAGACATGTAAACATGGGGTTTTAATTAATTTTTAAGGTATATTGGTTTTAGTTTATATTATTAATTTATAATTTTAAGACACAGTAATTTACTAGAGAGTACTCCCAAATCTCTGAGTTCAGCAAGGATAAAGAGTGACTTTACTGTCATTATGGTGCAAGACAAAAATGACAGAAGCTTGAACCATGATAGTGGGCTGTATCAGAAAAGGCATTCAGGATTGAGATTCCATGACTGATGGGCTGTAGAAGGTGAGAGTGAGAGAAGAGTCACATATGACTTCCATGATCATAGCTTGAGCAACAGGATGGATGGAGTCACCACTTACTGAGATGGAGGAGGTTGAGAATGATAGCAAGGATTGTATTCAGTTTTGGACAAGTTATGCCTGTGTTGCCTGTGAGATAGCAAACAGGTGATAACAAGAATGTAATAAATATACAAACCATGAAACCACAAGAAATTTCAGGCTATATAACTGTGGAAAGTCCCTGAAAACATGGCAATAGAATAGTTTGTCCAGGAAAAAGTCATAGAATAATTTTTGAAAGGTAGCAAGACTGAAAGGTTGAGCAATTCCAAAGTCTGACATAGGAGGTGGAGTTTGCAATGGCAACTCTGAAGTCACAGAGTGTGAGGAAGAGGTGTCATAGTGGACAAGAAAATGGAGTATTTTGAGAAGAAGGGAATGACGAGCAAAGAGATGTCATTAACAATAAAATTAAGAACAATTGAAAACTATTTTTATTTATTTATTTTTTGTTTGTTTTGCCTCTCTGCTTGGCAGTGGGATCTTATTCCTGGACCAGGGATAGAACTTGTGCCCTTTGCAGTAGAAGCATGGAGTGATAGTCACTGGACCGCTAAGGAAGTCTCCAAAACTATATTGATACATAATATATATTACAGAAATAGGGGTATAAATTGGTAATTTCCAAACTGAGGTCTTTATCAGTATTATGATTAATAGGGATTTGAATAGTTCAGGAAGTCTGATGAATTGTGGATATTTTATTGATAGGATTGAATGGAGTTGTCAGATAACTAAGTCTTCTAAAAATTCTCCTAACAAACTACCTCATAGTGAGAGCCCTCCTTGTTCCAACAAGAGTGATAAGTACTTATTCAAAGCAACTTTGAAAAACTGGACAGTTTCCATCTGGAACACAAAATGATTTCAGTAAATAAATACCCGCTTTCATAAAGATATTAATCCTTTCAATTTTGTTTTGTGATTTATAGTTTGCCAAGCACCTTTCACACTGTTTCATTTAACTGATACTGTCAACTGAAGGAAAAGAGAAATCTCTACTCTTCATAGATCTGCTTTAATAATAGAAACAGACCCGGTCTACAGGTCTAACTTCTTTCTCACTCCCTCCTTGGTTTCTGCCCATAGGAAGAGGATTGGCCACTGACTCTTCTGAACGTTAACGATGTGCTTCTATTTTCCTGATAGGTATGGCTTCATTTCGGTAAGAAGCATGCAGATGCCCTGCTGTTTTACTTCTTTTAAAAAAAAAAAAAACATTTTTTATACTACTGGTTTTTATTTTTTGGCCACACCACATAATATGTGGGATCTTAGTCCCCTGACCAAGGATCAAACCCATGCCTCCTGCAGTGGAAACATGGAGTCTTAACCACTGGATGGCCAGGGGAGTCCTCTTTTACTGCTTAGACTCCCATCTTTCTACTCCTATGTGTAAAGCACACCTTTTCACACAGCCACCATGTCTACCCTTTCAATGAAGGCCCTGTGTTCACTCATAGTGAGAGCCCTCCATATTCCAATAAGAGTGATAAGCACTTATGCAAAGCAACCATTCTATTTCACCAGAGCAACCCTGTTCTGTCTGTGCAAGATGGGGTGGTATAGCTATGGTGTCTGTGTGTGTTTGTGTATTAGTGCGCATGCTAAATTGCTTCAGTAGTGTCCAACTCTTTGTAACCTTATGTCCATGGGATTCTCCAGGCAGGAATACTGGAGGGGGTTTCCATACAACCTCTAGGGGATAATCCCAACCCAGGGATTGAACCCGGATCTCCTGTAGTGGAGGCAAATTCTTTACCACTGGGAAGCCCAAAATAGCTACAGACATTTACATAACTAGCTGAATGAATGGAGCTAATACTACAAAACTAGCCATTCTGTAATAGACTCAAAGGTAGCTCACTCAGATGGTGGTGGTGGTGGTTTCGTCACTCAGCTGTGTCTGACTTTTGTGACCCTGTAGCCTGCCAGGTGCCTCTGTCCATGGGATTTCCCAGGCAAGGATACTGGAGTGTGTTGCCATTTCCTTCTTTAGAGCTCACTTAGATATCCAAACCTAAATGCATTCCTCCATTATATTTTACTAGAGCAACCCTGTACTGGGGATTTTCAGGTGAACACCCAAATTAATGCATACAGCACACACACACTTTTCCCTTGTTGACATATTATTTTTGTATATTTTAACAAACTCAGAGAAGAAATGAATTACTATTCATTTATTATACAACTAAAAACTGAAGTTCTAAGGTTTTGGAACTTAACCAATTTCAAGTTATTAATAAAAAGTAAATTGAGGATTAAAATCCAAATCTTTCAGTTTCTTTTCAGTATTATTTTACCCAGTCTATCTTTTTTCACACTATCACTATGTAATATGTTAACTTTGATTGATCAAAACATACATCTTTCCATCTATAAAATCTTTGTCATATTTGTATTCATCAATAATTCCATTAAAAAAACTTTAAATCATAACATAATTTCCATACCTACCAAACAATTCAGTTGACTCATCTTTATGCAAACATTATTAAAATGTGGGGCTCTGTTTTATGTTCCCACATCAAAACTTTTAAAAATCAGAAAAGAAAAAGAGAACACATGCAGAGTCACACTTAATGAATAGAACACAGCCATAGCCATCCTAATCATGAAATATTGTACTCACAAAAGGAAACTGGTAATCTCATGTGAATGATAATGAGCTCATGGTAAAATTCCTTCCAACTTCTGAGGAGTATAAATATTCTGGAAGATAATAAATGGAATATCTGATACTAGAGAACATTGAGCTGATGGAACAGAGAAAACAAATATTTAAAACACAGATATAAATATTCTTAGAAATGTAAGGGAGGATGTTGGAAAACAGAAAGCAAGAATCAGCTGGTGATATTGGTTATCAAAAATTTATTAGCTGGAAAAAAAAAAACTGAAAGGATTGGGTAAGAGAATAGAGGCAGCCCAATAAAGAAATGGAAAATAACAGAGACTTGTTAATAGTGTCATAATAGGAAAACCAGAAATGATGAAAAACAATGTAGGGAAGCAACAAATGACAATAACTGAAATTCCTCATGATGATGCCGTCAGTTCTCAGACTGAAAAGCTTTGTAAAGGTTCAACCCTTAAGGAAAAAAAAAAATCCCAACACCTAATAACATACTGATATATAAGAATATCAGAGATATAGCCTAACAGATCCCAATAGAATAAAAAAATAGTCTACAAAAGAACCAATGAATCAGATTAATGTCAGACCTTCTTGATCTAAAGATACGTTAAGTGATTTCTTAATTAAAAAATAATACAGATGCAAATTAATATCTTATCTCAACCTATATGATTCTTAAGATAATGGGTAGATCTTTATCTGTTCTTCACAAACTTCACAAACCTGCTTTCTTTGGAATTTAAGAAATGAGTTCCTGGTATTTTTAGTTTTAAGTGAAAATCAAATTTATTTTCTAAAGCATATTCTTAAAAACTGCACATGGTCATAATAACTTTCCTTTTAAAATACCATCAAACAAAAAGATATCTTAGTTATGAATAATGGCCTTCAGAATCCTACTCATGATTTTACTACTCTTCCATTGGTTTAAATATTTTCATAAATTTAATGATAGAGGATAGAAATTCTAGATCTAGTTGGTATTTAAAGTAAATTTAATTAGCCTCATGCTAGAAATTCATATTGTACAAAATGTTATAATTGCTGCAACATATATTTCTTTCACACTTACTCTGAATTAAAAAGTGAAGTCAAGAACATGGATTACCATTAAGAGGCCCTCGTCCTTTACGTAAATCAGGATATATTGGAAAAGTCTTCAGGAAGCCCCCTCTAGTGTCTGAAGGATGCAACAGGTCACTGGCAAAGATTCGAGAAAGACAAAGATGTGAGAATTTTAGTTTCTCTTCTAAAGTGGCTGATATTGGAGATCATCAATTCCAATATTCATTCTGTTTGCAAACAGGAAAACTAAAGTTCCAGAGAGGAAGTGTTTTGTCTAAGGTCACAATGAAGGTTAATGTTATATCAAGTATGTCAACCCAAATCTCCTGACTCAGTTCACAGCACACTCTACTCTACCTTGTGTACTTGGTTTTGGGCCAAGTGGGCCCAGGGTAGGATAAGCAAGAAATTTGGGGGAATGTGTTTTTTTTTTTAAAAGATAGGATTATAGAAATGAGTGAAGCGTCACTGGGATTACAGGGGGAAAAAAAGATGGTTAGCATAAAAGTTTAGGGAACTATGGTAAAAAAAATAAAGTCACAGCAATTATTTGCTTATTCTTGTCATCAGTATGAATAGAATTTACTGACAAGAACAACATGAAAATGTCATAACAAAGCAATAAACCTTGATTTCCTGCCCCACTCCAGCTCATGATAATGGACTGGCAGTGGGGTTGTTATTTAACAACAGTCATGGTGTATTATCTTTAAACAGGATGTGCAATTTTTGGCCTCCCCTCCTTCCTTCAGAATATCTAAGGGGCAAAAACTCAGTAGAGAAATACCCCAAGGACTACTTCTAAGGACGTCAATTTGAAATAGCCTGGTTATTTTATCCTTAAGTGTATGACTTTTGTGTATACTGTTGCTAAGAGTTTGTGAAAATTTTCAGCTGTTCCTTTTTAGTGAGTTTTGAATGTGAGAGTGTACTGTGGAGGTAGCTGCTGCTGCCGCTAAGTCGCTTAAGTCGTGTCCAACTCTGCGAGACCCCATAGATGGTGGCCCACCAGGCTCTGCCATCCCTGGGATTCTCCAGGCAGGAACACTGGAATGAGTAGCCATTTCCTTCTCCAAAGCATGAAAGTGAAAAGTGAAAGAGAAGTCGCTCAGTTGTGTCCGACTCTTAGCGACCCCATGGCTCCTCCATCCGTGGGATTTTCCAGGCAGAGTACTAGAGTGGGTTGCCATTGCCTTCTCCACTGAGGAGGTAGACAGATGCATCAAATTGTTCATAGTCTAGTGGGGAAAACACAAAAGCCCAGGAGGGAAGATGGGAACATCTTATGTCTAGTACCTTTCAGGTTTCAGCCTTTTCTGTGTCTTAGCAAATTGGAATGTGATATTGAAGGCTCTGGACATGTATTCCCTGAATACAATTCCCAGGGCTTAAGGGAAGCTAATACATGAGGTAAAGGCTACCCTGGTGGCTCAGTGGTAAAGAATCTGCCTGCCAGTGATTTTTTTGTAAAACTAGAATATACCAGTTCAGTTCAGTTCAGTTCAGTTGCTCAGTCGTGTCCGACTCTTTGAACCCCATGAATTGCAGTACGCTAGGCCTTCCTGTCCATCACCAACTCCCGGAGTTCACTCAAACTCACATCCATCGAGTCAGTGATGCCATCCAGCCATCTCATCCTCTGCTGTCCCCTTCTCCTCCTGCCTCCAATCCCTCCCAGCATCAGAGTCTTTTCCAATGAGTCAACTCTTCGCATGAGGTGGCCAAAGTATTGGAGTTTCAGCCTTAGCATCAATCCTTCCAAAGAACACCCAGAACTGATCTCCTCTAGAATGGACTGGTTGGATCTCTTTGCAGTCCAAGGGACTCTCAAGAGTCTTCTCCAACACCACAGTTCAAAAGCATCAATTCTTCAGCGCTGGGCTTTCTTCACAGTCTAACTTTCACATCCATACATGATTACTGGAAAAACCATAGCCTTGACTAGACGGACCTTTGTTGGCAAAGTAATGTTTCTGCTTTTGAATACGCTGTCTAGGTTGGTCATAACTTTTCTTCCAAGGAGTAAGCGTTTTTTAATTTCATGGCTGCAGTCACCATCTGCAGTGATTTTGGAGCCCAAAAAATTAAAGTCTGACACTGTTTCCACCGTTTCCCCATCTATTTCCCATGAAGTGATGGGACCAGATGCCATGATCTTCGTTTTCTGAAGATCTCCACTTTCACTTTCATCAAGAAGCTCTTTAGTTCCTCTTCACTTTCTGCCATAAGGGTGGTGTCATCTGCGTACCTGAGGTTATTGATATTTCTCCCGGCAATCTTGATTCCAGCTTATGTTTCATCCAGCCCAGCATTTCTCATGATGTACTCTACGTATAAGTTAAATAAGCAGGGTGACAATATACGGCCTTACCGTACTCCTTTTCCTATTTGGAACCAGTCTGTTGTTCCATGTCCAGTTCTAACTGTTGCTTCCTCACCTGCATATAGGTTTCTTAAGAGGCAGATCAGGTGGTCTGGTATTCCCATCTCTTGAAGAATTTTCCAGTTTATTGTGATCCACACAGTCAAAGCCTTTGGCATAGTCCATAAAGCAGAAATAGATGTTTTTCTGGAACTCTCTTGCTTTTTCGATGATCCAGGAGATGTTGGCAATTTGATCTCTGGTTCCTCTGCCTTTTCTAAAACCAGGTTGAACATCTGGAAATTCACGGTTCACATGTTGCTGAAGCCTGGCTTGGAGAATTTTGAGCATTACTTTACTAGCGTGTGAGATGAGTGTAATTGTGCGGTAATTTGAGCATTCTTTTGCATTGCCTTTCTTTGGGATTGGAATGACAACTGACTTTTTCCAGTCCTGTGGCCACTGCTGAATTTTCCAAATTTGCTGGCATATTGAGTGCAGCACTTTCACAGCATCATCTTTCAGGATTTGAAATAGCTCCACTGGAATTCCATTACCTCTACTAGCTTTGTTCCTAGTGATGCTTTCTAAGGCCCACTTGACTTCACATTCCAGGATGTCTGGCTCTAGGTGAGTGATCACACCATTGTGATTATCTTGGTCGTGAAGATCTTTTCTGTACATTTCTTCTGTGTATACTTGCCACCTCTTCTTAATATCTTCTGCTTCTGTTAGGTCCATACCATTTCTCTCCTATATTGAGCCCATCTTTGCATGAAGTGTTCCCTTGGTATCTCTAATTTTCTTGAAGAGATCTTTAGGCTTTCCCATTCTGTTGTTTTCCTCTATTTCTTTGCATTGATCGCTGAGGAAGGCTTTCTTATCTCTCCTTGCTATTCTCTGGAACTCTGCATTCAGATGGGAATATCTTTCCTTTTCTCCTTTGCTTTTCACTTCTCTTCTTTTCACAGCTATTTTTAAGTCCTCCCCAGACAGCCATTTTGCTTTTTTTGCATTTCTTTTCCATGAGGATGGTCTTGATCCCTGTCTCCTGTACAATGTCACGAACCTCCATCCATAGTTCATCAGGCACTCTGTCTATCAGATCTAGTCCCTTAAATCTATTTCTCACTTCTACTGTATAATTATAAGGAATTTGATTTAGGTCATACATGAATAGTAAAATTGATGCTTTTGAACTGTGGTGTTGAAGGAGACTCTTGAGAGTCCCTTGGACTGCAAGGAGATCCAACTAGTCCATTCTGAAGGAGATCAGCCCTGGGATTTCTTTGGGAGGAATGATGCTAAAGCTGAAACTCCAGTACTTGGCCACCTCATGTGAAGAGTCGACTCATTGTAAAGACTCTGATGCTGGGAGGGATTGGGGGCAGGAGAAGGGGACGACTGAAGATGAGATGGCTGGATGGCATCACAGACTCAATGGACGTGAGTCTGAGTGAACTCCGGGAGTTGGTGATGGACAGGGAGGCCTCACTTGCTGCAGTTCATGGGGTCACAAAGAGTTGGACACGACTGAGCGATTGAACTGAACTGAACTGAACTAAATGGTATATAGTGCTTGTAAATGTACTAAGAATATAGTGCAGTCACAGATTTTTTACCAAAACCTTTGTCTGTCACTACATTGAGGTTCCTATAAAACTTTTCAACAAACCCTCAAGGATGGATCAGTTCAAACATTGTTTTTATTTGTCTTTACCTCTTATGGTACTGATCACATAATTTAGGTACTACACCTCCACAGTTATTCTTTTCATTCGAACCCTAATCTGATGATCAGTTCCCTCATCTCTCCCCTTTGTAGCAATTTTGAACCTTCATAGCTTTCCACAAGCCTGTATTTCTGTCTCTTAATGGATTGATTGTCTCCTTTAGAGAGAAAATAGAAATTACCAAGTAGGTCCTTTCTCAATTTTCTCTTAGAATGTATGTCACATCAATATTCTTCCATATCTTTTTATCACCGATTAGTCCTTTTTCCTATTGAAACTCTAATCTCTATCTTTTCTCTGGATGCTGAATCCTATATTCTTCCTATCGCCAAAGGTAATTTTGCATTTCAGTATATAATGTTCATGTTTATAAAGCTCAATATTGTTAGGATAATAGTTCTCAAAATGATACAGAGATTCAATGTATACCAAACAAAACCCTAGTCAGCTTTAGTGAAAAATGACAAACTGACAATGAAGATTCAAATGGACAAATATAGCTCAAATATATAGGACTCTTAAAACAAACAAAGCTGTAAAGTTTGAAGAACTTAAAAATTACAGTGATTAAACCATTGTAGTGCTGGAGGAAATGAAAGATGACATGAATGAAGAACAGGAAGTACAATGTAGACCAAACTATATGATCACTTGATTTATGATTTATAGCAACACTAACACTGCAGTGCAGTGGAGGAAAATAACAACTTTTAATAAATATATTGGATTGGTTAGATATGTGGAAAAGGATGAATCTTAAACTCTTTCTCACCTAATACAAACATTATATTAGATTGTAGATGCAAAAGTAAAGCAGGAAATATTTTAGAAATAAAGATGGGAGGCTATCTTTATGACCTTTTGGGTAGCCAAATATTAAAAAAAATAAGATAAAAAAGAATTAACATAAAGGTAATAGTGACCAATTGAATTATTTTAAAATCCAGAATTTGTGGACATCAAAAGACACCAATAGAAGTACAAAAGCAGCATACAGAAATAGATGAAGATATTTTATTATGAAATAAATAATCAATTTTGATAGTATTACTGTATGATAAATTTTGGATTCTCATTAAATATTTTATTATTCTGGAAACTATGTATTAAGTATCTACTAAATGCCCAGGATTCTGTTCACTGGGATCTTTAAAAACATTATTTCATTTATTCTTCACCACAATCATACAAAGTATGTGGTAATATATTTATAAAGAAAATGACTCAGCAATTTAGTGACTTGCTCATAATCTCATTTCTAATCGGAGACAGAGATGTGACTTAAAGAATCCAAAGTCCAAATTCTGTCTAGGTTGGCTTTATTCAGTATTTAGATACATACATATTTTAGGTTGTGTATCTTAAGTTTTGAGTAGAAAGAGATTTGAGTATCATATTTATACCATAGAACCCTTCAGTGGGTTCTTGAATTTGGAGAATCTAACTGCTAAGCAAGCTTGAGGCATTGCTGAAGGGAAAGCAGAAGAGGAACGGAAAACTTCAGTGCCAAAGAAGAAAAGATAATCCAGAAAAAGTCCTGTATAAGGATACAGGAAAAAAACGGGCAGGCATTATGTAGCCCAGAAACAGAAGAGAGGTATTTCTGTGTAATGGAAAGACTGTATTGGCCTAGGTATATGCAGAAATGTGTCCAATAAATAGCTCTGCTAGGGTCTCTCCAGGGCAAACCTGGAAATGTCCCATGATCCATCTGCTGCTGTGTTTCTCTCCCTATAAAATGAAAGAAATGAACCAAAGTGTCTCAAATATTCATCTCTGGTACTAAATGAATCTCTCTGTGTATCTACCAAGTGCTATGCATAGGGCAAAGAACACACACAGGCTTTACAAAGGGAATACCAAATTGTCTACAACTAATGTTTTTCTTTTCTATTTATTTTTCAAAATTATTGGTTAGTCACATTTGAATCAATGCTTTAAATAATTGAATTTGTTTAAATCACAATGCTTTTTTTTTTTCTGTAAATTTTAGGTTTTTATTTCTACCAGGGACACATTCCTTATTAAATTGTAGTGAGCTCAGTCTTATCAGGAGAATAACATTGATTTGGTTTCCCACATGACTACCTTGGTATTATAATTTTAACATATATTTCTTTCACACATAGCTTTCCACATGGGTTTCTTTTATGTAAATAAATACAACTGTGAAAATCTCTGGGAATAAATATTTTAAATACACTCAGTTGTTGCGGAGCAGCCAAAATCCTATAGAGGGCAGTATGGTT
This sequence comes from Oryx dammah, assembly GCF_014754425.2. Lineage (NCBI taxonomy): Eukaryota > Metazoa > Chordata > Mammalia > Artiodactyla > Bovidae > Oryx > Oryx dammah. Next base: position 80,296,324 of record NW_024070186.1, on the reverse strand, counting down.
TTAGCTGAATCAGTATTAAATCCTATTTCATTGTAAAAAATGTAATTACTCTTTAAAAAAATAAGGGTGGATTCATGTCATTGTATGGCAAAACCAATACAGAATTGTAAAGTAAAATAAAAAATAAATTAATTAAAAAAAATAATAAATTTTTAAAAATAAATAAATAAATAGCCTATGTAAAAATTATCAGAAAAAAAAAAAAAGAGTAAAGGACAGAGAATATATGATTTTAAAATAATATATAGCCATTATAAAATTTTATGACTAAAATAACTTTTAAATAACCAGTTATCCCTAAGTTTAGATAAAACTGCTAAGTCACTTCAGTCGTGTCAGACTCTATGTGACCCCATTCACGGCAACTCACCAGGCTCTTCCATTCATGGGATTTTCCAGGCAAGAGTACTGGAGTGGGGTGCCATTGATGTTTATGTATACTGCATAATTACTATCAGTTATATAGTTTCTTTTCCTTCTTTTGATGTCATATTTAAAGTTTTTCTAGTGTTGTTGAATTCTGTGTATGTTATTTTTGATGCATGGTCAAAATCCCTTCCTAAGGATATATGTTAATTTAAACCATTTAGCTCTTGACTGAACTTTGGGTAAATTTTATATTTTCACAATTAATGTGAAATTCATATTTTCATTTAAATTTATCTTACTTTCTGAATATTTATTTATAACATGTTCTTAAACTAGAATTAATAAGTAAAAATTTATTAACATGTAAATATTCTTTACATTTATCACCAAGAAGTGCTTTACAGAAATGTTATACCAGTTAACACTTGTGTGATTTGACAACATGTAATTTTACTTTTACTAGGAAAAATAATATCTCACTTTATTCATAATAATAAAAAGGTTTGGTATGAATAATAGTTCAGAAGTAAACATTCTAAATTATTTCAGTAAAATCTAGGAATAGGTAGTAGGCAAATCGAGTGTAAAAGCATTTTAAAGATCTCCTAAGAGGGGCAAACGAGAATAAATTTGAGGGAAGTGAAGATATTTTTTAAGTATTATCTCACTGAAATGGAAAGAATAAATGAGGAAACATAATGCTTTCTTGAGGTAAATCACTGAGCTGGTGACAGTCTATATCACTAGAGTTTCACAGCTTTGTCTAGACTCAGTCCACCTGGTTTGAAAAACACTGGTTCCACCACGTACCAGTGTGACATTGAATAAGTGGCTGAAATCCTCAGTAGTTAGATATGATAATTATGTCTACCCTAGAGGATCATGTCTACCTCTAGTCATGAGGACAGAAATAGATAATATAGGTTATTACAGATTATAATCATAGATAATACAGACTATTAACACTTAGAACAGGCACATAGTATACGCTCAGTAAATATTTACAAGAGTCAGAGTGAAAACAAAGTAATGAAAATCTGAAAGTGAATGAGACAGAAAAGAGATAGCAATATTAATGTCAGAAAGTAGACCTTATGATTGAAAGCACTAAACAGTGTATAAGGTAGATTGATATGTATTAATAAAGGACACATTTTGTGAAGAAGATATACAGGCATAGATCTTTGTAGCACAAACAATACAGGAGCTAAATACATAAAAAGTTACATATTAGAATATCAGCAACTTGATGAAAATAAAATTACAATTTCATTAAAAACCTTTAATAGATCTCTTTTGAAATTTGAGTAAAGCTAAGTACTTCCTGAACATTAACTGATTTAATACTCATCATAATTACCTTGTGATGTGGACACAGTTTTAATCTTCATTGCAACTAAGGAAAAGCACAAAAGATAAATCAAAATTTTTCTTTTTATAGATGTCCAATAAAAATGATGGTGGTGATGATTTAGTTATTTGCTCATTCTTGTCCAACTCTTGCAACCCCATGGACTGTAACCTGCCAGACTCTTCTGTCCATGGGATTCTCCAGGCAAGAATACCGGAGTGGGTTGCCATTTCCTTCTCCAGAGGATCTTCCTGACCTGGGGATTGAACCTGGGTCTCCCAAATTCAAGGCAGACATTTTACCATCTAAGCCACCAGGGAAGCCCAATAAAAATGATAACTCTCTCATAAACTTGATTAAGGACAAAAGAATGGGAATAAAATATATAAGATTAGAGCTGACAAGACTAAACTGAAGAGGATATGAAAAGAATAATAAAATGTTATGATATGTAATTCTATGGTAACAGCTTTGAAAACCTAAAAAGTTGATTTGGGGCAAAATATATAATTATTACTAATGAATGAAAAATAAGTGAAAATTTTACATAGTTACTTATAATTGAAAAATATTGAATGGCTGGATAGATTCATAGGTGATTTCTATCAAATATTTAAATTGCAGATACTTCAAGTATATTACAGTAATATGGAAACTATTAGAAAATCTATAGATATGAAAATAAATGTGATAAAATTTAGTTGTCCGTTTAGTTGTGATAAAATTTAGTTGTCTAATGCTAGTAATAAGAATAAAACCAGAAAGAAAAGAAAGTACTAAACTTAATATTTGACTACTCAAGTAAAACAGCATATTGTTATAAATAGTAAAGCTTTAAAGTAATTATATTTAAGGTCTAGACTGGATAAGGAGGTTTGCTTTTGTCTTTAGTTTTCAATGTTTTCTGGAATGTAAAGAAAACAAGAGAGTAAGGGAAAATGAATCTTATTAATATTGGAAAAAAAAAGAGTTTCACTTCTTTCTGCTGATATGATTGTATCCATCCCTGGATGTTCTAGAAAAATCTATTAAAATTAATATATGAGTTTGTAAGGAATGTGAGTATAAATAGATGCAAAAAATAGTTTTCTCTTTTGCTCTGAAGCATATAGAAGTGGAAAGAGGAAAATAAAACCTCATTGATAATAGCACACACACACAGCTGAAAATGCTTAGAAACTAAGAGTGGAGTAGGAGCTATATTATATATATAAATATATATTTGAAGTATATATGAAATTGTGTATTAAATATGTGAAAGTGAAGTCACTCAGTTGTGTCTGACTTTTTGCCACCCCACGGACTGTAGCCTACCAGGCTCCTCCATCCATGGAATTTTGCAAGCAAGAGTACTGGAGTGGGTTGCCATTTCCTTCTCCAGGGGATCTTCCCAACCCAGTGATCAAACCTGGGTCTCCTACATTGCAGGCAGACACTTTACTGTCTGAGCCACTAGAGAAGCCCATGATATATATAGATATATAGATATAAATATCTAAATATTATATATATATCTAGAGCCACCAGGGAAGCCCATGAAATATATATATATATATATATATATATATATATAAAATCTTTTGAGTAGGATGAAATATTCTCAGCAAACAGAATTAGCTGTATGCTGCTAGTTAAAATGTGAAGTATTATAGGCAATATTAAAAGAAGTATCTAGCAGTATCTATTAAAGTAATAAGACCTTTGACCCAGCAAATACTCTCCTGGGAATCTATCTTTGAGAAATAAGTTGCCACTACATCTAGATATATGCATTGAGAAAGTTTATTATGTAATATTTATAGCAACAAAATATGAAAATAATCTAAATTTCCACTGAGAGAAATTATTGTATATATTACATAGCCAGTGTATTATGTTATGGCCAATAAACCTTTTAAAATTATTTTACTTGGTTTCTATTAAAATCAGTTTACTTGGTTTCTACAAGGAATCATTGAATGAGAAAAATATATAGATGAATCTATATCTCTTCCCATTCTTCTGTAAAATGATGTCAAAATGTAAAATAATGTTAAAAATAGTCCTACATGGCATATGTGGATGTAATGTCTATACATGTTTACATACACTTAATAACATGGGCATGGATAAACTACTTATGTGGGATATGTTGGTAGGAGTCAGTGTCCAGGATGGGGAAAAACAATTGATCACTATGGCTTCTTAACAACCCCAAAACTTAGTGGCTTAAAGCAGTGATTCTTAACTGGGGATGATTTTGCCTACCAAGAGGCATGTTTATGTTTTGATTGTCATGACTTGAGAAGGGGTTGCTGCTGACAGGGATGATGTTAAGGATCTTTCTGATGCACGGGGCAGCTCTCCACAGCAAAGAATTGTCCAGCATATCAGTAGGACAAAGCTGAGAAATCCTGGCTTAAAGAAATAACAATATTTATTTGGCTCATGAATTTGCAGTTTGGTCCAGGAAGAACTGAATAAGAGGAGCTCGTTTCTACTCTAGCCAGTGTCAGGCTAGAAGGCCAGGCTGAAATCACACGAAAACCCTCTCACTTAATATGGTTTGGTTTTGTTGTTGACTGTGGGCTGAGACCCTAGATAGTCAACAGGCCTGCGGGCACCCAACCTTTCTCGTAACAGTGTGGCTAGGTTCCAGGGAGAGAGAGATAGAGAAATAGAAACAGGGAGAGATACACACACACACACAGACACACACACAGAAACCATATTATCTTATGTTGTTTATTTGGTTCAGGTAGTTCAAGGAACCTAGCAGTTTCAAGAGGAAGCAAACTAGACTCTAGACACCACCTCCTGACAGGAGTGCAAAGTTCTAAAAGCACATGTACAGATGGAAATACTGTATTGTCCACTTTTGAAAGTTATAATTTGCCACACAACAACAATGAAAGATACACATTTAAAAAATTACTTCTGTAAAATTATCTATAAGTGTGTGTGGGTATTTTAGCATTCTTGGTAAAGTTAACAATTTTACATGTCAGTAAGCATTTGCTATTATCTTCTATGAATAAAATCCATTGCACATTTTTTCTATTGTTAAGTTTAGAGTTTCCTTATTTACTTGTATATGTTCTTTATTATTAACTGTTCTCCACCTCTTTCCATAAAACACTTAAACTCCTTAAAAGAATAGAAAAAAAAAACATGAAGTTGGCATAGAAAAAATAGGAGAGACAGAAGAAATTAAGAAAATGCAAGGACATCAAACAAGAACCAAATGAGGGTAAAAATTAGTGCCATAAAAACCTTTATCTTCATATAGGCTCTACACTTACACAGCAACACAAGGAAGAGGGAAACTTAAACCAACTCTCCATGTACACATTTATTTTGACATAAATAACAGGTTTAGTCAGGGAATTGTGGGGGAAACACAAGAAAATAATACAATATTTAATGAATTACAACGATTTCAATGACAAACCACAATTACACAATACAGACAGTCCCTGACCCACTTACGATGGTGTGAAAATTATATACACTAGTGGAAACCATACTTTGACTTTTGAATTTCAGTCTTTTCCCAGGCTGACAATATATGGTACAATATTCTCTTTGATGCTGGCCAGTGGCAGTGAGGGTAAACACTAGGGTGAGGCGGCACTAGTGGTGAAGAACATGCCTGCCAATGCGGGAGATGCAAGAGACACTGGTTTGATTTCTGGGTCCAGAAGATCCCCTGGAGGAGGAAATGGCAACCCACTCCAGTGTTCTTGTCTGGAGAATCCCATGTAAGCTAATATAAGTGTGCTGAGGACTTTTAAGTTAGACCAGGCTACCTATGATGTTTGGTAGGTGAGGGGTATTAAATACATTTTCAACTTAATATTTTCAACCTAGCGTTTATCAGGATGTAACACCATTTTAAGTTAAGGAATATCTGTGTACAATAAGAAAAATAAACCTTTGAAATATTGCATGTCTGTTCTCTTTTATGTAATTTCATATACCTACTTGTGTAATGGGGCTTCTCAGATGGCGCTAGTGGTCAAAAACCTGCTTGCCAATCAGGAGACATAAGAGATGTGGGTTTGATCCTTGGGTGGTAGATCCCCTGGAGGAGGAACTGGCAACCCACTCCAGTGGTCTTGCCTGGAGAATCCAATGGACAGAGGAGCCTGGTGGGCTATCATTCATAGGGTCACAAAGAGTCAGACATGACTGAAGCGACTTGGCAGCAGCTACATATACATAATGGGATATTTTTCAGCCATAAAAAAGAAAGAAATCTTGCCATTCGCAACATTATGGAGGAACCTTGAGGGCATCATATTCAATGAAATGTCAGCAAGAAAAAGTCAAATACTGTATAATCTCACTTTTATAATATAGAATCTAAAACAAACAAACAAAGTGAAAATTAATAAATACAGAGAACAGATTGGTAGTTACCAGAGATAGATGTGGGGAAATGGGCTAAATGGTTGAATGTATTCAACAGGTACAAACTTCAAATGATAAAACAAATAAATCACGGGGATGTAATGTACAGCATGGTGACTGTAGTTCATTACACTGTTGCATATTTAAAAGTTGATAATAGAAGAAATCTGTAAAAAGTTTGCAGTTATGCTTAAAAAGCCCTCCTGCAACCAGAGTTTGGATTAGTATTAAGAATATGATAGCATTTTATATTACAACTGAATAATGATGCTTAAACAAATGGCATATGTGGCTAGTACAGCTGTAATTTAATTTCAGAGGACTATGTTTTTCTCACAATATTTAGAATACCTAAAGAAGGCCATTAGAATAACTTTTTAACCATTCTAAACTGTAAAATAAAAGCTCCATAGCTCAAGATCTCAAATTGAAAAATGTGACTGCCTCTTACACATTGAAGAATTATTATAATCACTGATCATTTATTTAAAAACAACACTGATTAGTAGCAAGATTGGGTGGAAATTTTTAGATTCAGTTTCTGGTTCTAGTTTTGCACTTAACAAGTGGTCTTAGGAAGCTCCAGAACCCTTCTGGATGTTCCTCAGGAGATAAGAGAACAGATGCAATTACATCTAAAGCATCTTTCTATTTTAAAAATTATAAATCCAGAGATTTAAAGTTTTAGGCACAATCCAAGATCAAGAAAAATAATGTTTTGGTTTTGTTTTTACAGGAGAACTTGTTCTGCCCAAGGGTATAGGTACATGAATTGCCCAGGTGTAACTGGTTGGAGGAAGGGCCTCCATTTTATACAATCCTGAATTTGGAAGACCCTTATTGTATCCAACAACTGGTGTTTTGGAAACAAATGTCACTTTACTCATCTAGTTAGACCCTCAATAACTTCCCACTACTCTTAAGATAGAGCTTGATGCCTTCATGACCTTTTCTCATATACTTCCACAGCCCCATTACTCATCACTTTGGTTCAGAATATGTGTTTCAGTACCTTTGCATGTGCTTTTTACCTTCCTTGTATTATATTTCCCTCTCCTCCACCTGTTCAACTCCAACTCTTCCTTCAAATCTTTGCTAAAATGTTATTTCCTCAAGAAAATATATCTTGACACCTCAGTCTACTACCAGCTTTCTTCTTCCAGGTAAATAAGTTAGGACACAGGTACAACATTCCCACACCCTGTAATTCCCCTTTTATTGCACTTAGCCACAGTTTCAATTTAGGCAAATATATCCTTGGAAGAAAAGTTATGACCAACCTAGATAGCATATGGAAAAGCAGAAACATTACTTTGCCAACAAAGGTCTGTCTAGTCAAGGCTATGGTTTTTCCAGTGGTCATGTATGGATGTGAGAGTTGGACTGTGAAGAAGGCTGAGAGCCGAAGAATTGACACTTCTGAACTGTGGTGTTGGAGAAGACTCGTGAGAGTCCCTTGGACTGCAAGGAGATCCAACCAGTCCATTCTGAAGGAGATCAGCCTTTGGAGATCAGTTCTTTGGAGGGAATGATGCTAAAGCTGAAACTCCAGTACTTTGGCCACCTCATGCGAAGAGTTGACTCATTGGAAAAGACTCTGATGCTGGGAGGGATTGGGGGCAGGAGGAGAGGGGACAACAGAGGATGAGATGGCTGGATGGCATCACTGACTTGATGGACGTGAGTCTGAGTGAACTCCAGGAGTTGGTGATGGACAGGGAGGCCTGGCGTGCTGCGATTCATGGGGTCGCAAAGAGTCGGACACGACTAAGCGACTGAACTGAACTGAACTGATGCACAGTGTTTACCTCCTAGAGCAGAAACATCATTAAGGCAGAGATTATTATCCCCATTACATATATAAAACAGAAGAAAATGGAAGAACTCACTTACTTTTTGAATGAATGCCTACTGCATTCACTAAATAATCTTTCTGTTTTCTGCCTTTGATGGAATACCTCTGGGGATGAAGCACCCACTATTGCTTAAGGAAAAAAGAAAATTATTTCTGTTTTGATAGCTCTTTTAAAAAGTATCTTCAACTATTGAAACTGAATCTATGTCCTGTAATTTCTACCTCATTTCTCTTTTGGCCTCTGACTTCATGTAGAATGAATGATTCTTGAGTCTCATCAAATTTGTAGGACTTTCTCTGTTCTGTAAATGTATTTTCAGCTAGAATATAGTTCAAATTTTCAATGCAAAATGAATATAGAACCTGATATCTGCAGCAAAATGACTAAATAAAGGAGATCAAAAGATGAAAGGTCATCTTTTGTTTCACCAAGAGCAAAAAGTAAAATACTTACTTAACTTGTGATTTCTTTAGCCTCAAGAAACCAAAGGATTTAGTAAACCTATTTTCACATTCTCCTTCTTTTCTGATTGTCACTTTTTGATCCATTTTCTTCTTATTGGCTTTTATTTATTTATTAAATTTTATAATTTATTAAGATATCATCACCTACTTTCAGTTAGGTTCAGTTCAGTTCATCAGTCATGTTTGACTCTTTACAACCCATGGACTGTAGCACATGAGGCTTCCCTGTTCATCACCAACTCCCAGAGTTTACTCAAACTCATGTCCATTGAGTTAGTGATGCCATCCACCATCTCATCCTCTATCGTCCCCTTCTCCTCCCACCTTCAATCTTTCCCAGCATCAGGGTCTTTTCAAATGAGTCGGTTCTTCGCATCAAGTGGCCAAAGTATTGGAGTTTGAGCTTCAGCATCAGTCCTTCCAATAAATATTCAGGATTGATTTCCTTTAGTATGGATTATTTGGATCTCCTTGCTGTCCAAGTGACTCTGAAGAGTCTTCTCCAACACCACAGTTCAAAAGCATCAATTCCTCAGCACTCAGCTTTCTTTATAGTCCAACTCTCACATCCATACATGACTACTGGAAAAACCATAGCTTTGACTAGCCGGACCTTTGCTGGCAAAGTAATGTCTCTGCTTTTTAATATGCTGTCTAGGTTCGTCATAACTTTTCTTCCAAGGAGTAAGTGTCTTTTAATTTCATGGCTGCAGTCACCATCTGCAGTGATTTTGGAGCCCCCAGAAATAAAGTCTGTCACTGTTTCCATTGTTTCCAAGTGATGGGACCAGATGCCATGATCCTACTTTTCTGAATGTTGAGTTTTAAGCCAACTTTTTCACTCTCCTCTTTCACTTTCATCAAGAGGCTCTTTAGTTCTTCTTCACTATCTGCCAAAAGTGTGGTGTCATTTGCATATCTGAGGTTATTGATATTTCTCCCAGCAATCTTGATTCTAATCTTTGATACCTACTTTAACTGTGTGCATTTCATTTTTCTCAAAAGTCTTAAGTTCCCAAATCAAAGCAGCAATGTGAGAAGGAAGCTCAGCCTCAGTTCAGTTCAGTTCAGTTGCTCAGTTGTGTCTGACTCTTTGTGACCCCATGGACTGCAGCATGCCAGGGCTCCCAGTCCATCACCAACTCCCAGAGTTTACTCAAACTCATGCCCACTGAGACAGTGATGCCATCCAACAAATTCATCCTCTGTTGTCCCCTTCTCCTCCCACCCTCAACCTTTCCCAGCATCAGGGTCTTTTCAAATGAGCCTGCTCTTCGCATCAGAGGGCCAAAGTTTTGGAGTTTTAGCTTCAGCATCAGTCCTTTCAATGAATATTCAGGACTGATTTCCTTTAGGAAATTAAAGCTCAGCCTGGTAACCTTTAATTTTCCCTTGAGCCCTGGTAAGTTATGACTTAGTATAACCTGACTCATTAAAGTCCTGCACTCCAAATTCTTAGTTTTCCTTAAAACTTAAACTTTTAAAACCTGAGATGGACTCAATATATCCTCACACTAAGTATACTTCTTTCACTTACTATGACTCGTTCTCAGGATGTGTAGGGGCCCTGAGATTGAAGGAAAAGATGCTAAGGAATGGGGATTAGCAGTGACCCTTCCCTACAACCAACATTTTCACCCACTGCCACCCTCTTGCCATATTCCAAATCACCCTTGGTTCCAATGGAAGTTCAACGAAATCGCGGCAAAACTCTTAATCTCTATTCTCTATCCCTGTAAAGATATGCATGGAAATTAATTACAAAGATTCTTAATCTCAAAATACTCTTAAATTATAAATTCTCATCATTGGAAATAATTTTAAGGAGCATATCTTCTTAGTATTACCAGGGTATGAATGAAAATCTGAGATTACTGGTAATCTGGCCCTTCTTTGAATTTTTCTAATGACCAAGACCTCACTGCTCACAAAGTATCTAGTTCTATCTTTACATAGTACTGAGTGTTAGAATGTCTTTCTTTTTTAAACTGAAATCTGCTAACTTATTAACTATACCTATTGGCACTAGTTCTATTTAATCCCTTTAATATTTTGTTTTCATGTAAAGATTATAATAATTTATTTTCTTCTTTTATATATTTAAGAAAGATCCAAACCCTCTTGTATTTTGTGATGTTTTATTTTAGTATCAGAGCCTCACTAAATCTTTGTAAATTTTGGCATTTTGGAGCAATGTAGTATAAATAAATAAAGTGCCTATTTTGTTGTAAAGCATTTTTGTCCTCTCTGTAGACTTGTACGGGTTTTAAAATAGCTTTGAAGCTGTGGAAAGAAAAGAAATAAAGAATCTTTCTGCCCCCACTTCTTCCTTCATACTACAAATTTGGATTCAAATAAAAACATGTGAAATACTTATTTTAATCAGTACACTCACAGATATTATCTATTACTACTGTTAAAGTTGCTTTCATTTTAAATATGATGTTATACCACAAAAAATTATCACTAGTGATTTTCCCCTTACTTTTTCAATTGTATGAATATACTTGTATTATCCTAATAGTTAACATAATTCTGTTTGTCCATGTCTATAACACTTTTCCAAAAATATTTTCTATGAATACATAGTCCATGCTATGAACATACATGGACTCGATTTATTGAAAGTCCTTTCAAAAGCGATTTATTGAAAGAGTCTCTTATTGGACATTTAGAACGTTTTTACAGTATTTATTATATGATAATCAAAGTGGTATATTTTGTTCGAATTTGTTATTTTTATAAATTGATCATTTTGTGCTGCTTATCTAAAAGATATGGATATTTTATTTATTTTTATTTTTTTATATTTATTCATTTATTTGGCTGCACCAGGTCTTAGTTGCAGCATGTGGGATCTAATTCCCTGATCGTGGATTGAACCTGGGCACCCTGCATTGGGAGCTCAGAGTCTTAATCCCTGGACAATCAGGGAAGTCCCAATATGAATATTTTAAAGTTCTTAAAATATACATATATGGTTGATTTCATATAATTTTTTTCTGATTACTTATGCTTTATTAAAAAGCATAGAATTTGTGTGTGTGTAGCCTATGTATGTGTGGCAGTAAATAACGATCCTTTCTTTCTTTCTTGAACTAAAAACAAGCTATAGACATAAAAAGGCAGGTATGTGAAATAAAAGTTACCTTTATCAGTTGAAAAAAAGAAGCTTGATTGTCAAATATGACTTAATATTTGTAGTTTTAATAGGCTTCCTAGTAGTTATTTGCCCTATCATGGTGACACTGACCAGCCACACACAGTTCCAATTGGGATGGAACCCTCCCTTCTTCCTTTCCTCAGAGGAAGCAGAAATAGTGTGTGTTATGTAGATGCTGACACAAATGTGGGTAATTCATTTCCTTTCCTTTCTCCATCAGCACCTTTTTCACTTCACTCTGTAAGTATTTCAAGGCAATGGGCTTCATTGATTCTGTCAGATACATGCATATATATATATAAGCAAACATATAAACATGTACATTTATATACATGTAAATATATACATACTAAAGAATACTCAAAGAATGATTGCTAGCAATTTTTTAAAAAAAGACAAAAGTTTTGCAATATACAACTTGAGTTCTTACCAGTTGTGTTCTTGGATGATAAACTATATTTTTTAAGAGCTTAGTCAGTTCACTTGTTTGTGTTATGATACCCTCTCACCTTTAAATGAAGCTTTGGAAACTTATTGTGTCCAAGATTATTAGCTATAGTTTGTTCATGCAGTGCTAATACTGCTGCTCCAGAGGCAGACAGCACAAAGCTTTCTGTTTGGAGGAAGCAAAATCAGATTATTTGCACATCATGACCCTCTGTTTATACATTCACAGAGGATTTTGGAGTTTTACTTTATTGTTGTCATGGTACCGTATTCATAGTCTAATGCTTCTGCTTATTCATTTAAGTGTTATTTAGCATTATTAATTACATCACCAACTCAACAAATTTGAGTTTGAGCAAACTCCGGGAGATAGTGAAGGACAGGGATGCCTGGCATGTTGCAGTTCATGGGGTCACAGAGTTGGACACAACTTAGCGACCAAACAACAACGATTTCATTATTCTCTGTATTTTCCTCAGATTGTTTTTGAATGTATAAATGTTTCCACTAACTAGAGTTTGGCATTATGCTTTCATTTAATAATTTTTAAAAAGTGGAAAAAAGTTTGACTAGAGACACCCAAATCTGATTATTACAAATTTCAAAGTAAATTTCTTTGATTGTAAATAATGTGATTTTGCCACAAATTATTGGGTCAAAAAGAATTCAGCTAACATTTTCTGGAGTTTTATGGATTACAAAGATAGATGGGATTATAACTTCACTTAAGCTTAATATTTTATATCTAAACATATATTTTGTCTTCTTTTCATGAAAGATGTCATATTATTTCAGATTCTTCATTCCAGGGCAGAAGGAGTCTGGTCCTGGTTGTTCTGTTTTGCTATTACACACTGAACTAAACTTTTTGAAGAAACCAGTCAGTGATATCCTTATTTTTATTCTCATTAGTATAAAATTAGATGCCACAATCCATGCTAATGCACCTTTTAGTTCTTTAATGCCTAGTCAGCAATCCAGCCACTAACTTCAAGATCAAAAATCCGTAAGAGAGATTGAAGGAGCAGCAAAGATACTGAAGTCTAATTTATGAAACTACTAAGGTTCCTGAAGCAGAAATCCATTTTATTTCAGGTTAGAATTGGACCAGCATTTCTCTGATACATAATAACCATAATAATTTGCTATTTCCATAATTTACTAATGTGATTGGAGTGAAGCAATCATGGGTAGAGTTGCATTTGTTTTGTGTTGTTTAGGATTCCACATTTCTAATCTTTCTGTTCCTGTAAATAGCTTTCACCGCTCATGTATTTTTAGAGTAGTATTGAGATTGTTTTATTCCAATTTGACGAGAGAGGTTGTCAATGAGCACAGTACACCAAAGCACAGTGAGTTAAAGCCTTGGGAGACAGCATTGCCTCCAGGCCCCCTGACTTGACAGGGCCTGGGAGGAACGAGATATTTGTTCACAAATATTATTTTCTGAAGTGCTATGTTAGGTGAAAAATCAGAAAAAGCAACATTACAGAGTATAAAAGGGGTTTGCTTCACTTTACACAGTGAATACAGATTTGCATTCACTTGCTAGGTATCCTTCATTATGAAGTAAAGAGTGATATTTGAAAGATTTGTGAATATTATTATAGTATATGATGGTTCTTAATACAATCCAATGCAACTGAAAAATTAAGCAATCATTCAATGAGTCAATAAATAAAGCTCTAAATCTGGTTATAAAGCTATTATAATAAATTCTGGCTGAAACTTCCAATAAGATAGTGTCATATATCTCTATTCTCCTGCCCCCTCATTCTATATAGCTCTAATCTGAGTCAGGCCTGTATAGAACATTGCACTCTATAATTTGTCTTTTTTGGCTAATATCCTGATACTAACAGTTGACTTTCTTTTGTATACTCTTTGTTCATGTAGAGCTAGCTTTCGCCAGGGCATAAGTTATGCATGAGCTTCTCAGGTGGCTCAGTGGTTAAGGAATGTGCCTGCAATGCAGTAGACACAGGTTCTATCCCTGGGCGGGGGAAGATACCCTGGAGAAGGGCATAGTAACCCACTCCCATATTCTTGCCTGGAGAATCCCATGGACAAAGGAGCCTGGCAGACTACAGTCCATGGGGTCGCAAAGAGTCAAACATCGACTGAAGTGACTGAGCATGCACGCATGCAAGCTATTGCATATGTGATGGTTACTAGAAGCTATGCTGGGTAAGTGGTAGGTGAATGGAAGGCAAGATTCTGTCCATGTTGACATGATTGATTTCTGTGTATCATTCTGGAGGAGTAATATTCAACACTAAAACTAAATATGTCATGGTTCTCCACGCATGCTGAAATAAAACACGCAAATGTTAAATCCCCTACTGTAAATCAGTTACGGCATTGAATTTTCTCTAAGGGTTTTTTTTTTTTTTTTTTTTACCTATATGTGAAAGCAGGCACAGTATCTTTCTATTCCCTGGGACTTAGCTATGAAACCTATAGGGAAAGGTTATGTTTTAAAAAGGATTAAAAAAATTTTTTTATTATATATGCTACTGAATTAATTAAAGTGTTAGTCTGAATTCACTAATAAGGTAGTCAGATAAAGAGTCCTCCAGGGGTGAAATAAAAGAACATTCCATATGCCAATCTATTTATCTCCTTGGCGCCCACCTCTGATCATACTTTTTTTTTTTTTTTGCCTGAAGACTTGGTTTGTGTGTGGATCAAATTACCTTCTATTTTGTTATATTTTTACCCTGGCAGGAGGCAGTTATTAGCCACCTTCCTTTTAACACCATCCCTTCAGCCACTATACAAAAGGCAGTTTTAAATTGATCTTATTTTCCATTGAGGAAAAAAAACTCTACATGGGTTGCAGTCACTAAGGAAGGTGCCCCTTCTTCTTTCATACTTGTAAATAAAAAATGGCCAAAGGATTTCACATTACTGCTGAATTGATTCATGTTTTTTTTTTTTTTTTTCAAAAAATAATCTAACAAACAATAAGGCTTATATCTAAGCTGCTGCTGGTGCTGCTAAGTCGTTTCAGTCATGTCCGACTCTGTGCGACCCTATAGACGGCAGCCCACCAGGCTCCCCCATCCCTGGGATTCTCCAGGCAAGAACACTGGAGTGGGTTGCCATTTCCTTATCCAGTGCGTCAAAGTGAAAGTGTAGTTGCTCAGTCATGTCTGACTCTTAGCGACCCCATGGACTGCAGCCCACCAGGCTCCTCTGTCCATGGGATTTTCCAGGCAAGAGTACTGGCGTGGGGTGCCCTTGCCTTCTCCGATATCTAAGCAGTAGACCTTAAATAAAAATATGAGCTTAAATCAGAACTTAAGAATTGGGAAATTTTTTCTAGTAGTTGATGATTTCAGGAAATCTTTATCTTCTGATTTATATTAAACTGTCAATAGCTCTTCACTGTTTAAAGATTCTCTGCCATCATATACACTCCCACACCATTAAGCTAAAGTAGTTAAGGCTTTATGAAATATTTGTGTGCTGAAAATCCATCAAAAACTTAAAAAAAAAATTTCTACTCAAAAGACCCGAGAATTTTACAAATATATTTCATATTTTTATTTATTTTTAGTAGTCAAGGCACTACAGCTTATGTGTTCAAAGAGTTAATAATAGCTCCAAGTCATGATTTAGGCAGTGAATTAGGGATTTTTCAAGCCATTAGTAATCAGCTTTTTAACAAACCTCTCAAGTAGGTACTTTCTTAATTCACCAGAGGAGCTAACTGAGGATTTGGAGATCATAATATAGCCTCAGCTGACTCAGTCTCAGAGGATACAGCAGGAATTTGAATGCAAGTATATTTGGATGTAAACAAAGCTCTGCCCTTTATGTCATTCCATATTTGCTTAGGATTTCTCAGGTGATGCTAGTAGTGAAGAGCCCATCTGCCAGTGCAGGAGATTTAAGAGACACAGGTTCAGTTCCTGGGTCGGGAAGATCCCCTGTAGAAGGGTATGACAACCCACTCCAGTATCCTTGCTGAAGAATCCCATGAACAGAGGAGTTTGTTGAGCTATACCACACACACATGCTTGCTTGCTTAATGACCTATTTGTATCATTTTTCGAGTCAAGAAATTGTATCTTCCAAAGGCTTCCATGTCTTATTTATGATAGTTTCCCAAAGCAAAACAACTCCCTCCTCCTTTTTCTTGTCCCTGGTGCTCACTGCAAAGCTCATTAGGATCTTCTTTGCCATGAACAAGATCACTGATTCTTACCACCTGCTGCTGCTGCTGCTGCTGCTGCTGCTGCTGCTGCTGCTGCTGCTGCTGCTGCTAAGTTGCTTCGGTCATGTCCGACTCTGTGAGACCCCATAGACTGCAGCCCACTAGGCTCCTCTGTCCCTGGGATTCTCCAGGCAAGAATACAGGAGTGGGTTGCCATTTCCTTCTCCAATGCATGAAACTGAAAAGTGAACTGAAGTCGCTCAGTCATGCCTGACTCTTACCACCTAAATGGTGGTAATTTTAGTCTATTTTCCCCCTCATGTCAAGGTCACGTTGCAAGGGTATCCTTGCCCTTTATGCAGCAAGAGCAGAGAGGAGACCATCTCACATCACTGTCTGAGATGAGTCCTGTTGAGTGACTCTGGCAATATCTTTCAGGGAGTGATTCTCAAACCTGGTACTAGTCACTTAAAAAGGCTTGTGAATCAACTGTATTAGAAAAGCAGAAGGGACTCTACTGAATCTGGCAACTTCTTCCTTTTTTTTAAAATTTTGGACACAGAACTTAATGAGCATCTGCTGTATGTTTTGTGTGCATGTGTGTGCTAAGTTGCTTCAGTTGTGTCCTGCTCTCTGCAACCCTTTGGACTGAATCTGCCAAGTTCCTCTGTCCATGGGATTCTCCAGGCAAGACTGGGGTGGGTTGCTATGCCCTTCTCCAGGGGATCTTCCCAGCAGAGGGATCGAATCCACGTCTCCTGCATCTCCTGCACTGCAGGCGGATTCTTTACCACCGAGCCCCCATGGAAACCCCCGCTGTATGTTAGTCACTGCTAAATGCTTGTATGGTAAATACAAGGCAGAATGAATAAAGGTCAAACTGGTTTAGAGAAAGGATTTTGCAAATCAGAATCAGAACTTTTCTCAGTTCCTTCACTATGTCTGTATTAGTCTGCTAGGGTTTCCATAACAAGAACCACAGACTGGATGCGTTAAATGACAGAAATTTATTTTCTCACAATTCTAAAGGCTGCAAGTCCAAAAACCAGGATGTCAGTGGGCTTCTTGATTTCTCCTGGGACCTCAGTCCTTGACATGCAGATGGCTGCCTTTTCTCTGTGTCCTCTCACGGCCATTTCTCTGTGCATGCCATCTTTGGTGTCTCTTCCTTTTCTTATGACCTTGGACCTATAAGATTAAAGTGCCATCCTCATGACTTCTTAACCTTCATGATCTCTTTAGAGGCTTTATCTTCAAATACATTGAAGATTAGAGATTCAGCACATATAAAATTGAAGGGAACACAATTCAGTCCATAAAAATGCCCATTACATAAATGGCCTTTAATGTACAGTAGAAAGAAATCAAATAAAGTCAAACTATAATTATGATAATTAGCATGGATGCTGGAGCCAGAAGTTCAAATCTCTAGTCTGCCACTTAATTGTGTGAACATTGGTCAAATTTAACTTCAGTGCTTCATTCACTATCTTTTGAAACAGGGACAAGAGTAATGACTTCCTGGGTTATTGCAGATGAAACAAGAGTTGATTCTTAGTGGTAGATGAATAGTTTTTAAAATGACATTATTCTTTTTTCTCCTCTGAATATAACATTGTGGGAATGGTGAGAATAAAATGCAAGAGGAAAAATGGCAGAAATAAAACACTCTGAGAAATATTAGCACACTAAATTTTCTTTATTATATTAATTTAGTCTATATAATAGTTGTGAAGAAAAACCAACACAGAGACACAGTTGACTCCTAAATTTATAGTTTAATTCATTCTTTATTCAGCACTTATTACATGTTAGAAATTGTTCTGGGAGTTTGGGAGACAGCAGTGAGTAAAATAGTCAGAAATGGCTATTCCCCTGAAGCTTACTTTCTAGAATGAATAGAGATCACCTCCACATTTCACACCCACTTCAGAAGCTGGGGAAAATGAGACATATTTAATAGTAGGAAAAAGCCAATCAATCAGCAAGCTGATATTTACCAAGAAGCCAGAGAAAACCCAGGAGCAGTATTCACCTGTGGGTTGGAAGGCTTCCCCAAGTGCTGCTCTGATGCCTGAGAAGCTGGTGTAGGCTTTTTTTGACAACACTCTCTGGCTCTGGGGCCAACCTGTGCGCCCCGCCCAGCCCGGCAGCTGCAGACTCTCGCGGGCAAGAGCTGGTGCGCCCCATCGGTCAAGGCGGCGCCGTCACCGCGGGTCCTGATGCGCGGGCCAGTGGGACGCGCAGCGAGCCAGCATTCGCGCGGATTTTGAAGCCGCGTTGCACACCCGGAGCGCCGCGGGCCCACCGTGAACACACTGCCTGGAACCCCGAGCCGTTCGTTGATCCTGGGTCTGGGGAGCAGGTCGCCGAGAGTGCCAGTGACTTTGGCTTTGGCTGGATGTCTCCTGACCCACGTCACCAGCTTGACAGCCTTGCACCAAATCAGAGGGCGGCGCTCGTCACCGGGAGCTCCTGCAGATTAGAACTCGCCTCTCCTAGCTCCTCCCCTCAGTCCCATTTAAAGCTACCACCCGCTTATCCGAAAATTGAGTGGGCTCAGTTTCCTCAGCGCCTTCTTCCAGGGCAAGATGGTAAGTGAGGAGCTGGCATTAGCTAGTTCCCTGGCGAAACCGGGGGCGCTCTGAGAGCCAGAAAACTTTGCCTTTAGAATTTCTTCCACCTTGGAAACAAGATTACTCTGCTACCTGCCAATTAAAACAGGTCTTCTTTGCTGCTCCATCTCCCTTTTCCTCTCCCCTATCTTCTCCTGGCTTTCTATGTCTGCCTCTCTGGCTCTTTCATTCTCAACCTCTCTCATCCTTTTGTTCTTTATTTCTATTCTGAACTGTCTCCCAACTTTTCCTTTACACCTGCACTCACTTTTCATTCCACCTCTTCCTCTCGATTATGCACATATTTGCAAACACTTGAACTTGAGGCTAGGGGTATTTGGGGTTTGTTTTCTTCTCAGGTGTCTATTGCATAATAGCACAGCTCTGATTCCAATAATAACCTCAGGGAAAGAGCCTGCAAACATGCCTTTAGAATAAAAGAAAATAGCACTTGATAAACCTTTGGCCGAATTTCTTTGGTCTGCAATGCCCACGCTGGACTTGCTTCAAGACTGGACTTTTTCAAAACTTAACTTATTGGGAATGTTAACAAAGTATGACTTAATTGACTTAACTTTCTTTTTTCCTCTTCTTATTTGTTTTCTCTCTGTTTATGCTATGCCCAAGAAAGTTCACAAGTCAACAAAAGACTTGTCATGGTCAAAAAGAGTTTGTCCAAAGCTAGGCTCTGATGAAATGAATGGCTTTTACCTGATTAAACATTGACAAATAATTAGGAATGGTCTGTTGTACAAATTAACCCAGGGAGGCTGCATACCTGCTCCTGACTGGACATTTGGAAAGACTGTGTGTTTGAGGTTTGAGGAGGCAGGGGCAGGAGGGTGTTCACTGGCTCAGAACACAGTAGAGAATACATGCCAGACAGTTAGTCGTGCAAGATAACTTTGTAAAGGCATTGAGATCCGGTGATGGAGAGACCTACATAGAGCTTGCTGTCTTTCCTAACTAACCTATTTCAAGAGGATCCAGTAGCATTTAAAGTCAGAGGAAGAGAGGAAAGAGGAAGGGAGGAATGGAGCAAGTTTATGATTCAGAAACTAAAATTTCAAAGTTAGAGTATATGGTATGTTCTGTCCATTCCAGCGCTAGCATTCAAAGTTTTTTTAAGTTATTAGAAATATAACTAAGATATTTGCAAGAAAGAGTCAAATAGTTCTTACACGATTCATTCATTAAGTAGAATTTCTTTTGCTTAGATCTTGGGTAGCCTGTTAGATGACTGAGGCATAGCAACAGAGAATACTCCTGGATATTTACAAATTTGGTCCATCCAATAGTAGCCTATTCTATGCTGAGAGGACCTACGGGAAGGACTGGATGAACCACGAAGCTGATTCCTTTCTAGTAATTATATTTGGATCACTCAAAATTAATCTGGGATCTATACTTAGCATCTTTACTGGGTTTTATTCACTGCATGTATTTTCTGCTTCTTTCTCCCACTCTTTTCCCCCTCTGAATGCCCATCACCGCATCTCTTGGGACAACCCTCCCACCCCCAACCAACCTACATACTGAATTTTACAGAACACCGTTCTGCCTTGCCAAGACCAGTACTTTGTAGGAGGCCAGAGCTATAATTGTCCGTATTCCGCTACAACGTCAGAATCTAGTGTTGACGTTTCCACGGAGACTTGGGTCTCTTTCTGGGCTGCTGGTTTCCTGGACAACAGAGAGCCCCAACAGGCACCACAGGCACAGGGTAAGTTCTGCTCTTCTGCTTTGCTGGTAGATCGGAAGCCCTTTCCCAGTACTCATAGTTGCAAGGCATTATGGGCTGGAACTCTGTAGAAGAAGGAATGATAGGTAAGGTTTAAGAAAGCCCAAAGACTCCTGTATTTTGCAGCCTAAATAACTTCCTTTTTTTGTACTTGCCAAAGAGTGAAAATGGGATTCTACTCCTTGCCCACTGGATAATCTGCATTTCTTGCATACTATACTATACATAAAGTATAATATATATACTTTACAGTTCTTGGAGATTTCCAAGTCATTGAGAAAGTTTAGGTCTATGTCAAAGTTATATGAACAATACTAGTGAATGCTTTGGGAATTAGGAAACTAGTTAGAAACTTTTTGTTGTGGTGGTTGTTTTTGTTTGTTTGTTTGTTTGTTTTTTGTTTTCATTAAGGAATATTTCCCTGGGAATGAGAGAGAAGCAAGCAAAACTACTAATCTTTTATTTCAAAAAGGAAATTCTATGAATAGTGCCTTATAAATGGAAAAAAAAAAAAAGTCCCATTTTGCCTAAAGAAGACTTCAACTTTGGAGGGGAACATAACTTTTATGGGAAATGACACATTAGTTTTGCCATGGGGCTTAGTAAACAGTGTCTATAAATATTAAACACATTTTCTGTATTAACACTCAAGTTTCTGGAATAACTATAAGACACCTCAGAATTATCTGTAGTGCTATTTCTGCCACATGTATTTGTTTGATTTGAAGAAAGATACAAGCAAAAAGCCCCCAATTTTTGAAACACACTTAATGTCCGGAAGGGAATTATTTAATTTTAGCTTTCTACCACAAGAAACAAAGAAAACAGAATGCCCAGGAATATGAAACCAAAGAGTATATAAAATTTTATTCCTATCTTATTGTCCATCATTCCAATTTAAAAAAAGTATTTCAGTAATATTTTAGTTGACTTAGAGGTGATCAAGTTTCCAAATTGTACTAAATCAGGAAAAGAAAATAAAAGTAAACCAACTTAGCATGGTAGGCATAATTTGCTGTCAAACATGAAAAAACAAAAACTTTGAAAAAACATAAAACATACAGGTAATGACATTTGACATATATGAGTTTTAGTACAGTTTTGTGATTTTCATTGAGTTCTTCAGAAAAAAAAGTTCAAATTATTTTGAAATAGAAAGTGCTATTCCATAAAATTCTGAATAGATACTCTCCATCAGACTTCACTGATAGGCAGAGATTTTCATCTGGGGAAAAAAAATGGTTACATCAAAAATAGGATTTGATTCTAGAGACAAACACTATATTACCTAAGCACTACAGCTTAGAAAATAAGATAAAAGCTTAGAAAACATAGTAGAATTGCAATGCAGGCCTAATTGAGGGTGGGGCAAATAAACATTTGCATGAATTAGTAATGCAGACAGGAACTCTTACCTCCTGAAAACTGACCTCTGAGACACTTGCAGATAGTCTTTAAATATTTGTCTTTCATAGCATGCCTGCCCTTTCTAAAAACTTTAAATATGTTATTTTCCCATGTGAGGGCAGTGGCTAGCTTCAGAAAGGTAATTGAACTTACTGCCTTTCTGAAATCCTTTGGTTAGTTCTTTATTACACAAAAACTGTGTTTGTATTTTCTCAGTTATCCATTTTGTCTTTTCACATAGAACCATCAGGGGACTCGAATTTCCCTGTTCCTAATTTGTGTTCATGGGAAGAGGCTCAGCTTTCCTCTCAGCTCTACAGGAATAAGCAGGTACGTACAGATAATCAGAACATGGAGATCACCCGTGTTCCAAGTAGTTCATTCTCAACACCGTCCCGTAGTGTCATATGGCTTCCATGGAGAAGTCAAATGAAGGGATCAATGCAACAGAAAATAATAGCAAAACCAAAACCCTCTTGAAAGGCTTGCAGTCAAGCCCTAAACTCTCACATGTTAGCTGTCTGACCTCTTGAATCATCTTTTTCTTTAATCTGTGGAATGGAGATATTTGTACTGTCTACCTCAGAGGGCTGGTGGAAAGGTCAAATGATATAATGAGTGTGATAGTATTTTTGAGTCATAAATAGCTCATCACTTAGAGAAGAGATGATGACTATAAAAATTCTGACAAAGATTGCTTAATTTTCCATGTTTTGTTGTTATTTCTGAGAGTAATTTGATCTTGTGGACATACAAACAGGTTGATCTGAGATGGAGGGAATCCAACCCATATTGTTTTTTCTTTCTTCTTCTTTTTTTAACATGCAAGAAAGAAGCTCAGCGAAACCTTTCTAAATACTGTTTTCTATATTTAAACAGTTGCACGCAGCTCATTTTCCTACATACCTTCTTGATCTCCTGTGGTTATGATTTTAAAAGTCATATAATCTCTCCAAACACTTTGCAAAGAATAAAAAAAATTCGGAGCACAAAGCTGAACAATCAGATAGTAGGTGGGTGTAGATTGAATTCACGCCTTGGAGGACAAGGGCCCCCTGATATTGTGTTCATAAAACAAACAGAATAATAATCAAGTTTAAGTAGGTTAAGGATCAGTGGTATTATTATAAGGTTACAAAGTCAATATAGTGGAGCAGCCCTCACCATTGTCTGCTTTTTGCAGCTCCAAGATACTCTGGTACAGAAGGAAGAAGAACTTGCTAGGTTACATGAAGAGAATAATCATCTCAGACAATATCTGAATTCTGCTCTAGTTAAATGTCTTGAGGAAAAAGCGAAGGTATGTGACTATCCCCTTTATACAGACAGAGAAGTGATATGAGAAAGAAGACCATTTGGGTAAAAGTCCTTGATTACATGTAAGAAGTGTATGAAACAATATGTCTTGAAATTCATCAATAGGATGGATGAATTTTTCTGAAAGAAAAATAGCACTTTCAGAAGAATGTTTATGTATCATTTGTCTGAAGTATCTAGATTGCAGATTTTAGCCATAATGTTACAAAAGGAGTTGCTAAAGAATCAAAAACCAGTCAAGGGGGTTGCTGAGACAACCGAAATTAATCTTAAAATAGATGGTTGAAACACTGAGGTGGAAATTAGATCTGAGAGACATGGGTTTCTTTCAACTGTTTGTTTGACTTTAGGTAAATCAGTCTCTCACTTGGGGCCTCATTTAGTTCATTTGTAAGTGGATGGACTAAAACGATCTTTTAAGAATCTTTCCAGCTCTAAATGTTATAAATACGGCTGGAGCCGAATGGAGCCGAAATCGCTTAACTGACGATTAGACATAGCCAATAACATTACCTTTTAATGAACATTATGTTCTTACCCTTTAAAATGTTTCTAACTCATGGATAGTTTGCCATTAGTCCCTTTTCGTTATTCTTCCTTTTGAGAGGTTTTGTATTTTTTTTTTTTTAACCTCTTTGCCATTCTCTTACCATTATTGTTTTATCATCAATCTTTACCTTACTTCTAGGCAAGCTACATTATTTATCTAATTCAATCATATTGCTTACAACTCTTACCAGATATAACAGTTTAGAGAAGAAAACCCACTATATTAGATTCTTTAGAATTCTGTTTGCTTTGTTAAGAAAAGAGAGTATAGCTCACAGTTATTAGCCCGGGCTCCAATCTTCAGCCACCATTCTGTAAAAAAGGACAGTTATCAAACCAGTAAGTGATATTAATTAGGCATTTTTTTCTCTCGTTCTCAACTTTGGAAGATTTAGAATAATATGATACATATCACGTGGGAGTGTTATGAAAGTTAGTAAAATTAGAGAAAAAGTGTTCTGTAGCATTTTAATCAGTGGTTCAATCTAGATTCAGATGGTTTAGGTTTAAATCTAGGTTGAGCAATCCTTAGCAAGTCACTAATGTGCTTCTGCCTGTTTCCTCATTAGAGAAGATTTCAATAGCATCTACATAAAATGAGATCATGCATGTACCTCAGTACATGATAGTTGTTATTATTGCCATAATAACAATAATCATTACTTCCCTGAACTGAAATTTTAAAGACATCATATACTCCCTTCAACTTTTAAATGACTAGTACAATAATATGAATTGGAATTTCTAAGTGGTAACATGTCATTATAGATTTTAACTTAAAGACAGGTTAATCTAATCAGTTTTGCTTTGTATGAGAAAATAAAAATTTATTCAAGTTTTCTAGGGAACTAATAATGTGACTAGTAAATATTTGATGATAATAAAGAAAATGATGTTGGGTGATTGATTGTATTTTCAAATACTATTTCCCCAGAAATTGCTGTCATCAGATGAGTTCTCCAAAGCATGTAGAAAATTCAGAAAGGGGAAGAGGAAACCCAAAGAGCAAAGATATTTTCCTCCTGAGATTCCCCATCATAAAAATGCCAAGAGAAGCCTTGCTAGTGAATTTGCTAACTGTGGACAAAATGGACCCCCTGTGGATCCCTGGGTTCTTCAGACACTGGGGTTAAAAGACCTCAACACCATTGATGACACCTCATCAGCTAACTACAGTGCCCTCTCGTCTCATGCCAGACAGACCGCTAGCACATTGCCCCAGTTTCTGGATGAGGCAATTGATTATCCCAATGTCCCTGGGGAAGATATGCCAATTGACTATGGAGGTGATAGAACTACTCCCTTGCAAGGCACTACCAGCCACAGTGAAGATTTTCACTTCCTTTCTCAGCTTTCAAATCCTCCAGGAGGACTACAAACTCTTCCTTACTATACTTCTGATGTGTCACCCAATAAGACAGAGATGGCCTTTTCCACATCCTTGAGCCCTCACTGTAATGTGAAGACTCACTCCTTCCACCAGGGACAAGCCTTTGTTCGTCGAGATGAAGAGGGAGGCTGGAAGTTTACCTGGGTCCCTAAGCAGTCTTAGTGACCCCCTCTTCTATCACAAAGGACTGCCATGAACTCTGTTTACAAGACCCTTCTTGCACTTGAACCTTACTATGTGGAAAATACAAGCTATTGCCCAGACAGTCTCCTGCCACTTTAAATGTCGCTCTCAATTACCCACTTAAATCTGCAGGGAATGGCTTCCAAGAATCCATAATGAAACATGCCTGCTCTTCTTTCACCTAAATTTGACTTGTTTACACACCCCCACCTGCTGTTGACTTCCTCCCTTGGCCTTTTACTTGAAAAGGTATTTTCCAATTGCCTGAATATTCCTTTGAGATCTAAATGTGCTGTTCCAATTATAACAAGTCTAACAGCTTTTCTTCTTTCATCAAGCAGTTTAAATGTTCACAGCCTTCACCTTCTCAGTTTTATTTCTCTTCTGTTCCTCTTCATTTCTAAAAACTGCTTTTGAAATGACCATTTTAATTGCTCAAAGTACCTGCTATTAGGTGTTCAAATATCTGAGGGTGGGGTTGAAACAAGTATCTTTGCCCATCGCTGTTTCTGAAGACATAATATAGGTATAAGTAACGTTATATGAGACAGTTCATTGAGTGTCCCATGGTGGAATTGACATATTACTTCAAATACTATGACTCTACTAATAAGCAACAACACTGATAAAGTAAAAGATAAAAGATATTTAAAATTACTTGCCTGCATAGTGTATCAGCTTCTGTGAGCACCTGGGATTGTATCTGCAACCAACATGACTCAAACAAGAACATTTTTTGAGGGACTTGTGGTAACAGAATAAGTCACTGTCCTAAACTGCTTAGATGCTGATAAACTTCTATTCCTGCAAGTATAGTCTAGCTTAGCCCTGACATTGTATTACTCATCCATTCAGTCATTCATGTGTTCATTTTTTCATTCATCAGTACACCCAAAATATTTGTAGAACACCAACTATTGGTGTTGTTGGTGTATAACACCAACACAGTTAGTACTAGGCATTGTGCTATGGGGTAGTGATAAAATGTGAACAAGTTAGACACTGTGGGTACCCTCATGAGACTTAGACCCACTCATCTGCTGTGACCTTGAGAAAGCTACTTCCCTGGTATGAACATTCAGCTTTCTGAGCTATAGAATATAGAAGTCAGACTAAATAATTTCTAACATTCTATAAATCGAGCCTGGGTCCCATCAGCCTTATCCTAACATTGTCATCCCAGGACACTATTCTCTAGTTTTGATTGGCACTGTGGATACGTTAGATGAACTTTTTAATATATGATTTTTTTTTAATGTGAGCCATTTGTAGTTAACACTAGAAGTCATTGTTCTGATCACAGTATTGTTTTCCTGGTATGAATCCATTTTGGGGTTAAATCAATCTAATTGTTTGAGAACATGAATCTAAAAAATATAGACATTATTTTTCAAATAAGTGTGCATAGATTTAATGGAAATATTGACATAAAAGATTTCTCTCTCTAAATTAAACATATTCTTCATGCTCATGCTAGTTTTTCTTTCCAACTCCTCAAGTTCCCTATCCTTTCTAGAATATTTTACATTTCAAAGATGTGCACCCATTATTTTGGAGGGACCAAGCTTCAGTTGATAATAAAACCCACCATGTTGAATGCCTTTCCCAATTTTTCTTCATTCTGCCCTTCATTAAGTTGTCTGCACAGTCAGTGGCTAGAGAGTGAAAGTTGCTCAGTCATGTCCAACTCTTTGCAATCCCATGGACTATACAGTCCACAGAATTCTCCTGGCCAGAATACTGGAGTGAGTAGCCTTTTCCTTCTCCAGGGGATCTTCCCAACCCAGGGATCAAACCAAGGTCTCCCACATAGCAGGCAGATTCTTTATCAACTGAGCCACAAGGGAAGCCCTTCATTAAGTTGCGTGTACAGTCAGTGCCTAAGAGCATGAGTATTCTATCTGGAATTCTTTGCAACTAAGAGATGTCTTTCATTTTTTGTTGCTGCTGTTTGGTTTTTGCTTTATTTTTGTGATGTGAACAAATAATCTTTGTCATAAAGCTTTGCTACCACCCAGTTTTCTGTATAATCTGTGAAGGGGAATCAAATATATTAAATATTTTATGATTTAAGAATAAATAGAACACATTCTATTTTCTAAAAACAAAATCCAAAATAAAAAAATTCCTTTTACATTCTAGAATCAGTTCCCTGTATGGGTAAAATTTATCTCTTTTTAACAACAAACTTAAGAATTAGAATTGACTGTACTATAGTAGTAGGAATCAACAAAGCAACATAAATATTTTGAAAGTCTAAATGATCAAGCAGTAAAACAAAATTGATTAGTCAACAAATAATTATTTTGCATTTTTATGTGTTTTATCATGTGTTAGGTACTATGAGGAAGCATCCAGTCTCAGCCCATTTGGTACATAAAACAAAGCCACATAAAATGTAATAGCTTTTAAATGAAACTTGGTCTCAGGCCAGTTTAAAGAAATTACAGCACATTTGTGGTAAATGATAACTTGCTCTGGCTTATATGGGAGAAAATTACCACTTATTCTCACAATCACATCTATAGGTATTTGATATTCACTTGAATTATGTATAGAATATTATTTTGCTGAGGTTTAAAAAATTAGAAATTTTTCTCACCTGAGTTTATGTTCTGACCTTATGGTTTTGCTATGCCCATCCAGCAAACCAGAGTTAATATTTTACTAATGTAAAGTGCAAAATAAAAATTCAATAGCACTTTTGTGATTGCAATGAATACTTTTATATTGTACATAACATTTTCTAAACATTTTCTTCTCCTACATTTTAAGCATACTCATTTGATGTGCACCTGTTTTGTACGACATATGTGGCCAGACCAATATTTTCAGCATTTAGAGTTCATTCTTTATCTAGGATACATTTTGGGTGTTAAGTGGCCTAAAAGGTCAAGTGCTTTTTGTGTATAGCACTCTTTTCCTAACTTCCGATAAAAATTAGAATCCAATATCAGTTTTTAATATTGATGACATTTCCAATGTCCTCTGGTCATCTGAAAATAAATCATACTTGTATCTTACTAGCATCTGGAAAATAAAGGCAATTGCAAAATTTACTTATGCAGGTGACATTTAATGAATGGGAGTGTTTAACATTACAGTGATGATAAACTATAATTTTAAAAATTTTGAAGAAAAGAAACTATGTTAATCAATGAAAATAATTTCTCTGATCTGTTTCAAGAAAACAGCAAAATTTTTAAAAAGCGTGATAAATCAATTCAATAACTGACCTATTAAGTATAGAGTTAATCTGTGATAGTTTTTTGATACATTTATTTCTTGCCTATAAGTCAAGATGTGTGATTTACATTTGTTTCAGTTTACCAAAAGATTCACATAAGGTAAATAAATATTAAATGCATCATTTACAAATTAATAAACCAAATAAAATTGGTTTATAAGTTACAAATATATGGTATATTTCATAACATATTTGTCATATTTTTGTCTATATTTGTTGTTACATGAACATAACCAGACATCCAGTTATAATTGTTACAATGGATATTCTATCAATGTAAAACACAATTTAACACTTAATATTTTAAATGATTTTTATGTTTATGATTTAAAATATTTTTAATTATATGTGTCAATTTTGTAATGAATTTATATCTAATAAATAAATAAATGACAAAAAATTGAATCCTACATTTTTGGTCTTATTTTAGAAAATTTTTCAGTGAATGAGCAACGGGTTAAGAACAAGTTTTCTGTACTCATTTCTGCCCATAAGTTTGGCCATAGAAAAATATATATTTTAATTTCCAAATAGTGGTAGACTAATAATTGTCACTCATTTGACAGATGTAGTCTGTGCCACACTCTGCAGAAGACATAAGGATGAAATATGTGCTCAACTAACATGGCTATAAATGAGAGAAAAACCTTAAATAAGCTTAATCAAAGCAAGGGAATAATTAGCCTTCATAAGTAAAAGTTTGTGCTTCAGATATGGCTGGATCTAAGTGCTCAATCAACATTGTCAGGAATCTGGTTTGGGATCTAAAGGAAAACATGATTAGGAATGGATTTGGAATGGAGTTAAGATAGTACTCACTACACAAAAGTTTGGCAGAAACCAGGATGAGACAAGCAATATGAATGTGAAGAGCAGCTAGTTATATCCCATGAACTATTGTACAGTTATGTAACATTCTCCTTATTGTTCACATCATAACCCCTCCCTTCCGAAATGAATAAAACCCCAGTTAATGTTCCGGGCTGGCTGGTCTCAGTCATACCAAGGGAGATTATGAAAATATTTGAATGTCTGCACATAAAAACTGGGAGGAGATTTTCCCCTGAGATCACTATAGAAGCCCTGCTGCTGCTGCTGCTAAGTCGCTCCAGTTGTGTCCGAATCTGTGAGACCCCTAGGACGGCAGCCCATCAGGCTCCACCGTTCCTGGGATTCTAGGGGAAAATTAATATCAAGAGATATTAATATACCTATCTATCCCAAAGGAGAAAATTAATATCAAGAGAAATAATTTGAGACTCACATATCATGTCCATAATCATTGTTACACAGATTTCCAGTAATGGGTAATTCACATTTTACTTGGTTTCTCTACAGGGATTTTTATTTTTTTCTTTTTTCTTGGAGACAACCACCTCTAAATCTCATGCTAAATAAACTTGAAAATTCATGTCATACGTACAGGCTGTTAGAAATATCCTGATTTCCACTTTACAAATGAGAAAACTGGCTCTAAGTGTTTTATAGTTCAAGTTGTAACAAGAAATTTAGGCCTGAACTAAACCCTGGGCACTGACTTCAGACATAACTTTTTTTTTTCCCCCTATATTATACAATCATGATATTTGGGACAAGTAAGTATATTTACAGTCTGCAATCTGTTACAGACTATTATAGGTCTCAGAGCTAGAGATCTGGAAGTAGAAATTTTTGCTTATTTCATCAGAAATCTTTCTGTGGTCCAAGCTGTCTTAATCCCAATGTTAAAAGGGATTATTCACAAAAGACTTAATTTATCCTCCATCATTAAAAAAAAGGAAAGTGTAAAAGTTGAAATCTCTGTAGAAATTTGGGATTAAGAGAGTAGAAGTGAAAAAAATTAATGTACTTCTTAAATGAAGATAAGAGAAATAAATCTCTGATCTCTGTGCTACCAATATAGAAGCTTAAAGTAGCAGTTTATAAGCAATGTTCATGAAATCTCTTTCTTTCTCCCTTTGTACAGTAAACAGACTTTATTCCTGTTGAAGTAATAACAGCATTCCTTCTCCTTTAAATATAACTTCCCTGGTGGCCCACTTGGTAAAGAATCCATCTGCAATGCAGGAGACCTGGGTTCGATTCCTAGGTTAGTAAGATCCCCTGGAGAAGGGAATGGCTACCCACTTTAGTGTTCTGATCTGGATAATTCTATGGACAGAGGAGCCTGGCGGACTACAGTTCTTGGGGTGGCAAAGAGTCATATAGGATTGAGTGACTTTCACTTTCTTTCACTTTTCTCCTGTCAATCTTTTTAAGTAAAACTCTAAGGAAGAGCAAAATAGTTGAGAAAGCATATTTATAATGTTGACACCACTTCTTCTAAGACACAGGGAACATTCTATTCTCTCCTTCTGGAAATCAAGAGTTAAATGATACTTTTTCAGGGGTGGGGCAAAGCAGAGAAAGTTTCTTTCTCATCTCTTTTTTCCAGGTTTACAATCTGAAATAATAAGGCACAGAAAAGATGTTTCAAAGTAACTTTCTTACTTCCAGAGGGTCCCTAGTACTCAATGGATGGTCCTTCTGGGATAAGGCTCAAGATCTCAGATCTGTAATTAGGAGCATTCTAAAGGCACTGTTCCCTCAGGGCTCTCTAGTTGCTCTGAAACCAAGAGCAGGAGAAGCCCCGTAATGAATGTGAAGCGAGAAATCAAAATGCCTCATTACAGTCAGGCAAAAGGCTGAATCACACCCTCCTTTCATGTTAGTCTCCCGAGATTTGCCACCTTTCAATCTTCTTTCACCCCTAACCCACAGAGGAGTGTGGGATAAGGGTGGGATCTGAAAGCAGCATCTGCACAGTGCAGTCCCTGCTGCATCCACTGGGAGAGTGTGGTGCACCCCAGGAATCCTAGCTTCCTGTGGGAGCAGGGCAGCATATGGCCAGAGAATTAGTCTTTTTCTTCTTTTGATTTTAAGGATCATAAGTAGTCCAGCTAGCCCACCCTACTGTCCTCACCAGTAGGGTGAGCTAGCCAAATTTCTACAATATTTTTAATTAATATGCTTTTTTATTTAAAATTATTTTAAAAGTTTTTTTGTAATTGAAGGATAATTGCTTTACAGAATTCTGTTGTTTTCTGTCGAACCTCAACATGAATCAGCCATAAGTATACACATATCCCCTCCTTTCTGAACCTCTCTCCCATCTCCCTCCCCACCCCACCCCTCTAAGTTGATACAGAGCCCCTGTTTGAGTTTCCTGAGCCATACAGCAAATTCCTGTTGGCTATCTATTTTACATGTGGTAATATAAGTTTTCATGTTACTCTCTCCATGCGTCTTCTACATCTCACTCTCTTCTGCCCTCTCCCCACGTCCATAAATCTATTTTCTTTGTCTGTTTCTCCATTGCTGCCCTGCAAATAAATTCTTTGGTACCATCTTTCTAGATTCTGTATATATGCATTCAGTTCAGTTCAGTCGCTCAGTCATGTCTGACTCTTTGCGACCCCATGAATCGCAGCACGCCAGGCCTCCCTGTCCATCACCAACTCCCGGAGTTCACTCAGACTCATGTCCATCGAGTCCGTGATGCCATCCAGCCATCTCATCCTCTGTCGTCCCCTTCTCCTCCTGCCCCCAATCCCTCCCAGCATCAGAGTCTTTTCCAATGAGTCAACTCTTCGCATGAGGTGGCCAAAGTACTGGAGTTTCAGCTTTAGCATCATTCCTTCTAAAGAATACCCAAGGCTGATCTCCTTTAAAATGAACTGGTTGGATCTCCTTGCAGTCCAAGGGACTCTCAAAAGTCTTCTCCAACACCACAGTTCAAAAGCATCAATTCTTCGGCGCTCAGATTTCTTCACAGTCCAACTCTCACATCCATACATGACCACTGGAAAACCCATAGCCTTGACTAGATGGACCTTTGTTGGCAAAATAAGGTCTCTGCTTTTCAATATGCTATCTAGGTTGGTCATAACTTTCCTTCCAAGGAGTAAGCATCTTTTAATTTCATAGCTGCAGTCACCATCTGCAGTGATTTTGGAGCCCCCCAAAATAAAGTCTGACACTATTTCCACTGTTTCCCCATCTATTTCCCATGAAGTGATGGGACCAGATGCCCTGATCTTAGTTTTCTGAATGTTGAGCTTTAAGCCAACTTTTTTGCTCCCCTCTTTCACTGTCAGCATACGATATTTATGTTTCTCTTTCTGATTTACTTCATTCTGTATAGTAAGCTCTAGGTTCATCCACCTCATTAGAACTGACTAAAATGTGTTCCTTTTTATGGCTGAGTAATATTCCATCGTGTATATGTACCACATCTCCTTTATCCACTCATCTGTCAATGGACATCTATGTTCTAACTATTATAAACAGTGCTGCAATGAACAACGGGGTACATGTGTCTTTTTGGTCTCCTCAGGGTATATGCCTAGGAGTGGAATTGCTGGGTCATATGGTGCTCTTGTTCCTGGTCTTTTAAGCAATCCCCATGCCATCTCCCATGGTGGCTGTATCAATTTCCATTCCCAGCAACAGTGCAAGAGGCCTCCCTTTTGTCCTCACCCTCTGCAGCGTTTTTTGTTGTAGACTTTTTTATGATGGCCATTCTGACTGGTGTGACGTGATATCTCATTGTAGTTTTGATGCACATTTCTCTAATAATAAGCAATTGTGAGCATCTTTTCATGTGTGTGTTAACCATCTGTATGTCTTCTTTGGAGAAATGTCTGTTTAGGTCTTTTTCCCACTTTTTATTGGGTTGTTTGTTTATTTGGGTTGTTTTCTGGTATTAAGTTGTATGAGCTGCTTGTGTATTTTGGAAATTAATCCTTTGTCAGTTGTTTCATTTGCTATTATTTTTTTCCCATTCTGAGGGTTGTCTTTTCACCTTGCTTATAGTTTCCTTTGCTGTGCAAAAGCTTTAATCAGATCCCACTTGTTTACTTTTGTTTTTATTTCCATTACTCTAGGAGATGGGTCTTAGAGGATCTTGCTTTGAATTATGTTGAGTGTTCTGCCTATGTTTTCCTCTAAGAGTTCTATAGTTTCTGGTCTTACATTTAGGTCTTTAATCCATTATGAGTTTATCTTTGTGTATGGTTTTAGGAAGTGTTCTAATTTCATTCTTTTACATGTAGCTCTCCAGTTCCCCCAGCATCATTTATTGAAGAGGTTGCCTTTGCCCCATTGTATATTCTTGCCTCCTTTGTCAAAAACAAGGAACTCATAGGTGCATGGGTTTATTTCTGGGCTTTCTATCTTGTTCCATTGGTATGTATTTCTGTTTTTGTGCCAGTACCATACTGTCTTGATGACTGTAGGTTTGTAGAATATACTCTCTTTGGAAATAGTAAAGAATAAATTACATTTCTTGTGAGCTGTCCTGTTATTAACAAAGGAAGAGAAAGGGCTGGACCTCCAAAATAACCCTCCAACAAATGTAAAGAAGATCCTTCCACTGGACTTGGAAAGGGCTTCAGGAAGATTGTTTAATATCTATGCTAATGATTAGCATTTATTTGTGTCAGACAAAAGACTTATCTTCCTGTTTCCTACATCTTAGTGATACTATGGAAAAAACAAAGGACTCTAGTCAACAAATGGAGCTTCTTCTCTCACAACTGTAGTACCTCAGGAATTAATTTAGCCTTCTTCAGCCTCAGTGTATTCACCTATAAAATGGAGATAATGTTTTCCCTGTCTCATAAGTCTGTGACATCATCTTTTAATTTTTAAGAATCATGTGTAAGTTAAGAAGATTCTGTCATTTCTCACAATCTTCACACAGAGTAAGTGAAGTCGCCCAGTTGTGTCCGACTCTTTGCGACCCCACAGACTGTAGCCCACAAGGTTCCTCTGTCCACGGGATTCTCCAGGCAAAAGTACTGGAATGGGTTGCCATTTCCTTCTCCAGAGGATCTTCCCGACCCAGGGATTGAACCCAGGTCTCCTGCAATGTAGGCAGATGCTTTACCACCTGAGCCACCAGGGAAGTCCACACAGAGTACATGTCCGTCCAATTTAATTCTCGAGTAAAAAAAAAAACTTCATACTGCATAAAATGTTACATCTTAAAGCCACTTTTACATATTTACATTGATTCAAATCAGGAAAGGCCCTCTGTTTTCCTCTTATGTTCAAAGTGTGATTTAACGTTCCAGGGACTGAGGCCTATATCTCAAAAGAGTTTGTAAATTGGTGAGTGGAGAGAAACTAAAAAAGGGGTCATGGGAGGCATGTTGAGACATTCATTGAAAATTTAGAATTGAGTCAGTAAAGCTAGATGTAGGAGGAAAATAAAGAGAAGAGAAGCTCCAGAGGGAAAAGAGTGAGGTCTTTTCAGGGAGTGATCACTAGCCAAGTGACTTCAGAGTAGATTTTTTATGAAGTAAAATCTATATTTTTGTAATCTAGCAGAAATTTCTGTACAATGAAACCTACTACTGATTCTACAGATGTATTATTAATAATAGAAGTGGGTACCACCTATGGCATTCAAAAGAATAAAAGCAATAATTTAAATATGTTATTTGCATCCTTAAAATACTTTAATCATAATTTTCATGCCTATTTACATGATGTTGATGTAGTAAATCATAAAGAAGTCCAATTTTTATAGATTAAAAAAAATGCTCTTAATTTCTCAAGACAGAGTCAGGCAGACCCTTCAAATACAAAGTTATGGAGATACAGGTAGTTGAGATAATCAGTTGTTTTTGACTTATATCCAAAAATGAACAATGATTTAAGTGTTTTAAAATTCACTTTATATATGTGAACATTTTGAAGTTTCCTTTTGTGTTTTCTCTGCTAAGTCACTTCAGTCGTGTCCAACTCTGTTCGACCCCATAGACGGCAGCCCACCAGGCTCCACCATCCTTGGGATTCTCCAGGCAGGAACACTGGAGTGGGTTGCCATTTCCTTCTTCAATACATGAAAGTGAAAAGTGAAAGTGAAGTCGCTCAGTCGTACCCAACTCTTAGCGATCCCATGGACTGCAGCCCACCAGGCTCCTTCGTCCATGGGATTTTCCAGGCAAGTATACTGGAGTGGGTTGCCATTGCCTTCTCCATGTGTTTTCTCTATTTGCTTAAAATATTAATAAAATGTGATAACCCATCTAGAAATCTGAAGTAATATCAATTTTTTTTTCTCTAAAACTGTTTCTATTGTCACCTGCAAATTAATTTTTTAGTTTGATGAAAGAGTGTAAAACATTGCTTCTGTGCAAAATATTAATCAATAACTTTTCTTGTACTATTAGTTACCCTCAAATTACAGCTTGTAAAAGTTTCCTGAAAACACACTGCATTTTCATATATGCATATTTGCTTATGTATTTTGCATGTAATATTTATATACAAAGGAAATGACTAAGAAATATATATATTAAATAATAAAAATACTATAATAAAGCATAATTATAGTTTCATTAGATGAAACAATTTAATGAAAATGTATACATGAACAAAGCAAAAAGCAGAAATGATATAAACAATACAAACTTTTTTTTGGGAGGGGACAGTTGAGGATGGAAAATTTGGATGACATGTTTTCTTCTCATTTATGTTTCTATTAATATCCAAACCAAAACAATTTGCCAAAAAGCTAAAAAGAAGTGACAATAAAAGATAATGAATGGAGTTCATCATGCTGAACATGTGATAGATTCTCATTGTCCCAAAGCAATGAATTGCCAAGGAATAAAAATGAAAAACCTGTTATATGATAGAGTTAAACATTTAGGCAACAAATACTTGATCTATTTTCTTCCCAGATGAGATGATTTTTAAACCATAGGAAATAAGCATTCCAGATCCTTAGTTAATGAGGTCATTTTATTCACCATCCAATTATGCATGGGCTGGAAGAAGCACAAGCTGGAATCAAGTTTGCCGGGAGAAATATCAATACCTCAGATATGCAGATGACACCACCCTTATGGCAGAAAGTGAAGAGGAAGTCAAAAGCCTCTTGATGAAAGTGAAAGTAGAGAGTGAAAAAGTTGGCTTAAAGCTCAATGTTCAGAAAATGAAGATCATGGCATCCGGTCCCATCACTTCATGGAAAATAGATGGGGAAACAGTGGAAACAGTGTCAGACTTTATTTTTGGGGGCTCCAAAATCACTGCAGATGGTGATTGCAGCCATGAAATTAAAAGACACTTACTCCTTGGAAGGAAAGTTATGACCAACCTAGATAGCGTATTCAAAAGCAGAGACATTACTTTGCCGACTAAGGTCTGTCTAATCAAGGCTATGGTTTTTCCTGTGGTCATGTATGGATGTGAGAGTTGGACTGTGAAGAAATCTGGGCACCGAAGAATTGATGCTTTTGAACTGTGGTGTTGGAGAAGACTCTTGAGAGTCCCTTGGACTGCAAGGAGATCCAACCAGTCCATTCTGAAGGAGATCAGCCCTGGGATTTCTTTGGAAGGAATGATGCTAAAGCTGAAACTCCAGTACTTTGGCCACCTCATGCGAAGAGTTGTCTCATTGGAAAAGAGTCTGATGCTGGGAGGGATTGGGGGCAGGAGGAGAAGGGGACGACAGAGGATTAGATGGCTGGATGGCATCACGGACTTGATGGACATGAGTCTGAGTGAACTCCAGGAGTTGGTGATGGACAGGGAGGCCTGGCGGGCTGCGATTCATGGGGTCGCAAAGAGTCGGACATGACTGAGCGACTGAACTGAACTGAATTCTTCATCACTTTTGAATAAAACAATACTACTATTAAAATTAATATCAAAATCTTTAGTATATTTTAGATACTGCTTATATTAATTGATTAAAATGAAAATCATCCGAAGTCTATAATATACAATGATCAGGAATCCACATGTGCATATGTGTAGATAAACAAAATGTTGTATAATATAAAACTTTTTCTAGGAAAGAAGTTAAGTTTACTTTGCTGTGTGGCAGGGACCCTAGAACTCAATTTTTATCCAGAATCTTAAATAAAAAGCAGGTCAGAACCTTTATTATTTATGTCATTGTAATTCATCTTACTCTTTTACCATGCTTCTAATCTCTAAGAAGTCACATATTGTAACAAATCCCTGATCATCTGCTTTTCTTTCCCTCTACTTCCCCCCTTCTTTTTCTGTTTGAACTTGCCTATTATTAATCCTATTAATTACAACCATGCCTGGAAAGTAATTTTATTTCCCAGTCAATCTTATTATCTTCAGAAATATTATCTTCAATATCAAACCTGAATTTTATCAACTGTTTCCTTTGTATCACTGCTGTCACAGTTCTAACACCCTACCAAGCCAGAGTCTACACATGAATGTCTCCAGATGATCAGTACCAGATTCAGATTGATTATATTCTTTGTAGCTGAAGATGCAGAAGCTATATACAGTCAGCAAAAACAAGACCAAAGCTGCCTATGGCTCACATCATGAACTCCTTATTGCAAAATGCAGACTTAAATTGAAGAATATAGTGAGAATCACTAGGCCATTCAGGCATGACCTAAATCAAATCCCTTACGATTATACAGTGGAACTGACAAATCGATTCCAGGGATTAGATCTGATACCCAGAGTGCCTGAAGAACTATGGACAGAGGTTCATAACATTGGATAGGAGGTGGTGATCAAAACCATCCATAAGAAAAAGAACTGCAAAAAGGCAAAAGAGTTGTCTGAGGAGGTCTTACAAATAGCTGAAAAAAGAAGAGAGTGAAAGGCAAAGGAGAAAAGGAAAGATATACCCATTCGAATTCAGAGTTCAAAAGAACAGCAAGGAGAGATAAGAAAGCCGTCCTCAGTGATCAGTGCAAAGAAATAGAGGAAAACAGTAGAATGGGAAAGACTAGAGATTTCTTCAAGAAAATCAGAGATATCAAGGGAATATTTCATGCAATTTAGGCACAATAAAGAACCTAAAAAAGGCAAAAGATATTAAGAAGAGGTGGCAAGAATACACAGAAGAACTATACAAAAAATATCTTAATGATTTAGATAACGACAAAGGTGTGATTACTCACCTAAAGCCAGATATCCTAGAGTGTGAAGTCAAGTGGGCCTTAGGAAGCATCACTATGAACAAAGTTAGTAGAGGTGATGAGCTCTCAGTTTATTCCAGCTGAGCTATTTCAGACCCTAAAAGATGATGATGTTAAAGTGCTGCACTCAATATGCTAGCAAATTTGGAAAACTCAGCAGTGGCCACAGGACTGGAAAATGTTAGTTTTCGTTTCAATCCCAAAGAAAGGCAATGCTAAAGAATGTTTAAATTACTGCACAATTGCACTCATTTCATATGCTAAGCAAGGTCATGCTCAAAGTCCTCCAAGCTAGGCTTTAGCGGTACATGAACTGAGAATTTCCAGGTATACAAGCTGGATTTAGAAATGGCAGAGGAACCAGAGATCAAATTGCCAACATCCATTGGATCATAGATAAAGCAAAAGAATTGTAGAAAAACATCTGCTTCATTGACTATACTAAAACTTTTGACTATGTGGATCACAACAAACTATGGAAAATTCTTCAGCAGATGTGAATACCAGACCACTTTACCTGCCTCCCAAGAAACCTGTATGCAGATCAAGAAATAACAGTTAGAACCAGACATGGAGCAATTAATGGACTGGCTCCAAATTGAGAAAGGAGTAGTTCAAGGCTGTATATTGTCACCCTGCTTATTTAACTTATGTGCAGAGCAGCTGGATGAAGCACAAGCTGGAATAAAGATTGCCAAGATTGTCAATAACCTCAGATATGTGATGGCACAAGCCTTATGGCAGAAAGTAAAGAGGAACTAAAGAGCCTCTTGATTTAGGTGAAAGAGGAGAGTGAAACAGTTGGCTTAAAACTCCTCATTCAAAAAACTAAAATCATGTCATCCAGTTCCATCAATTCATGGCAAGTGGATGAGGAAACAATGGAAACAGTGACAGATTCTATTTTCTTGGGCTCCAAAATCACTGCAGACGATCGCTGCAACCATGAAATTAAAAGATTCTTGCTCCTTGGAAGAAAAGATATGACCAACATAGACAGCATATTAAAAAGCAGGGACATTGCTTTGCCGACAAAGGCGAGTATGGTCAAAGCTATGATTTTTCCAGTAGTCATGTATGAATGTGAGAGATGGACCATAGAGAAGGCTGAGCATCCAAGCTTTGATGCTTTTGAACTGTGGTGTTGGAAAAGACTCTTGAGAGTCCTTTGGACTGCAAGGAGATCCAACCAGTCAGTTCTAAATGAAATCAACCCTGAATATTCATTCGAAGGACTGATGCTGAATCTGAAGCTCCATTACTGTGGCCACCTGATGTGAAGGGCCAACTCATTTTAAAAGATCCTGATGGTGAGAAAAATAGAAGGCAGGAGGAGAAGGGGATGACAGAGGATGAGATGGTTGGATGGCATCACTGACTCAATGGACATGAGTTTGAGCAAACTCTGGGAGTTGGTGGTGGACAGGGAAGCCTGGAGTGCTGCATCCGTGGGGCTGCAAAGAGTCGGACATCACTGAGTGACTGAACAGCAGCCAAGCCAGAGACATGTGTGGGTGTCTGCATGTTCAGTCACTCCATCGTGTCGGACTCTTCACGACCCCATGGACTGTAGCCCACCAGGCTCCTCTGTCCATGGGATTCTCTAGGTAAGAATACTGGAGCGGGCTGCTATTTCCTCCTCCAGGGGATCTTCTTGATCCAGGCATCGAAACAGCATCTCCTGTGTCTCCTGCACTGGCAGGTGGATTCTTTCACCCTGAGCCACCTGAAAAGCCTATGTAACTCCTGTAACAAGTACAAAGAGAAAGTAGATCACTTAGAAAGAAACAAAGACTCTGTGAGTGGGAAGAATGATCAATCAAATTTGGGTCTTCTTCACAGCATCGTTATGGTCTCAGATTTGTCTTTTTACCTATATTATCACCTCAACCATCAATATATATTGGACCCATAAGATATGTTCAGAGAAGGCGATGGCACCCCACTCCAGTACTCTTGCCTGGAAAATCCCATGAACAGAGGAGCCTGGTAGGCTGTGGTCCATGGGGTCGCGAAGAATCGGACATGACTGAGTGACTTCCCTTTTACTTTTCACTTTCATGCATTGGAGAAGGAAATGAAAACCCACTCCAGTGTCCTTGCCTGGAGAATCCCAGGGACGGGGGAGCCTGGTGGGCTGCCATCTATGGGGTCACACAGAGTCGGACACGACTGAAGCGACTTAGCAGCAAAGTATGTTACACATTTAAATCTATGATTTCTATCAAGGCTCTTGCTTCACCTTAGCATTGTGAGGGAAAGCTAATGATGTATTTTTACAAATCATTTTTTTTAAATCACACATGCTTATGTGAGAAATATTAGAAAACAAAGATAAGCAGAAAGAACAACCATAACTCTGAAACCAATATGTACATGTTTATATACATATTTTTTGTCCCTTCTTCTACACACAAATGTGTATTTTTTACAAAAATTAAAGTATTGCATTTCTTTTATCTTTATTATGTATTTTCTATTCTTAAATAATAACTTAAGTAGACATCTTTTTCCATATATAAAGGGAGGTAGGAATTTGGATAATATGACCTTTATATTTTCTTCAACTTGAGGGTGACATGATTTCTTTTAAAAGGATGATTATTAAGGTAAACCTTGTTGAAGACTTTAATGGATACTTAGAAAGTGATTATAACTGGTTATTGCATCTGTTTGCCAATTACTTTTGAATATATATTTGTTAGTATAGAGAAACAATGGTTGCTCTGTTGTATCCAAGGTGTGCAAATGTATTAAAAATGTTCTTAATCTCATTGCTCTGACCAAGGTGCTGAAATCTGCCCTTGAAATTGCATCTCAACTACTAAGAAGCTAGAACTTGTTATACAGAGTAAAGTGCCGGGGTCCAGCCCCGGTGGATCCAGGGAATTCGAAGGTGGGGACGGTGTTGGTGTCCTTGGAAAAATACATATTTAATTACAGATATAGAGAGAGATTAGAAATGGATAGTGCAGTAGGAAAATTAGTGGAGAAAAGGAGGGCTGAATCCAGATGGGAATTCAGCCAGAGAAACAGGAGCAAGAAAGAAGCAACATGGGGGAATCAGTCTTTCCAGAAACCGATCCGATTTCTTTATTTTGGGGTTTGCTTATATACCTTTTGTTACACATAGGGATGAATACAGAGTCACACGGGGGTCAGCAGTCCTGACCTTTATCAAAATCAGGTGCTTCACATAAATGTATAAAAAAAAGGTCTTACGGATATTACATCATCTTCTGGCCATGAGTGAGACCTGCTGACATTTTATGATCCTTTCTTTCTGATAACCAAAAAACTTATTTCTTCCAAGGGTGCTTTTTCTTAAACCAGGCACCACCCTCCAAATAAAGTTGCATTCCTACAGGGTGAGGGTGTAGTGAGTTACAATCAAGAAAGGAATTTATTTAACCCAAGGTTAACAGGATTAATCTCAAAGGTTAATACTTATTTCTCCTATATGCTTAAAGGTTAATACTTATTTCTCCTATATGCTAGTTATATTCATTATAAGGGCAGGGAACATGGAGATTTAGCAGCAAACATCAACCCAACAAATGAAAATCCTTTCACCAGTGTTCCCCTTAAGATCTATTTAGTCTTAAGATAGTGATAAAGTTACATTTTTACATAGCAAGGACACAGTAATTTATAACAAAGTACAATGATCTATTACAAAAGAGAAAATTCATTAACTCAAAAAGTCTAGTATTGCTAACCTTAAAACTACTATATTTCCTTTTCTATATTCCAAATACATTGATTAATATATTCCCAGGTGCCTAAGGAAATGGAGGCCTGGCGACAATCATTGACTCAACAATGAGAAAAGCCCTATGCTAATTAAGACTTTCAAAATACTCCAAAACTCTGTGCTGTTTATGGTTGAGAGGTAGTAAACAATCATGTGCCTAGTGGCAGGAGTATGGATAATCCTGTCACACAAGCTAGTCTGTCGGCAGAGAGGTTTGACCTAAGACACCCTTGTCACACCCAGGGTAGGGAATTAACAGCAATTATTGGCACAACAAATGAAAAACCCTTCACCAATATAATTCCTAACCAACCCACTATACTAATAATTTCCAACTCCCCAAAAGAATTTGCCTTTAGTAAGTCTAAATCATCTCATGCCTCTCAGGTTGGGAGGCTGTCAACAATCACATGTGGCCAGATGAACCTATACAGGCAGGCTAGATAACCTTCAGAGGAGTCCGTAAGCTGAAACAGTCTTGTCATGCCCAGGAATTTTTATTGCCTTGGAGCTGCATGTTTACTCCTTCTCCGAGAGAAACGGTTATGGGGGAGAGCATAAAACAGACTCTGGTTTTGGGGTAGATGCTCAGAAACAGGGGGTTTCCTGAGGCTTGATCACGCTTTGCGTATGCCAAGCTTCCTTTCTCATGACCTTTGCCATGGGCGGAGTTCCTCACGCTGGCCCCCGGCAGTAAAGTAAGTCAGAAAGAGAAAAACTAATATAGTATATTAATGCATATATATGGAATCTAGAAAAATGATATTGATGAAATTATTTGCAACGAAGGAATGGAGATGGAGATGTAGAAAATAGACTTGTAGACACAGTGGAGGAGGGAGAGAGAGGGACAGATGGAGAAAGTAGCATCAGCATATATATTGTATCAGGTGTAAAATGGTTAGTTGGTGAGAAGTTGCTGTGTGGCAAAGGGATCACAGTGTGGAGCTCTGTGATGACCTGGAGGGGTGGGATAGAGGCAGGAGGGGAGGATAGGGAGGGAGGGAATGTATGTGTAATTATGGCTGATTTGCATTGTTGTAGTAAAGATTAAGATTAAAGCCGCACTATTCAGTTCAGTTCAGTTCAGTTCAGTCGCTCAGTCGTGTCCAACTCTTTGCGACCCCATGAATCTCAGCACGCCAGCCCTTCCTGTCCATCACCACCTCCCGGAGTTCACACAGACTCACGTCCATCGCATCAGTGATGCCATCCAGCCATCTCATCCTCTGTTGTCCCCTTCTTCTCCTGCCCCAAGTCCCTCCCAGCATCAGAGTCTTTTCCAATGAGCCAACTTTTCGCATGAGGTGGCCAAAGTACTGGAGTTTCAGCTTCAGCATCATTCCCTCCAAAGAAATCCCAGGGCTAATCTCCTTCAGAATGGACTGGTTGGATCTCTTTGCAGTCCAAGGGACTCTCAAGAGTCTTCTCCAAAACCACAGTTCAAAGCCACACTATAGCTCACTTTAAAATATTGAACATATGGGAAGCAAGCAAACTTATATGACATATTTAAGAGACCATAACACAAACAAATACACAACAGAAATGACAAATAGATATTTTTAGGATATAAATTAGAATTATTCTAATCTTAATGTCATTATTAAATAAAACAGTGAATTTGTGACATATGTAATGTTATAATTTCTTGCTTTTATCATAGAACTTGGGTATGAAATTTTGGCAAGTGGAAAAAATTCACTTCTGTGTCAATATCTTTCCTCTCCTGGAATTTCCTTCCTTTCAATTTCTGTTGAAAACTATTCTATTTGTAAACTCTCTTCGCATTATTTATACACTTTACCATCTAAGTGTCACTAAAGACACTTGACACTTATGTCCTAAGGGAGACAAGTTGGTTCCATGGCTGGTTATTCAGGTATTATATTGTCAGCATTCATCTGCATCTCACTCACCTAGCAGAAATCACTTACTAGCCACTCTATACTAGTCTATGCTTTGAGGAAAAAGCAAAAGCAATGAGTATGAGAGATAAGACAAAACAAATAAGCATAATATACATGTTTTTAAATGGTACATCACATAAGACAATATAAATAGTGATGAGGAGACTGAATATAGAAAGAGTTTAATTCCATATTAAGACAGACAGTTATTGCAAGAGTATGAATAAAGACTGAGGATTGATGAAGTGGCATTTGACTAATGGAAGCTGGAAGATCATTTGACAGGAAAGGAAATAATGAGAACAAAATCATTCAGG
The DNA here is from genome assembly GCF_014754425.2 of Oryx dammah. Taxonomy (NCBI): domain Eukaryota; kingdom Metazoa; phylum Chordata; class Mammalia; order Artiodactyla; family Bovidae; genus Oryx; species Oryx dammah. Next base: position 80,251,713 of record NW_024070186.1, on the reverse strand, counting down.
AAGGAATTTATGGTGCATGAAGTAGAGTGATGGTATACAAAGCTGAGAAATTAGGTGGTAAAAATATGTAGAGAACTTTCTATTTATCCAGAAACATTTTACGGGGTTTAGAAAATATCTTTTAGAAAATAAGGGTTCATGCAGGCTTTTGGGAAAAAGCATTGTCCATTCATAACTATATTTTAGGAAAATAAAGATATCAATAAACATAGGAGGCAATAAGGAGGAAGTGAAATAAGGGGTTATGTGAATGTCCTAGCATTGGCAGTAGCAATAGAAAGGAAAGCCAGAAAGGACAGTATTGTATTATTTTTTCCCCAGAAGAGACAAAAATAAGATTTTATTTGACAATCAAAAGAATACTGTGTTGGTGAAAACCTGTAGTTGAAGTATTTATTATGTGCAATGTTTTTGTTGATCTTATTTAATTCTGTGGGAAAATCTATAATTGGGTATGAATTCTTATTCTTTACTGCTCTCTCTCTCATCCTCCCACTGTCCTAATTGGTATTAGCTTGTTCAGTTTCACAGATGAAAGAAAGGCAGAAGGGAGAGAATGAATTCTGGAGCTATTTTGTAAAAGCTGATAGACATTATGTGCTTAATAAATCATAACCTGTTCACATGTATAAAATTTTAAAATCCTACAGAAAAGGCAGGATACACATGATCAGCCTCTTGTTTTTGTTGTTGTTGTTTGTTTGTTATCTCATGAATGCTTACATCTTAGATTGAGATCGATTCAACATTGCATTTTTAACAACCCACTCAATATATTGAAATTTCTGTAAAGAAGATATTTGAATATGATTTATTATAAACATAATTTTCAAATAAACTGGAAAATGTTCATCTATCAAGGTAACTATTTAAAAGTTATTCATTGAACAAATACAAAGTTAATGGAGTGGTTAAAATGAGACACTAGATTTGCTCAATTTAGGAAATAAATGCACACATGATACATTCTCTTGTCCTCAAAACCTTTTATCCTAGTTGGGACACAGATATATAAACAAATAACTTATATGTAACTAAAGATTTGCATAAATTTAAAAAAAAAACTTATTGAGAGGATCTGGCGATGAGATGTAGAGGAACGAGCGCTGCAGTGGCAGTCTGGAAGTCTGACTTCTGATTCACTTTGTCACTTATAGTCTTTATGACCTTGCATTATAAGTCATTTTCTTTACGAAACAGAAATTTGCATGCAGGGAAATTTCTTAGGTATATTCTCAGGAACAAACACGTAAGGGACTATATGCACATTCAGGAAAAGAGAAAAAATAAATGGTGTTTCAGTTAAAACAAAGCCCTCAGACAAACACATGGGGAACTCTGGAGCTGAGCTGGCCCTTCAAAATTGAAGTAAGGAACTTAGTTTTTGTACCCCAACCTTCAAAGTAGAATTAATCTTGGGTTTGGCAGTTCTTTTCAACTGAAGTCCATCCTTGAAGAGTTAGGGGAGTTGAGTGCCTTAACCCTGAAAGGGATTTTGGATCACTTATAGTGTTCCTTAAGATGTTCCTCTTGCACTGCTCAGATTCACTTGTATCAACAACAAGTTCATTTCATATGAAAATATCTCCTATAATATTCTGGTTTATCTTTTTTTTTTTTCCTGTTGAAACTCAGAAGAATTTTAAAAATTTAGTGTTCACAAAGAAGTTCATCTTGGGACTGCAGCCAATACTCATTCCATGGATTATTATCCATTCTTGCTGCACCCTAAATTTCTGCTAGCATCTCTGCCTGTCTAGGTGACTTACCTTGTAGTGATTCAGACTGTCATTCATATGTGATCTGATGTGCTGGTCACCATGATCTTCCTGCCATAAATAGCTCTGGCTGATGCTTTTGTCCATTTACCATTAAATTGGGCAAGAGAGTACTGTTATTCCAGTTGGTCAGACAGATATCAAGCATTTCCTCCATATAACTATTTTGTAATGGTAGCCCAGTATCCTCCTGGTAACTAGGATAAACTACCTATACAATTGTTTCTTTTTCTTTTCTGTCAATCTCTTAGCACAAAGAACCCAAATGACTTATAAATAACCACAGCATAAGGTTCTATGAGACTCTTACTGTATTCTCTGATGGAGGTGTCCCTCCTCTAAGAAGAGGACATCCAGAAAATGGAGATTAAAGCACAAATTCTTCAAGTGAATCAATGGGAGTGAGAGTAAATGGACCATTCTTACCTCCTTGATATGGGAACTACATATTTTACTTAATGGAGGCCTAGCACCATAAAATAGATCACTGATTTATGACGTAAACCACATCCAAGAGGATAACATATCACCTTTGTGGGTTACCATCTTCAAGTTGGTTCTTCATCTGTATTACTCAATTATGTTGGCAGATTCCAGGTGAGAAGAAATGTCACAAGTCATATGCTCACTTCTATATTTCTTTTGGTTTAGTTTCCTCTTTCTGAAATTATATTATCAGTATTCTCAGGTGTCTCAGATGGTAAAGTATCTGTCTGAAATGCAAGAGACTCAGGTTCGATTCCTGGGCCAGGAAGACCCCCTGGAGAAGGAAATGGCAACCTACTCCAATATTCTTGCCTGGAGAATCCCACAGACAGAGGTGCCTGGTGGGTTACAGTCCATGGAGTCACAAAGAGTCAGATACAACTGAGCAACTAACACTAACTAACTAACCAGTCTACGTGGTAGATCAGAAAATCTATGTGTTTTTGGATAGTGATACTGGCCAAGAGAGTAGTGAATGTAGGCCTATAACTTGAACATGTATCTACCTCAGTCAAAATGAATTTCTACCCTTTTCTGATGAAAGGGATCCAATATACTCATCTTGAAACCAGATAACTAGCTGATCTCCTTGAAAGATGTGGCAGAAGCTCTGTGTTAGTCTCCGTTGATGGTAGATTGATACTACGCTAGAGCTATATCAGATTTGGGTTGTTGAAGACCATGTTGGTGGGTCTCTGTATGCACTGCCCTCATCTTCACCATCAAGGCTGCTCCATTTGTCAGCTCGTTGTGTTCCATTACAGTGTCTTTTAGGCTTCTCCCACGGTTAGGTTTTCTTTGGTGAATATTAACTTGAAATGGAAAGATGTTCACATTCGTGCCCACACCCATAGCTTTTGATGTATCATCTTGTCCAGGCTAGGAGATAGATTTAAGGGTTTCTACTTTACTTTCCCCATTTCAACAGCCCTGATCCCAAAGGTTAAAAAACCATCATGGGGTTCCTTCAATAACCAAATATGACCATTCCAATTATGTGTTCAAGAACCAGAGGAAAAAATTCTGGGATGTCTGCAGACCCAGTGGACACAATGTCAGCTGCACTTGGGCTAGAATTTCACTTCCTATCAGGTCCTCACATGCACCAACTTTAACCAGAGGACTGTAATAATGGTTCAGACCCTCAAGTGTTAATATCAGTTTAAATTCTTCTGCAGGGTTCAAAATGTCTGAGCATTCACATTTTCATGAATGCTCTGAATTTAGGCTTATCTGGTTAAGAAGCCATAAGTCCTCTGGAAGATTAGGGAAGATACATGCCTTGGTGTTCAAAGTCATTCCTCATGAAGACTCAGCCTCTCCATTAATCAATGGATTAATTAATCAAATTTGAGAATTGGCTCAGATATGGAAACTAAACAAGGGATTGGAATATTTTATTGGAGTGGCTGCTAGTACTCTTATTGGCTGACCACCCATCTTTCCCACAGGAACACTGTGTCCTTTGAAACATTTCCATAGTTTTGGGGTTGCACACTGACATTGATACTCATTACCATAATGACTTCAAACTTGCTGTTATTTGGCATCTCTTATTTTAGGATCTTATTATTCCCATTACTATCAGTGAGCCCAATTCTTAACATCACCTCCTGTCATCTACTTTGGACTGGAGAGGGTAACCATCAGTGAGCTTTTCTTGTTTGTTTAATTTTTATTACAGCATAGTTGCTTTGCAATGTGGTGTTAGTTTCTGTCACTACAGAGCACTGAGTAGAGTTCCTTGTGCTATACAGTTGGTTCTCATTAGTTATCTATTTTATACATACTGGTATCTCTTATCAGAAGACTGCTAATCACTTTGGTAACCAGAGTCATCAGCTATTGTTCTTTCTGGCTTCATTTAATAAATCTACTGTAGCACGCCCACTTGTCTAAGCATTCTTTCATCTTCTGCCTTAGTATTTCTGATATCTCCACTTCACTTAGGTGGGGGCCATTATTTTCTTCTGGGACTTCTCTGGTGGCTCAGCTGGTAAAGAAACTGCCTGCAAGGAAGAAGCCCCAGGTTTGATCTCTGGGTAGGGAAGATCACCTGGAGTGGGGCATGTCAATCCACTCCAGTATTCTTGCCTGGAAAATCCCATGGACAGAGGAGTCTGGTGGGCTACAGTCCACAGGATTGTTTGCTCAGTTGGACACAACTGAAGCAACTTAGCACACAGAACATTATTTTCTTCTAACTTCCAATAGTCATTTTGATGTTGTATTCATGCCATATTTCAGGGTCTTGTACCACTTATTCTTGTAAACATTCTGCCTCTCCTTGATCCAACACATTTAGTATTCATTTAACTATGTGTACCTGAGGTATTCTTATGCATATTATTTATTTATTAATATAAATTTATTTATTTTAATTGGAGGCTAATTACTTTACAGTATTGTATTGGTTTTGCCATACGTTCTTATGCATATTTAAGAAAAGAAGTGAGGCATTCAAGGCATTGAAAGAAGGTATATAAATGATAATTACATATTAAGAATCAATGCACACTTAATTGAATTCTATGTTAACTTGATGCTTCTCATTTACATATGTCCTTACCCTTATTGAATATGGATATACTAAACATAGAACTTGCCCTAATTTTTTCAATAGATCACCACTTCAAATGCACATCACTTTGGGTAAGCACATGCACACACACATACACAGTTACACATATGTAAATACTCACACATCCACCACAGTTCTGGACCCACGAGTTTAAACAACAGGCTGGAACTAGGTCAAAGGATGAGAGGAAGAGGAGTTCATATCTTTTAATGTTTAAGTGACCTCAGTTATGCATGAACAAGAAGACTGAATCCAACTTGCCAAGTAGGTCAGCAGACAGTACCATGAAAGATCAGAACAATCTGGTCATGGATCATCCTTTACAACAGTGGTTCATTACCTTCTGTTTTAGCTCATGAACAAATAGCTCCTTGCTGCCAGAAATACAGTGGGTGGAGAACAGAGAAATTCCTAATTCAATATTGGAATTCTTTGGAACGTAATTTACCAAGGCCAAGTTAGAGGATCATGAAGTCATGAAGTCACAAGAGAAAAATAAGCCTTATTGCAGAGATGAGAAATATTGACAAAACAACTTTTAGATATGAAATAAGCAAAATTGATTGTGACTAGGCATTTACAAAAAAATGCTAGAAGAAATGTTACTAACTGATAACCTCTTCTGACAAATGCTGAGCCTCTTTATGATTATCAGAATTTGTAGGTTTCACATTACTGTTAACACCATGGATAAAATACTGTATTTTAATGAAATTTAAGTATTTACATGTGTCTTTTTCTTTTCTAACCTGGCATTTTATCTTCATGTTTAATTATTTAGGGTATAGTCCTCTCTCTCTCTGTCTTTCCTCATCTCTACATTTTGAGGGAAAAAAAAAGTCTCCTCAGCATAAATCTCCCTCTAAAATATGTTTTTGCATGATTAATTCTTATAGAAGTCTGATAAGGACACTTGAAAATAGGACATTGATTTCATTAAATAAAGAAAAGGGAAGAGTGTTTTTGAAACCTCTGAATTAATTTCATTAAAATGGCTCCATTAAAGGGAAAAAAGAATCTTGAAGGATAGGAGGAGTCTGGCACAATTAAGCTTACTCTCGTTAGCAGGGTCATATATTAAGCTGGCTCACTTGAAATTTCCATTTCTATAGGACAGATATGGTCTAATATTGGTCATTTCATATAATTTAGTCTACCTGAATAGGTATCAATAATGTACTTTAATAAAAAAATAATTTATGAAAGTACTTAACAAATTAAACTGGCAAACAAAGTAAATAAACAAAAACCTAGAAGTAGCTACTTCACATATAATTGAAATTAATGTATTTTTTCTGATAAATTGTTTGATAGTAAAATAATGCTTTCTAATTTCAAAATTTACAGCTAATTCAGATAATTTGTAACCATTAAACACACTTTGGAGTTTAGTCCAAATGTTAGACCAGTAACAATCATTACAAAATGCCAACCTATCAACAATGTGCTTGTTAGTTAACTTTATCTTGGATTTTATTGGATGAAAAAGCTTTCTTCTCCATACAAAGGTGTGTATCTTCACTTGGAGACCTTCATTAGACTCTAAAATTTCAAATATGCTTGATGGTAAAATTATAGTTACAGTTCTGAGGAATAAAGCAAAGCCTCTAACTCAGATACTCTTTCTATTTTTGGGAGCCATTGCTGCCATTTTTGGAACAATACTTTAGTGGAACATAAATATTTCCTGCTTATCTTGAATCCATTCCAATGAAAAAGCTGTCTTTTATATGTATACTTAACTAAGTGAGCATATACCAGCATTCGGGGATCTACTTTTATTACAATAGGTGCAATCAAATGTAACAGTGAAATGCATAGGTACATCTAAGGACAATAACTAAATGACTTCTGTGGGCTAAAATTCAGTCTCTTGAATTGCTAATGTCATTCTGTGCTGCAGAAAATTATAAAAGTAATTGTTAAGGAAAGATTGTCTCGCAAATGTATAACAAAGAAATATATGCCAAATATATCTCTAAATCGAAATAGCAAAGTAGCACTTCATATTCCCATAGTACTTAGAGAAGTGAGGGAAGCATTGAAAAGGTATTCAGAGAAGGTTTGTTAAAATAACAAAAGAATAAATGCATTAATTAATGAATTAATTATTTTAGAGGTCAACATGGTACCTCATGTGTATGCAACACCTTACCATTTATCAAGCACTTTCAAATACATACAATATGATTTTGATACTCAGAGGATGTATGAGGTGCTGAAATGCACATACAATTTGGAATGAGAGGACAAAGATTTGTAATTCTTTCTGTTTAGACAACTTTGAGCACACAAACACTCTGAATCTTAATTTCTACACCTGTAAATAGGATTGATAAAACCTGTATAAAAAGTGTTGCTGCAAGAATTGAGAGGTTGCATATAAAAAGTGATCTATAAAAGCAATTTAAGTGTTAGAACATCTAATTAGAGATGAACAAGCTTTAACTCTAGAAACTGTTACTTGATGAAAGTACAGCTGCAAATCCAGTTTCCCAGATGTGGTTTACAGCAATTCTGTTATTCATCATTTTAATCATTCTTATGAACTCCTTATAAAAACATATATAGTGTTTGTGTATAAACCCATAGTGGAAGTGACAAACATTCAAGGGATTAGATCTGATAAACAGAGCACCTGAAGAACTATGGACAGAGGTTTGTGACATTGTACAGGAGGCAGTGATCAAGACCGTCCCAAAGAAAAAGAAATGCAAAAAGGCAAAATGATTGTCTGAGGAGGGCTTACAAATAGCTGAGAAAAGAAAAGAAGCTAAAGGCAAAGGAGAAAAGGAAAGATATAACCATTTGAATGCAGAGTTCCAAAGAAAGCAAGGAGAGATAAGAAAGCCATTCTCAGTGATCAATACAGAGAAATAGAAGAAAACAATAGAGTGGGAAAGACTAGAGATCTCTTTGAGAAAATTAGAAATACCAAGGGAACATTTCATGCAAAGATGGGCACAATAAAGAACAGAAATGGCATGGATCTAAATGTTTTCCTAATTTCCTCTCCGTTCTAAGCTGGTTCATGAAAATCAGCCTTAACTAAGTAGCCAACTTTTGATCTCCACACTCATGTTTCTAAGCAATGAGTGTTCAGCCACTTTGTTGTTCAGTCGCTCAGTAGTGTCTAATTCTTTGTGACCCCATGGACTGCAGCATGCCAGACTTCCCTGTCTTTCACCATCTCTCAGAACTTGCTCAAACTCATGTCCATTCAATCCCTTTATCTGCTATTAGTTCTCTGAGTGTTACTGAGTCCAACCTCATACTGGTCAATGTATGACAGGCCAATAAAATGAGACACAAAGTATTGGGGCAAGAAATATCAACTTTATTCAGAAATCCAGCAGACAGAGAGGATGGCAGATTAATATCCCAAAGAATCATCTTACAGAATTAGAATTTAGGCTTCTTTTGTACTAAAAGGGATTTACTATTTTTTTTTTTTGGTGTTAGTTCTAGAAGGTCTTATAGGTCTTCATAGAACTGTTATGCAGCCAAGAAATTAAAAGACATTTCCTCCTTGGAAGAAAAGCTATGACCAACCTAGACAGCATATTAAAAAGCAGAGACAGCACTTTGCTGACTAAGGTGTGTATAGTCAAACCTATGGTTTTTCTAGTAGTCATTTTTGGATGTGAGAATTGGACCATAAAGAAAGCTGAGTGCCGAAGAATTTATGCTTTTGAACTCTGGTGTTGGAGAAGACTCTTGACAGTCCTTTGAATGGCAAGGAGATCAAACCAGTCAATCCCAAAGAAAATCAGTCCTGAACATTCACTGGAAGGACAGATGCTGAAGTTGAAACTCCAATCCTTTTGCCACCTGATGCAAAGCACTGACTCATTGGAAAAAAATATGATGCTGGGAAAGGTTGAAGGTGGGAGGAGAAGGGGATGGCAGAGGATGAGATGGTTGGATGGCATCACCAACTGGATAGACATGAATTTGAGTAAGCTCCTGGAGTTGGTGATGGACAGGGAAGACTGGTATGTTGCAGTCTGTGGGTCACAAAGAGTCAGACATGACTGAATGACTGAACTGAACTGAACTGAACTGAAGAACTTATAGAACGTTCTTACACATTTAAGTTCATTATCCCTTAGTAAGCATTTTTAATTACAATCATAATATTTTAACAATTCATTCAAGGCCTCTAGCTCCCTTCTTTTAATGACAGTAATGAATGGCTTGTGCTCTTGAATGGAACAAACCTTTAAATTTCTTCCTCTTTTCAGCTAACTTTATTTGAAAACAATTATATGTTACCCTTATTGATAAGGGCTTTGCAGGTGGCACTAGTGGTGAAGAATCTGCCTGCTAATGCAGGAGATGCAAGAGACATGGGCTCAATAGTTGGGTCGGAAAGATTCCCTAGAGGAGGAAATGACAACCAGCTCCAGTATTCTTGCCTGGAAAACTCATGGACAGAGGAGCCTGGTGGGCTATGGTCCAGGAGGCTGCAAAGGGTCAGACACAACTGAGTGCATGAGCACACACACACATACAGACACTCATTGATAAATTTATTAATAAGTCCACAAGACAGTTTCCATTTTTAGACTTTCTTATCTTTTTCTGCAGACTTCAGCCAAATGCAATATTTCTTTCCAAGAAACCTCTTTTTATGCCCCTCAAATTAAGCCAGATTCTCCTGATTTTCTTTCCCTGAGAACCCTCAACATTTTCTTTATGGCAATTCCTACAGTTTGAGTCTTTGAGGGCCAATAAGTTTCCAATATTATTTATCTTTTTTTGCCCCAATATTATTTATCTTTGTTTGGGATATAGTATTGTTCTCAAACCATGTTGAATGAATACATGAGTCATCCAATGTGTTTGCCTCAATGGTTTCTCTTTCTGTGAACATTTCTTGCATCATTCTGCTAAGAAAGACTTCATCAAAGATCTGGTGTTTTAGTCCAGAACATAAATACCTCATCTTGTGTTCATCTGAGCTAGATACAGAATAGGAAAATTGGTTTCATATACCATTGTTTTTTCCACAAAAATCATGAAGGAAAAGTTAAAGCCTTTGAGGCTAAACAAAATATGCCTTTCTTTGCTTATTTATTATACCATGTTCTAATCTTCCCAGCCTGAATTCATCCCATTCTGACTTATAACTAAACCTATTCATTCATATGACATGCCACTTTCTCTTTCTGTGTTGCTGGGAGAAACTTCAAAGATTTTAGAGACTTGCCTCATATGTGAGGATAAAGTCTGATGGAGACAGTTGTGAATGATATGTCAAAATGAAGTACTGGCATTGGAATAATCAGGGATTCTAGGGTAGAAGTCACCCTAGTTTTCAATGTAGGGAAGACAAATATGTAACTCTGGGGGCCTAGAGGGTTACTCTCTCCTCTAAGTGATTTTGTACTTTCACTTTTTTTTTTTTTCCTTCTTAGCTTCTGTGGATCTCTTTGGAATGTGCTGTTCATTTCAGCATGGATGCACTCAGCAGTCTGTGGCCCATTTGGCTGTTTTATTACTTCACTGCCGAGTCGTGCTTGCCAGCTTTTGTTGAGAAATAACAGGAGGTCATACACAGTGTCAAGAAAATGTTGGCATCATTAGAGAAACAGGTAGTGTATTAGTTGCAATGAATTTAGACCCACTGATGGTAGGATTAATGAAATCCGTGTCTGGCACTCTCAGCAGCTCGATAGAGTTTGCCATGAGCTATAGCTTGGACACCGGAGAGGCTCAGCAAGACCCCTGGCCCGTGGCCTGCTTGATCAAGCCAGATTGGCCGAAGGTATTGAAAAACAAGTGCGAGCCTAAAACACTTACCTAGAAAGGGAGGAGCAAACAGATGTGAGGAGACAGAGAGGGCGAAAGAGAGAGGAAAGGAAGTGAGAGGAAGGGAATGGAGGGAAAAGAGAGACGGAAGGAAGAATGGAAGGCTGGGAAGGAGGGAGAGAAGGAGGGAAGGATGGAAAGAAGGAAAAGGGAGCATAGAGACAGAATTACATAAAATGTTCAGTTCAGTTCAGTTCAGTGAGCAATTTCCAATTGAGTTAAAATAAACAGTAGTAGCAATCCTTTATTAATTGCTTTGCTCTTGATGAATCATTGATGCCAAAGCTTTACATGTATTAATGAATGTAATCTCACAACTACACAATGGTGTCAGTAGTAGATGTATTAGTTGGTGTCAGGTATCCATTTTGAAGAGGACAAAATGAGACACAGGGAAACTAGGTAAGCTGACCAAGCATTTACAGCTAGGAAAGGGTAGACCTAGGATTTGAACCTTGGAAAATCTGATTACAGAGCTGTGTTCTAAAACACTGGGTACAGCTACTACTCTCCTGAGGCTGTCACCCACATGCAGCTGGTAACCCACAAAAGTGGCTTGGTGAATCTGGGAAGAAGTCCTAGAAATATGGAACAATAGATGTACTAGACATCTACAGAAGGTAGATGTTTTTAGAGAAAAACTGAAGTGAAGGAATTTATATATCCTATGCTTCGATATGGACAATTTTTCCCTCTAAATTTTATATTGTGGACAGGAGCTTATCCTCCTATTCCATACAAACTACCTGCCCTTTAGTTCTTCCTTTTTCTTACAGACTCTAGAGATTATACTGCTTTTAGATATAATTTACTTAAATTCCTAGCTAGGGAGGGTCAGAGAGAAAAAGACACTGGTATAAATCCCATGGACAGAGAAGCCTAGTAGGTTACAGTCCATGGGGTCGCAAAGAGTCAGACACGACTGAGCGACTTCACCTTACCTTATATAAAAAGGCAGTGGGGATGAGAGAACCCAGGGTTCCTGAGCCCTAGGTGAGTGTTCTCTTTAGTCCACATGCAGAGAGACCGAAGCCATAATAGGTTATCACAAAACCATGAAGAAAGGGAGAGACCAACATAGAAAGAAGCTCCAAGAGAGACAGACACAAACTCTTTCCCTTTCAGAGGTCAAAAATAATAATTACAAAACTCTTTCTGCTGTTCTGTTGTTGTTCAATTGCTCAGTCAAGTCTGACTCTTTGTGATCCCATGGACTACAGTATACCAGTCTTCCCCGTCCTTCACTATCTCCCAGAGTTTGTTCAAAGTCATGTCCATTGAGTCGGTGATGACATCCAACCACCTTATCCTCTGTTGTCCCCTTCTGCTACATTTAACCTTTCCCAGGATCAGGGTCTTTTCCAAAGAGTAAGTTCTTCGCATCACATAGCCAAAGTATTGAAGCTTCAGCTTCAGCATCTGTCCTTACAATGAGTATTCAGGATTGATTTCCTTTAGGATTGATTGGTTTGATGTCCTTGCAGTCGAAGGGACTTTGAAGAGTCGCCTCCAATACCACAGTTTGAATGCATCAGTTCTTCAATGCTCAGCCTTCTTTATGGTCCAACACTCACATCCATACATGACTACTGGAAAAATCATAGCTTTGATTATGCAGATCTTTGTTAGCCAAGCAATATCTCTGCTTTTTAATATGATATCTAGGTTCCTCATACTTTTCCTAACAAGGAGCAACCATCTTTTAATTTCATGGCTGCACTCACCATCTGCAGTGATCTTGGAGCCCAAGGAAATAGTCTCTCACTGTTTCCATTGTTTCCCCATCCATTTGCCATGAAGTGATGGGACCAGATGCCATCATCTTTGCTTTTGGAATGTTGACTTTAAGCCAACTTTTTCACTCTCTTCTTTCACCTTCATCAAGAGGCTCTTAGTTCCTCTTCAATTTCTGCCATAAGAGTGGTGTCATCTACATATCTGAGGTTATTGATATTTCTCCCAGCAATCTTGATTCTGGTTTGTGCTTCATCCAGCCTAGCATTTCGCATGATGTACTCTGCGTAGAAGTTAAATAAGTAGGGTGACAATATTCAGCCTTAATGTACTGCTTCCCCAATTTGGAACCAGTCTGTTGTTCCATGTCTTCTAACTGTTGCTTCTTGACCTGCATACAGGTTTCTCAGGAGGCAGCTAAAGTGGCCTGGTATTCTCATCTCTTGAAGAATTTTCCACAGTTTTCTGTGATCCACACAGTCAAAGGCTTTAGCATAAGCAACTAAGTAGAAGTAGATGCTTTTATGGAATTCTCCTACTTTTTCTATGATCCAGTGTGCTGGCAATTTGATCTCTGCTTCCTCTACCTTTTCTAAATACAGCTTGCGTATCTGGCAGTTCTCGGTTCATGTACTGTTGAAGCCTGGCGTGGAGAATTTTGAGCATTAGTTTGCTAGCATGTGAAATGAGTGCAATTGTGCAGCACTCTGAACATTCTTTGGCATTGGTTTTCTTTGGGATTGGAATGAAAACTGACCTTTCCCAGTCCTGTGGCCACTGCTGAGTTTTCCAAATTTGCTGGCATATTGAGTGCAGCACTTTCACTGCATCATCTTTTAGGATTTGAGATAGCTCCACTGGAATTCCATCACCTCCACTAGCTTTGTTCGTAGTGATGCTTTCTAAGGCCCACTTGACTTCACATTCCAGGATGTTTGGCTCTAGGTGAATGATCACACCATCGTGATTATCTGGGTCATGAAGATCTTTTTTGTACAGTTCTTCTGTGTATTCTTGCCACCTCTTCTTAATATCTTCTGCTTCTGTTAGGTCCATACCATTTCTGTCCTTTATTGAGCCCATCTTTGCATTAAATATTCTAATTTTCTTGAAGAGATCTCTAGTCTTTCCCATTCTGTTGTTTTCCTCTATTTCTTTGCATTGATCTCTGAGGAAGACTTTCTTATCTCTCCTTGCTATTCTTTGGAACTCTGCATTCAAATGTTCATATCTTTTCTTTTCTCCTTTGCTTTTCAGTTCTCTTCTTTTCACAGCTATTTGTAAGGCCTTCTCAGACAGACATTTTGTTTTTTTGCATTTCTTTTCCATGGGGATGGTCTTGATCCCTGTCTCCTGTACAGTGTCACGAACCTCCGTCCATAGTTCATCAGGCACTCTGTCTATCAGATCTAGGCCCTTAAATCTGTTTCTCACTTCCACTGTATAGTCATAAAGGATTTGATTTAGGTCATACCTGAATGGTCTAGTGTTTTCCCTACTTTCTTCAATTTAAGTCTGAATTTGGCAATAAGGAGTTCATGATCTGAGCCACAGTCAGCTCCTGGTCTTGTTTTTGCTGACTGTTTAGAGCTTCTCCATCTTTGGCTGCAAAGAATATAATCAATCTGCTTTAGGTGTTGACCATCTGGTGATGTCCATGTGTAGAGTCTTCTCTTGTGTTGTTGGAAGAGGGTGTTCGCTGTGACCAGTGTGTTCTCTTGGCAAAATTCTATTAGCATTTGCCTTTTCATACTGTTCATGTGGTTCTCAAGGCAAGAATACTGAAGTGGTTTGTCATTCCCTTCTCCAGTGGACCACATTCTGTCTTTTTCACACTTTGTCTTTAATTGATATGGAAGCTTGCTCAGGACTATGAAAAATGATACAAAGCAGTATGATCTCAAAAACAAAAGTGTTTTCTACACTTTGAGATTATGAAACTATAATACTGCTAGACCTTCAGTTTGCAATACCTTGATGAGGGTTTGAAGACTGCAGCATTAACCAAAATGCAAGAGGTGAAATCCCTTTACATCACTGAAACAGTAGCAAATCTCTGGATAAACAAAAGCAACAAAAAACTTTAAATTTATTGAAAAGCAATGGACCTAAATAGTTCAAAATATAAATGTAAATTCAAGAATGATGATCACAAGGGAAAAAGTTTGCTTCCATACCTGGTGTAAGGTTGGAAGCAGCAGGTTGGGAAAAAAAAAAAAAAAACTAACCTGCCCAGAAAAGGACAATTTGTCAGATGAAGAGAAGCCAAACTTCAGGTTTACCTGTCTTTTGGTAGGCCAGAATTCTTTCTGTAAAACACATCAACTCAGAGACGATCTTCTCTGTTAAATGTGTCTCTTAAATAGGAAATTCTTTAAGTAAGCAGAAGCTAGAGGTAGCACTGGATAGCAGAAGGGATCTTGCAGTCTTTCAGTCTCAAGGTTTCAAAATCCTGCAGTCTTGAAGACTTGCTATTTCAGAACCCTGTGGTCTCCCTGATTATCAGGTTCACAGTATCCAGTCTATGTACATACACACACACACACACATATTGGTTTCTTTATTTAAACTGTCTCTTGAAAGTGAAAGTGTTAGTTGCTCAATCATGTCTGACTCTTTGCCATTCCATGGACTTCCAATACTTCTCTTGTCCAGGCAAGAATACTGGAGTGGGCAGCCATTCCCTTCAGAGCATCTTTCCAACTCAGGGATCGAACCTACGTCTCCTGCATTGCAGGCAGACTCTTTACCGTCTGAGCCACCAGGGAAGCCCAATATATCTCTTAATATGATGTTATTAAATGTATTGTTTTATATTTTTGTCCACATATCCTCTGTTGTATATTATACTACACATTCTCCCTTGTGATATAATCCATTCCCATGTTTTTAATTACCAAACACATACCTTTAACCCAAATCCCTTTCTTAAGCTTCAGACTTACTCGCTTTACTTGCTCTTTCCACTTGAATATCACACATACTTCAAACTTAAAAGTAAACTTAATTCTTCACTAAGTTAAAAATGCTATCTTAGTTCTTTATCTGCTCTCTCTTAATTCTACCTTAAACCTGACCTTTCTCTTCCTTATCACAGAGAATAATCCAGTTTCCCAGGTCTGAATCCTGGAAGTTATCACAATTGATTCTTTCTTTACCCTTATATCCAAATAATTACAGAGAGCTATTGTTACTATCATGTAAACATATTTTGATGTCATCTATTTCTCTTTAATCTTTTTACTACTAATAATTTTCAAGAGAGCATTGAGGGACCACTTAATGGAAGCTAATTACTTGTTGAGCCTCTAGACAGTTCAACCATCATTTTGGAAAAAAGGTAAGTAGAGAATTATGACCACTGGGGTGAGTGCTCTGCCTTTCTTTTATTTTCTTGAACTGTCATCTCTGACTCCAGACCTGTGTATCTGTTAGTAAAGCAAAATCATAGTAAATAATAAGATTCACCATTCTAAAATGGCAAGTTGCTTTCCATCTGTGTAAAGTTTGAGTTTGCTGTTTAAGTATCTCTATCATCATGTTAGGAAACATCACTGAACATCATGTTAGGAAGCATCATTATGAACAAAGCTAGCAGAGGTGATGGAATTCCAGTTGCGCTATTTCAAGTCCTAAAAGATAATGCAGTGAAAGTGCTGCACTCAATATGCCAGCAAATTTAGAAAACTCAGCAGTGGCCACAGGACTGGAAAAGGTCAGTTTTCATTTCAATCCCAAAGAAAACCAATGCCAAAGAATGTTCAGAGTGCTGCACAATTGCACTCATTTCACATGCTAGCAAACTAATGCTCAAAATTCTCCACGCCAGGCTTCAACAGTACATGAACCAAGAACTTCCAGATATGCAAGCTGTATTTAGAAAAGGTAGAGGAACTGGAAATCAAATTGCCAGCATCTGCTGGATCATTGAAAAAGCAAGAGAATTCCAGAAAAACATCTACTTCTACTTAGTTGCTTATGCTAAGCCTTTGACTGTGTGGATCACAGAAAACTGTGGAAAATTCTTCAAGAGATGAGAATACCAGACCACTTTAGCTGCCTCCTGAGAAACCTGTATGCAGGTCAAGAAGCAACAGTTAGAACAGGACATGGAACAACAGACTGGTTCCAAATTGGGAAAAGAGTACATTAAGGCTGTATATTGTCACCCTGCTTATTTAACTTCTGTATAGAGTACATCATGTGAAATGCCAGACTGGATGAAGCAAAAGCTGGAATGAAGATTGCCAGGAGAAATATCAATAACCTCAGATGTCCAGATGCCACCACCCTTATGGCAGAAAGTGAAGAAGAACTAAAGAGCCTCTTGATGAAGGTGAAAGAGGAGAGTGAGAAAGTTGGCTTAAAACTCAACATTCAGGAAACTAAAATCATGGCATCTGGTCCCATCACTTCATGGCAAATAGATGGGGAAACAATGGAAACAGTGAGAGACTCTATTTTCTTGGGCTCCATGATCACTGCAGATGGTGACTGCAGCCGTGAAATTAAAAGATGCTAGTTCCTTGGAAGAAAAACTGTGACCAACCTAGACAGCATATTTAAAACCAGAGACATTATTTTGCCAACAAAGGTCTGTCTAGTCAGAGCTATGGTTTTTCCAGTAGTCATGTATGGATGTGAGAGTTGGACTATAAAGAAAGCTGAACACCAAAGAATTGATGTTTTGGAGAAGACTCTTGAGAGTCCCTTGGACTGCAAGGAGATCAAACCAGCAAATCATAAAAGAAATCAGTCCTGAATATTCATTGGAGGGACTGATGTTGAAGCTGAAACTCCAGTACTTTGGTCACCTGCTGCAGAGAACCAACTCTTTGGAAAAGACGCTGATGTTGGGAAAGACTGAATGTAGGAGAAGGAGGGGATGACAGAGGATGAGATGGTTGAATGGCATCACTGACTTGATGGACATTCATTTGAGCAAGCTTTGGGAGTTGGTGATGGACAGGGAAGCCTGGCATGCTGCAGTCCATAGGATCACAAAGAGTCGGACATGACTGAGTGACTGAATTGACTGAGTTGATGATCATGTTAAGCTGCTTTTCAAAGGATTTCTTCCCAAAACACACCTCCCTCTCCCAGTCAGTTCCGTTCAGTTCGGTCGCTCAGTTGTGTCCCACGCTTTGCGACCCCATGAATCGCAGCACGCCAGGCCTCTCTGTCCATCACCACCTCCCGGAGTTCACTCAAACTCACGTCCATCGAGTCCGTGATGCCATCCAGCCATCTCATCCTCGGTCATTCCCTTCTCCTCCTGCCCCCAATCCCTCCCAGCATCAGAGTCTTTTCCAATGAGTCAACTCTTTGCATGAGGTGGCCAAAGTACTGGAGTTTCAGCTTCAGCATCATTCCCTCCAAAGAAATCCTAGGGTTGATCTTCAAAATGGACTGGTTTGATCTCCTTGCAGTTCAAGGGATTCTCAAGAGTCTTCTCCAACACCACAGTTCAAAAGCATCAATTCTTTGGCGCTCAGCTTTCTTCACAGTCCATCTCTTACATCCATACATGACCACTGGAAAAGTTTTATTACACCGATTTTTTTTTAATCCTTTTGGAGAAGGGAAATGGCATTCTTGCCTGGAGGATTCCATGGACAGAGGAGACTGGTGGGCTACAGTCCATGTGATCACAAAGAATCGGCCATCACTAAGTGATTAACTTTCAACTTTCTCTTTTCAGGTTGAAAAAAAAAGAAAGTGAAAGTCACATCCAACTCTGTGAGACCCCATGGACTGTAGCCTGCCTGGCTCTCAGTCCATGGGACTCTCCAGGCAAGAATACTTGAGTGGGTTGCCATTTCCTCTCTCAGGGATTCTTCCTGATCCAGGGATTGAACTTGTGTCTCCTGCATTACAGGAAGATTCTTTACTGTATTAGCTACCAGGAACTTTTAGGTTGGCAGCCCCTTAAAAATCTTTCTTACTCACCTCTCTCTCCAGATCTGTTCACTACCCTAGTAACAATCAGAACATTTCAGTTTTGCAACAGTTCCCTAACTGGTCTCTCTGCTTCCCGTATTGCACCATACTACTTTCCACCACACCTATACCAAACACAACTTAGTTTCCACACTTCAGCCAGAATGATATTTGAAAAATATAAATCTGGTCACATCACTCTCATGCATGAATTATTATAATATTTCATTTTACTATTAGGCCAAATTCCAATATGTAACAGTACCTAATTTCCTACTTTACCTTCTGACACTCCTCATCATACAGTGCTTTTTAAGTAAAATTAACTTCCTTGTTACTCATATATTCAGTGACATATTTTTTGATCTCTAGTCTTTCTCAAATGTTTTCTTTTCCTGGGATATTCTCAATAGATAGCACTTCTTTACTCATTATTCAAATAGAAAAGTAGACTTCATTTCTTTGGAAAAACCTCTCCTAACCCCTAATATCAACTTGAAGTAACTTTCCTTTGTCCTTTCATAGAATCCTGTCCTTCCACTATCATATACCTGCCACACTAGAGTTCAGTTAGCTATTATTTCCTCTTCTCTCCTCATAGATCATAAGCTCTGTGACCAAGAGACTAACAGAAACTCAATATTAATACATTTGAAAGTGGTGACTAAATACATGTACAGAAAATTCTATCACTAGACCATGGTGTGATTCACTAATCAATTATTCAATGTTAAATAAACATTTATTGAGTGTAAGTATAATGTTAGGAATGTTCAGATAAAATCAATAGAATCCTTTGATTTTCTACTCTTGTAAAAGACATTTGTAAAAAAATATGAGATGCACCTAGTTCTTAAATAATAGATGGAAGTACAGTTGTTTTTTCTTCCAGTCACTCAGTCATGTCCAACTCTTTGCGACTCCATGGACTTTTAGCAGAGAGCTTTTAAGTACGAGGAACAGAGCCAAGAGATGGGGAGGGATGAGGGGTAGAGAAGAAACAACTCATACTGGAAACTAACTGGGAAACATTTAACACTTATTATAGTTAATGTCACAGGATACAAGACTTTCTCTATACTAGGGAAAATCTCTCCACTGTGGTGAACGGAATTTCTATTCGATTTGACTCACCAGCACTATTCTGATTTATAAGCTAAATAAGAGTTGTTTCAAAAGCTTAATAAAAATTTAGCTCACATTTTAAACCTCCCTTTCCTAAGCCATATAAATGTGCATTTTTTTCTGTATTAGCTATTCACCATTTTTTCCCTCAGATCATACTTGTCTCATTCACCTCAAACCCCCCATCCTGCTATACTTACCCAGGCAAGATGTTTGCTAATGCACAGCGCCATCTGCTGGCAATACTTTGAAACCAATCTTTTACCTGCGCTAATATTGAGGCTTGTTTCCAGTGGAAACTCGAATTCTGGTTCTGGTCTAGTCTGATTTCTGGTAGGGCCGAGTTCCAGTCCTCCCTTCTCTGGAGGCCCAGGGAAAAGTCCCATAACGCCTGGGTATCTGTAGGTGGCAGGAGACGTCTGTAAGGCCACGCCTTTCGCCCCTCCCTCTCCCTCCTCCTCCCCCTTCTTCTTTCAACCTGGCTTCCTTTCCTCCCTTGAAATCTTTGATGTTAGTACTTGGATCTGAAGTTCTGTGTCTCTATAAGAGGTTTTCTGAGAGACTGTATTCTTGTATTTAAGGGCTTCCCTGGTGGTGCAGAGGTTAAAGCGTCTGCCTGCAATGTGGGAGACCTGGGTTCGATCCCTGGGTCGGGAAGATTCCCTGGAGAAGGAAATGGCAACACACTCCAGTATTCTTGCCTGGAAAATCCCATGGACAGAGGAGCCTGGCGGGCTACAGTTCATAGGGTTGCAAAGGGTTGGACACGGCTGTAGCGACTTAGCACAGCACTGCACAGCAGAACCATGGCTAAACAAGTCTTTCCACTGGAAAGTGAAAGTGAGGTCGCTCAGTCATTTCCTGACCCAGGGATTGACCTGTTTCCTGTTTCTTCAGCATTGGCAGGTGGATTCTTTATCACTGAGCCACCTGGGAAGCCCGTGGTTAGCTAGTGAAATTGGATTGCACCTTTCAGGACACAATTAAATCTGACTCAGATACCATTGAAATGGTATTGTATGAATTCCTTGAAAGCAAGAATTACAAGTGTGATGTTTTTGGGGGCTGAGAAAAATGGAATTACAGATTATTCATAAATCCATTTGTGGTACTGGGAAAAATATTCTCATTCCCCTGAAAGCCACAGTCAACAAAGGCTGGACAGTGACCTCAGAGAAGGAACCTATTGTACCTGGAAAGAGCTGGCTTCACCACAGGGTGGTCAAAAACACTATGTGAGGGTCTATGTGCCCATTAAGTGCAGCTATATCCTCTGGCTTCACTCGAAGTCCATACAGAGAGGAAGCAGAACAGATTGGTGGCAGCTCTTTATTCTATCCCCCAAACCACTGGTGCACCCTCTGCTCTGATGCCCATCTACTCATTTAAGATTAATTTTTAATGCACATTTACCTTTTCGAAAGTAAAGTTTTGGGGGAGTTGTGCTTACGACTCTAGTGTACAATAAGCCCAATCACTTTTCTTGTTTTTGTTATGTTTTTGTTTCTGTTTTTGACAGATGAAACCACTGATCACCAGAGTATACACAGCAGAAATTTCCTCCTGATAGCACAATGATCTAGACAGAGACCTATATATAGTGAACCCCCAAAAAGTGTTTGGTTTTGTTTGCTTCATTTTAACAGGACAGCTGCTGTCCTGGCTTTGTGGTTCTCCTTGATCTACATACACTCTAAAGAATGATTCTGATTATTAAACACCAACATCATAAAACATATATTATCCGATGGCCAAATAACTACTCTCTGGATTAAAAACATAGACATAGATCACAAACATAGATCAGAAGTTCCATCACTCTTGAAACAGCAAGGATGGGTACTTGGATGTCCATGGGGGATAAGCAGTGGAGAAAGATAAGCCCAGCTGTATGTAATAAAGAAGGGCTGATAAAGCTGAAAGTAGGTCCAGAGATAGACAAATGTCAACCATCCACATGGGTGTCTAATGTCATGCAGGTCAACGAGAGGATAACCCAGGTGATGACCCAGCATGTGTGCAGGCAATAGCCAGGGGTCTGGGCCAAGGGAGACAGTGGAAATCTCATAATTACTAAGCAACAAAGCCAGAGGCATGTTTCTGGGGTAAAACTAGTCATCCTCTTCTGTGAAGGAGTGAAGGTCTGATCTGCTTGTTAGTAGTAGAGAGTAGTCTTCTCTTACTTTCTCCACTCTACACCAGAGAGTCTGTGGGACCTTCAAATGTGGCTCTGAACCAAGAGCAGCTCTTATAGCCTCTGGCTCTAAGTGAGCATAACAGGAGCTTCTGACTCTGACCTTACATTTGAACTGTTTGGAGGCAGAGTCGGAATTTCACTGAGTTTTAAAGACTATTCACTTTCCAGAGGATCCTAGATGTCCCAGGGTGAAGGTGTGGAGAAGACTGTGGGGCCAACCAGCAGTCTTTTTCACTCAGGCCTAACTCTGACCCTTTAGAAGAGTACATGGAGCAAACACTCATTGAGCTAGCTGGAACTTGTGGGAAACACAGAATGAGGAACTCAGGGTATGATCTCATGTGTCTTTGGACTCCCTGGACTGCTTCTACATTTTTTTTTTTTTTTTCCTCAATGACCATGAGCTTATCTGTTTCCGGAGCCAAAAGCTTTAGGAGATAAGCAGTAGGCCAAGAAGCAAGCTGCAACTTGCATGCGCATTCAGGGTTAAGTATCCTAAAACCCAGAGACGCAAATTCTGGAAAAGAAACCTCTTTACTGCAGATCTCCTTAAATTTTCCCCAGTATCAAAAAGAAATTCTACAGGGGTGTCTGGATTTTACTCAAGGGAAACAAGCAAGGCATATCCATTGCTAAATACATCAATCTATGTGTCACTGGAAAGCATGAGCCTAAGACAGACCAGACACAGGGGCCCTTGGTCCTTCCTGTCCTAGACACAACTCGAGACAGTTAATTCTAGAGGTCCGTGTGGCAAGGCTCGGTCTGTACTGTGAGTTATTAACATTGGCTGCACGCTCCGGACCCATCAAAGCACAGTGACTTTCTACTGTCGTTTAAACCACAACCTTGGGCCCTGGGTCAGACAGCATGTCAGACAGCATGCCAAGGAGGATGAAGGCATGTTAATAAATAAAAGCAGGCTTGAAACAGAACACAAAATGCCTCTGCTTCAACTATTCATTTTGGAGTCTTTAATGTTTAATATCTAATGGGTGTAGATATAATTGATCATTGTAAGCCTTCGTTTATTTTGCACAGATTTTTTTTTTTAATTTATTTATTCATTTTTAATTTTTACTTTACAATTCTGTATTGGTTTTGGCATAGATTGACATGAATCCACCACAGGTGTATATGCATTCCCAAACATGAACCCCCCTCCCACCCCCCTCCCCACAACATCTCTCTGGGTCATCACCGTGCGTCAGCCCCAAGCGTGTCATATCCTGCATCAGACATAGACTGGCATTTCGATTCTTACATGTTATTATACATGTTTCAATGCCATTCTCTCAAATCATCACACCCTCTCCCTCTCCCTCTGAGTCCAAAAGTCCGCTATACACATCTGTGTCTTTTTTGCTGTCCTGCATACAGGGTCATCATTGCCATCTTCCTAAATTCCATATATATGTGTTAGTATACTGTATTGGTGTTTTTCTTTCTGGCTCACTTCACTCTGTATAATTGGCTCCAGTTTCATCCATCTCATCAGAACTGATTCAAATGTATTCTTTTTAATGGCTGAGTAATACTCCATTGTGTATATGTACCACAGCTTTCTTATCCATTCATCTACTGATGGACATCTAGGTTGTTTCCATGTCCTGGCTATTATAAACAGTGCTGCGATGAACATTGGGGTACATGTGTTTCTTTCAATTCTGGTTTCCTCTGTGTGTATGCCCAACAGTGGGATTGCTGGGTCATAAGGCATTTCTATTTGCAATTTTTTAAGGAATCTCCACACTGTTCTCCAGAGTGGCTGTACTAGTTTGCATTCCCACCAACAGTGTAGGAGGGTTCCCTTCTCTCCACACCCTCTCCAGCATTTATTGCTTGCAGATTTTTGGATCGCAGACATTCTGACTGGTGTGAAGTGGTACCTCATTGTGGTTTTGATTTGCATTTCTCTAATAATGAGTGATGTTGAGCATCTTTTCATGTGTTTGTTAGCCATCCGTATGTCTTCTTTGGAGAAATGTCTATTTAGTTCTTTGGCCCATTTTTTGATTGGGTCGTTTATTTTTCTGGAATTGAGCTGCAGGAGTTGCTTGTATATTTTTGAGATTAGTTGTTTGTCAGTTGCTTCATTTGCTATTATTTTCTCCCATTCGGAAGGCTGTCTTTTCAGTTTGCTTATGTTTTCCTTTGTTGTGCAGAAGCTTTTAATTTTAATTAGATCCCATTTGTTTATTTTTGCTTTTATTTCCAGAATTCTGGGAGGTGGATCGTAGAGGATCCTGCTGTGGTTTATGTCAGAGAGTGTTTTGCCTATGTTCTCCTCTAACAGTTTTATAGTTTCTGGTCTTACATTTAGATCTTTAATCCATTTTGAGTTTATCTTTGTGGATTTTGCACAGATTTTTGAAATCAATCAACTCAGCTGCCTGTCTGTTGACCTCATGGGGTGAACCTTCCTGGCCAGTGACCTGCGAGCAGCCTCAAGTCAGTCACAACAGAAATTTTCCTCTTCAGATTTTTCAGTGGGTTCTTAGGAAAATATTAAAGTTTGAGATCTACCTGGAATCACTTCCTGTTACTAGGATAATCTTGGACCTGAAGTCACACAGGCATCTCAGGAAGATTTCTAGGAGGGATTTTTAGAGTCATCTCTAGACACTATTACTTTTTGATTCTATTATATTCAATACATATTTATAAGAACCTATTATTGAGATGGGCTATGAGGAGTAAATGACAAAACTGATGTGTGAAGTCCCTAGTAGCATGCTTAGAACATAGGGGCTAATACGTGTGTTAAAATGCATACCATTAAGGTAATAAATATTTAAACAGATATTTTAGAAAATTCAGATAGCATTAAACAATCAAATCACCAATCAGCTCCTGCCACAAAAATAATCCCTGTTAACACTTTCCACTCGTTTTCCTCTTATTAAAATACCGATCACTATATAAATTATATTTTCTAACTATGTTGAGGGGAATTAGATAGCCATCCCTTAGAAATCTGGTGTAAAGAGTACTGAATTAAAAAGTGAGAGATTATTATTTTACTCTGATTCTGCAGAGAACTAGCTTTCTGACCCTGAGGGATTCTCTTACATCTTCGTAGCTTCCATTTTCACCTCTATAAATGTGAAAGTCGAGCTGAAAATTGTTAATGGCCCTCTCCACTATAAATGGACATTAGAAATAAAGACCTACTGTCCTCTTCACTTTCATCAACACTTTCACCCTAGTGTGCAGAGACATGAAAAGGATTAAATCAGCTAATGTGGTTGAAATTATCAAGAAGTAAAATTAATTCTCATGTACATTTACAATTTTGATGAATGATCATTTATATATCATTAGAAACATATGCATGCATCCACACATATGCACACACAGTATGCGTGTATTCTAATTGGTCATATCTAAGACCTGATACAGTTTCAATAGTCAGGCAGGCTAAATTCACTTGGTCTCTTTACTTGTCAGTGAAAAAAATTGATGAGTTGTGCCTGCTCAAACTCTGAGCTAAGGTCAAAGCACCCTTGAGGAGACAAGAAAAAAGAATAAGTGATTTACAGATAAGGCCGGTAGCCTTGGCACCAGGAGCTTTTGTTTTCTTAGCTCTAGGCCCCGGGAGAGGAGTGTGTCTCCACCGGCACAGAGTGTTCCCCAAACAATGTGAGACACACGCCAAATTGGAGTCCAGCCAGGCTCCAGCTACAGTGCTGAACTCCTGCTTGCCGCCCATGGGCACACACAAAAGGCAGGCCCAGGTTACCACAGCCTCCCAGGTAAAGACCAAAGCTGCTATTTGTCATCATTAAGTGAACGGGCCATTCTTTTTCCTTCTGTGCTCTAATCAGTGGCAATGAAACTGAACTGGAAAAAAAAGTGGGACAAAGAACCACTCCAAATTCTGGACTCAGGTAAGAGTGAGCTCCCTCCCCTCAACTGCTTCTATGTCAGGAAATGATGCCAAATTTACTACTTACTCTCTGTCATCTTGAGTTATTTTTCTCTAAAGCTATATGACTATTAATATAGTCATTGTTCTGAGGATGAAAGTAATGCTCATTGTTGTAGATAATTTAGAGGATCAGAAGAGTCCAAGAAAGAAACTAAGAAACTTTCAAAATCTGTAACCCAGATATAGATATAGTGACCACTTTACTGTGTATAATTCTGACCATTTTCATCTGTGTATCATGTATATAGCTGTGTACACAAGTGAGGAAATGTGGAGAATTATAGAACTGGGTTCCATAATTAGTAACACATTATATATAATATTTTGTATTTTTATCATTTAACAACATATCATGGACATTTCTTCAGGCACAGTTGTAAAATTGTGAAAATAATATTTTCAGGGTCATTATAAGTACTAAACAAATAAAGGTAAAAGCTTCCTACAATGACCCCTGAGAAGTACCAATCACTGATATAATGCTAATTCCATTAGATTCTAATAAACATGAAATTATTTTTCTGTTTAAAATATTCAAAACTGTATAGCAAAGCAATATCTGCAAAGAGAAAGAAGATGGAAAGGGTTTTGCTGAAGATCACAGCACTAAAATCAGTGGTCTTTGAGTTAGGTTATATTTCCTCCAGGTCTCCTCCTAAAGAGAGGGTCAGGATATATGTGAGCAGAGTCACTAGCACAGAAATTGTTCCTTACTAACACAGCCCATTGTATTGTCTGGCAGCTTTAGTCATTAGAAAATGTAGCTAACTCAAAATCTAATTTTGTCTTCATATCAACCCTGTGATCCTAGTTCAAGGTATTTAACATTACAAAAAATGTTTTGTTTTGCTTTGCTCAAGACGTTTGTGCAGACAATGTAAGATCGTAATGTGCAGAGTGTGTTAGTCCCTCAGTCATGTCTGACTCTTTCTGACCCCATGGACCCTAGCCCACCAGGCTCCTCTGTCCATGGATTTCTGCAGGAGATCTTCCCAACCCAGGGATTGAACCCAAGTTTCCTGCATTGTAGTTGGATTCTTTACCATTTGAGAGGTATAATCCCCTGTGTTCTGCCTAATAGAGAGCACTTATATCTTATGCTCTGGATACTTTGCTTCTATCTATGCAGTCAGACAAGAGTCGGACACGACTGAGTGACTTCACTTTCTTTTTTCACTTTCATGCATTGGAGAAGGCAATGGCAACCCACTCCAGCGCTCTTGCCTGGAGAATACCAGGGACGGCAGAGCCTGGTGGGCTGCCGTCTATGGGTTCGCACAGAGTTGGACATGACTGAAGCGACTTAGCAGCATGCAGTCAGATAGCTGCAAGTTGTTGCATCAAATTAGAACTTAACTCAGAATGTTAACTCATTCTAAAAATGGCATCAACCTTGTGAACAACATTGTGTAAAGTATGTAGCGTGATGGTACAAGAGGAAGAAAGAACTTCTTCTGTAAGCCCATGATCAATACCAGGGAGAATGCCACATGTTAGACTTGGGTCCCAAGAAAGGTGTTCCAACATGCTCAGCTCTTGACCGATGGTTAGGAGGATAAGCTACCAATCAGTTTCAGTTCAATTGCTCAGTCGTGTCTGACTCTTTGCAACCCCATGGACTGCAGTATTCCAGGCTTCCCTGTCTGTCACCAACTCCTGAAGCTTGTTCAAACTCATGTCCATTAAGTCGGTGATGCCATCCAACCATCTCATCCTCTGTCATCCCCTTGTCCTCCTGTCTTCAATCTTTCTCAGCATCAGGGTCTTTTCCAATGAGTCAGTTCTTTGCATCAGCTGGCCAAAGAATTGGAGTCTCAGCTTCAGCATCAGTCCTTCCAATGAATAATCAGGACTGATTTCCTTTAGGATGGACTGGTTGGATCTCCTTGCAATCCAAGGGACTTTGAAGAGTCTTCTCCAACACCACAGTTCAAAAGCATCAATTCTTCGGTGCTCAGCTTTCTTTATAGTCCAACTCTCACATCCATACATGACTACTGGAAAACCCATAGCTTTGACTAGATGGACATTTGTTGGCAAAGTAATGTCTCTGGTTTTTAGTATGCTGTCTAGGTTGGTCATAGCTACCTAACAGCAAAAAGCTCTGAAAAAGTTTAAGTCCAATGGGAAAATATGGAAGCTACTTTCCAGTATTTCATTCTATTATTCACCAACAATTATTGTCTGTATGTCCTAAGCGCTTTGATTGGTGCTTCTACATATGCAATTCTGTTGAATTATTAGGGCTTCCCTGGTAGCTCAGCTAGTAAAGAATTCATGTACAATGCAGAAGACCACAGTTTGATTCCTGGGCTTGCAAGATCTGCTGGAGAAAGGATAGGCTACCCACTCCAGAATTCTTGGGCTTCCCTGGTGGCTCAGCTGGTAAAGAATCTATCTGTAATGCGGAAGACCTGGGTTCAATCCCTGGGTTGTTTAATTATTAATTTTGTTTAATTCTCACAACAATCAGGAATTTTAAAGATAAAGATGAGAAAGTTGCTATCCAGTTATTTAACCTTTAAAATACTTTTCCTGTGACTATATAGCTTAAAAGTGATGGTACTGAGTTTCCAAAGTTCAAAATGAATTGTACTAAATTTGTACTATCAATTGTTCAAAATCAATTCTGTCACCATAGCCAGAATAATTGTGGCTGTTTAAACCAATGTTCACCCTCTCCGCCACCTGCGCCCCCCCGCTACACACACTTCTTTAGGATGTACTCAAAACTCAAAACATCATAAAGACAAAAGTATCTTTTTTATCATCTGGACTGTTCTCTTGACTTTTTAAGTGAGATTTTTGCCTGCACGCTTTCTTTTAATATATCCTATGTTTTTTAAAGTATATGTCATCATAACAATTCCCTGTTTGAACAACAACAAAGCAAACTTGGTGGTTTGTTTTTGTTTACTGCTTTTTTTTTTTCTTTTAGGAAAATCTCGATTTTTTTTTTAATTAGAACTCAACTCTTCAGCTCTTTCTAATGTTAGTCGTGGACATTGTATGGTCCTTACTGTGTCACTACATCTTTCATCTCTCTGTAATCCACCCAAATAGAACCATTCAACCTTCCCCATGTGGGTATTTACCTTCATATTTTTGTTCATGCCATTCTCTTAGGGAGGTTGTCACCTGTTTTAATCCTTCATGCTTATCTTATGTGTTGTTTGCTTGGTTTTGCCTTTTCCATTGTACGTTTAAAAAGAATTTTTTTCTACCCCTCCATTCATGTGTTTGTGTGTGTGTGTGTGCGATGTGCGTGCAAAGTTGCTTCGGTCATGTCTGACTCTGTGCAACCCTACGGACTGTAGCCCCTAGGCTCCTCTGTCCATGGGATTCTCCAGGCAAGAATACAGGAGTGGGTTGCCATGCCCTCCTCCAGAGGATCTTCGCGACCTGGGGGCTGAACCTGTATCTCTTATGTTTCCTGTGTTGGCAGTCAGGTTATTTACCACTAGCACTACCTGGTAAGCCCTCTCTGCTCTTACATCACTTTAATTTATACTTCTATCATAACATGAGTTTCCTTTTGCCTTGGAAGCTCTTCAAGGTCAGAGAGTACTTGAAAGTGAGGTACTTTACTAGACACTAAAAGTTTAAAGAAAAACAAGAATTGATCCCTACTCTTTAGGAGCTAACTGGCCAGTGTGAGCAAGGCTCTTGATCTTTAACCTCCCTTCTGTCAGAAATACTCATCTGTTTATTTGTTCCACTTGTGTGGTAATCTGCACTTTTACCATGATGTGTCTCAATGCTTAATGCAGTTGAAGACTCATCATGTCATTTTTCAATTCCCTATTTATTTGTACCAGCATATAGTTGCACTAACTTTTATATACAGTTTAAATAGTCATAAAGGAAACAATGAATCCTTTTGCATACTATGGGATTATTGATACGCTTTTGTTTTAAAATACAATTTTCCAGTTAACACTTACTCTGTATTTACTTTTCTAAATATTTTCCCTCTCTGAAATGATGAAATATTTTAAAAATACTTTTCTCTTTTTTTGGTTAGAAGTTGCATATTATAAATTTCCTGTTTTAAGGTTTTTTCTAGAGAGTACAGCACACATTCATAACAAAATCTAACATTAACAGATGCTTTCAACTTTTTTCTGCCTATAACCAGAACCTTAACAACACTTTAGTTTCATTTTCCCCAAACACATTCAATTCAGTTCAGTCACTCACTCGTGTCCAACTCTTTGTGACCCCATGAACCTCAGCACTCCAGGCCTTCCTATCCATCACCAACTGCAGGAGTTCACCCAAACCCATGTCCATCGAGTCGGTGATGCCATCCAGCCATCTCATCCTCTGTTGTCCCCTTTTCCTCCTGCCCCCAATCCCTCCCAGCATCAGGGTCTTCTCAAATGAGTCAGCTCTTCGCATCAAGTGGCCAAAGTATTGGAATTTCAGCTTCAGCATCAATCCTTCCAATGAACACCCAGGACTGATCTCCTTCAGAATGGACTGGTTGGATCTCCTTGCAGTCCAAGGGACTCTCAAGAGTCTTCTCCAACACCACAGTTCAAAAGCATCAATTCTTCTGTGCTCAGCTTTCTTTATAGTCCAACTCTCATATCCATACATGTAAAACTCATTATATACCATCATTTTTAATTCTCCATATATTTAAACTTAATCAACCATGACATTTAGAGTTTTAAACAGAAACTACTATTTTACTGATTTAAATAGCTAAACATTTTTCATAATTATCATAAATGAGTTCAGTTTCAATGCTTCTATCTTAAATAATTTCAAGTCAAGTCTCCCCTCCCCACCGCTATGGGCACTAGAGTATGACTATCAATTTCCTTGGCTTATATTTAGAACTAGCCAGCTCATGAGTCACTATTATGTAAGCTCATATTTACCAAACTGCCTTTGAGCATTTTTTCCCTTCAATTTCTGATTCTGGGAATGTTATATTTTATTATTGAGCTCAACTTCTTATCAGAAGGATTTGTAAGGTGCCAAGTGTTTGCCATGTGACTCCAACTGCTGTTTATCATTATTTATAAGACTTCTTTGAACTAATATTTTTAAAGCAAATAATAAGAAAAAATATGTCTGGTACACTCTTCTAGTAAAATAAATATAAAAACAGTGTCACTACTGTCTTGTCTTCTTGCATGCACAGAAATTAGATAGAAGTGAATTCAAAAATTTGATGATGTTTTTCATCTAAATGGATACTAAATGAAGTGTGCTTATAATTTCGGAATGTTACTCTAATTTTTGAGAAAAAAAAGTATTCTATAAAATTCTCATAACTAAAAAAAAAAGGGAACATAGAGACATCAGGGTGAAATTTCAAAGATACACAAAAGAAAATATTATAAACAAACTAGGAAAAAGAAAACAAAAGTTTCTCTTCATTAGTGATTGTTTCAGGTAAACCTAAAAAATTTGTTTGATAGCAACTCATAGACTTGGATTAAGTATTTTGGTGCTTAAGCTTACATGGAATGATGCAGAAAAGCACATACTTGTCATATGAATTGGATGAGCTCAAGACTCTCAAACTGAAGTAGCTGAAAAAATAAATGAAAACAAGAATACAAGGAAAATGTGTATGGGCTATACACCCTGCCTATCTGGGGAAAATGCATGTTAAACTAAATTTTAGGATTTTTTTTGTGTTCTCACATGTTTAAAGAACTGATTTGTGAAGGAGCAACCAGCATATTCTCTATCACAAATTCAGCAAACTGGTGGCTAATGAATCATATGCTTTATTTGGCTTCTGTTTTTCTTTTTAAACTGGATTATTTGATCTTACTGAAAAATGCAGAAGATCCAAGTATGATAAAGATTTATGATTTTTCTTTAAACGTTAGAATATGTAGCAATATTAGGCCAACACTCCTTTATGGCAACTGTTCCCTAGATTTGAGTGAATTCCAAACCTTCAAGGAAGGACATGTGCTGTCTCATGGACCATGTTCCACCACATTCTATTGCAAATAAGCTTTTCAGGCTATAGCCTCTTATATATGCTTCTGCTGCTACTGCTAAGTTGCACATGGGGCAAAATAAGGAGCAATGTCCAAATGGGTTGGAATACTCTTCAGTGCAAGAAATTCCTGTGAAAGAGGGTATTTTCACCACAAAAAAGTCACAAAACTTATGTTCCTTAGTCCTTTCTCCAGCCTAGCATCTGCTGACCCACTGGTTCTTTCAGTAACTTTCCATCCTCTTATCAGAGCTGGTGGGAACTTTCAAATCCTTGATTGTCATGTGTAGGCAGCACAAAATAAATGACCAAGGTCCAACTGCAGTCTCATCTACTTGTCCTCCTCTTATTCATATTCCACATTATTCATCTCACTCAAGAGTCAAGGGGTTCTAGATTCTCCCATACCTTTCTGTATATTTAAAATTTTTAACTGCTAAGTATCTTCAAGGAAAACACTGCAGGGAAATAACAGTCCTGGAATTTGACCTCGTCCATCTAACTCTGTCTCCATTTTTCCCTTTTCATATTTATGAATGTAGAAATGTCAGACTGTCTACTTTGCCTTCCTTCTGACATAAATCTTCCATTTTTTTTGTACTTTTCTTCTTCCTAAGACACTAAGTTCCAGGGTTAAATACTAATTGGTAATGGATATCCTACTATTGGGACCTGCAGGTATAGGTGAGCTTGGAAATAGGATAACATGGCACAAAATCATTGTTTTAGTAGCTGAAAAAATTAACGAGCTATAGTGCCTCTATTTAAATTATTCCAAAGACACAGAATGAATAGAAACTTAATACAGGTATTCAGGTTGCTATGGCTATACAATTGCTCAGTCATGTCCAACTCTTTGCAACCCTATGGACTATATAGTCCATGGAATCCTTCAGGCCAGAATACTGGAGTGGGTAGCCAGTTCCCTTCTCCAGGGGATCTTCCCAACCCAAGTCTCCTGTATTGCAGGCAGATTCGTTACCAGCTGAGCCACCAGGGAAGCCCAAGGTATTCAGGTTAGTAGTACTTTAAAGAAATGAGTAAGAAAACTGGATTATGCATTATTATGTGTTCTATATTCAAAAATCTCCCTAAGACATTCAGAATTACTTGAATTTTGATATCTAAAATTGTTTCAAATTTCAAGTGGGAGTTAAATGTCTTAGAAATGTAATAAAGATTCATATGTACTTAAAATCAACACTAACTATTGAATGCATTCCCTATTTATTGCCTTCTTTTTTATGTCATGATCTATCAGCACACTTGTTTCTTATGCAGATTGTTTATTCTAAGTTCTTTAAAAGGATATTCATCTAGCAAGATAATAAATGTCCCATAAAATGCCAAATATAATACTCAATACATAAAATTTAAACACTGCCTTAAATTCACTTTATGATGTCATTTAATACCAAAAGAATGAATTAAACTTTCAAGTATATTACAGAATTTGTCATGTCCAGAAAATTTTAGTTATTAGTTATTAATTTAACCCCAAAATTCTAATACCTGTCAGTAATTTCTAAATTTATCATAAACCAAAACTAGTAAAGCCAATTTTAGTTGTTGATTAAATGTCTATCACTGACAAGTTTCCATCTATATTCTTCTACCTCAAGAAGTCCGATTATTCAATGAAGTGGAAGAAATGGGAATGAGCAGTCTGCTTCATGGAGTATCACACAATATCCTGGTAAGAATGCAAAAGATTAAAACCCTAACAAATAGACAATTTTTACTACAACAGTTATTAATACTTTGTGAACTCAGTTGGATTTTAGGTGATGGCACAAGACACAATCATCGGATATAAGACCTTTATAGAATGGTAAAAATTTATTTCAGCTCACAAACTATATGCTTTCTTCCCAACAAAAGCAATACAATGTTTCATAACTTTTTCATATGCTGTACCAGAGCAGGTTACTTATATGCAGCACAGCATATTTAGAAACAAGTAAGTTGCAGTAGCATTTAGTGGAATAATATTCTGAGATACTAAGATATTGCTGTTTTATATTTGTTTTTCAGTCACTCAGTCATGTCTCTTTGTGGCCCCATAGACTGTGGCACACCAGGTTTCCCTGTCCTTCACTATCTCCCGGAATTTGCTCAAACTCATGTCCATTAAGTCAGTGATGCTATCTAATCATCTCATCTTCTGCTGCTCTCTTCTCCTTTTGCCTTATATTTATCTGCACTCAAAAGTCATTTTCAACTGATGTCCTCTAAAGTCTAGAAAATAAAGTACTCCATTCCCTTTATTGTTGTTAGGCATGGTCATATAACCCTTTTGGGGCCAATAAGATGCAAAAGGAATTCTCTAGGCTAATTTTTAAGGAAGTTATTTTTAAATTTAGAGTAAACTGTTAGGATGTCTTATTCATTTTGCCTCTTAGCTATTCTATTTATTTTTTTCCTTCTTGGATAGCAGATGTGACGCTGGGAGTGTGGCAGTCTTATTGTTATCATGACAATGGAAGCCTTGCACTACTGATAGCAGATCCGTTCAGCATACAGCTCTGATGAGATCTTGAGCAGCTGTCTCAGTCATCAATCTCTGATTGTGAACATCTTGATTCTTGAAGGAAACAACTCCTATCTAATGTACTCATTGCTAGTTGTTGCTATTGTGCTACTTTCTGCCAATATAATTGTGAACAATATGCTTCCCCTCATTCAGGCATCAGTAACATCTGCCTTCATCTTCACAGTGAGATGAATATCAGACATTTACAAATTTCTTAAGTCCAAAGGACTAACTGATGATCAGTAATTTCTTCATGATGCCTCAGACCAAAGAAACACCTAGGAGTCCTGTTTATTGGTTAGATTCAAATAATTTAACAGCTGTAATTTATCTGGTATCTGTGTTTATTCAAATATGTAAACTATTTCAATACAGCCTTGAAAATGGGCTGTACTGTCTCAGTGCACGTAGGTATAAAATTTGGGAGTTATGTTCTGTTCAGCTTTCCTAGAAGGGAGAAGTAAATTGGAACTTTCTAAGACCAATTGCCTAGTATGGAACAGGTGGGGTCAGCTGCAAAGGAGCACAAGAAACACTTTAGGTTGGAGAAGTAAAGTATATCCTGATTATGGGGTTGCTTATAAAAATTTTTAGAAATAATAAATTTTAAATCTTGTGCTCATAAATTGTTGAAACATAGACTATGTTAACGAACTAATGGTGTTAGATAGACAGGATTAATTGCTAAAAAAGACGACAGGACCCAAAATGACAATGTGTAGAAATCTAACATTTATTAAAAGGAAAGGGTAAAGTAGAGAAACAGTATTAAAGTATTGATGTGCCTCATAGCCAAAGACCTCAAACCTGAGAATCCAGGCAAGAGCACTGACTGTGTGTAAGAGCTGTGTAAGTGCTTCCTTTCTTGGATCAGAAACTATCGATGTGTGAACAGAACATCTTGGAACCATAGTGTCTATACTGGAATCTTGACTGATACAAATCATCAGTCTCACTGCTGTTGATTAAATAATGTCGATAAACTAGTGTAAATCATCTTCAAACGCCTTTGGACATATGACTACAAAGGAACACTATTAGCAATTATATATCATGCCTTGGGGCTTCCCTTGTTGCTCAGCTGGTAAAGAATCTGCCTGCAATATGGGAGACCTGGGTTCGATCCTTGGGTTGGGAAGATCCCCTGCAGGAGGGCATGCTAAGCCACCACAATATTCTTTGCCTGGAGAATTCGCATGGACAGAGGAGCCCAGTGGACTACAGTCCATGAGGTGGCAAAGAGTCATACATGACTGAGCAACTAAGCACAGCAGCATGGCATCATGCCTTGACCAAGCGTTAGTGCTGTGTAGGTATTCCAGTAACATAGGTTAATGAGGTTAATTCTAGGTCTATTGGAATTAACCCTCACAGTAAATAACATCTTAATGAACCAAAAACAAACAAAAAATTATGCACTGTAAATTACTATACAAACATAACAAATTCAGTAAAGTAATATTTGCTTTGCACTATTACGTGGAAATAGTGATGACACCACAGTAATAATCACAAATTTCAGTTAACATTGTACATTGGGGTACATGTGTCTTTTTGAACTATAGTCTTCTCAGAATATATGTCCAGTAAGTAGGATTGCTGGATCATATAGTAGTTCTATTTTTAGTTTTCTAAGGAACACCCATACTGTTTTCCATAGTGGCTATATCAATTTACATTCCCACCAACAACACAAGAGGGTTCCCTTTTCTTTACATCCTCTCCAGCATTTATTGTTTGTGGATTTTTCAATTATAGCGATTCTGACTGATGTGACACCTCATTGTATGTTCATTGCAGAACTATTTACAATAGTCAGGATATGGAAGCAACCCAAATGTCCATCGACAGATGAGTGGATCAAGAAAATATGGTAATATACACAATGGAATATTGGTCAGCCATAAAAAGGAACAAATTTGGATCATTTGTAGACACACTGATGGACCTAGAGTCTGTTATACTAAGTGAAGTCATAAAGAGAAAAACAAATATTATATATTAATGCATGTATATGAAACCTAGAAAAACGGTATAGATGAATGTATTTGCAGGGCCGCGATAGACACAGACATAGGGAATGGACATATGGACCCAGTGGTGGGTAAGGGGTGGGAGGAATTGCGAAATTAGGACTGATGTATGTGCACTGCCACATATAAAAAAGATTGCTGGTAGAAACGTGCCGTATAGTGCAGGGAGCACAACTCAGTGTTCTGTGATGATACAGAGGGGTGGGATGGTGAGTGGGAGGGAGGTTTATAAGGGAGGGGATGAATGTACGTCTATATAGCTGATTCACTTCATTCTATAGCAGAAACATATACATAATGGTAAAGCAACTATACCCAATTTAAAAAAAATAAAAGAAAGACAAAAAAAAAAATAAAAAGACAAAGTGCATACAAGTGTGATATGTTACAACAGAGTAGGATGACATGGACAACCCTGGGAAGGCATACTTTCTAACTGAATCAGAACATTCTGAATGAAGAAAGAAGGCCATTGTGTCCTAACAAACATAAGTGACCAAGCCATCATGTCCTTTTCTTACTCATTTTACTTCCTTACTTAAGTTAATCACTTGTGCTAAAAATAATGACATAGATAGAAAGGGAAAGATAAGGTAACACATAATTCATTTGCCTTTCAATCTTTTGTTGCTCATCAGTACCTGGAGGTAGAGTGTGTTAGTAAAATATGCAATATCAAGAAGTGAAATAAAATCAATCAAGTTCACTTCATGCAATATTTTGGTGCTCGAGTAAGAATAAATTACATATACAGGCACCAACTATGTCAAGGCTGTATATTGTCACCCTGCTTATTTAGCTTGTATGCAGAGTACATAATGAAAAATGCTGAACTGGATAATGCACAAACTGGAATCAAGATTGCCGGGAGAAATATCAATAACCTTAGATATGCAAATGATACCACTGTAATGGTAGAAAGCAAAGAGGAACTAAAGAGCCTCTTGACGAAGGTGAAAGAGGAGAGTGAAAAAGCTGGCTTAAAATTCAACATTCAAAAGAGACACATGTATCTCATTGTTCACTGAAGCACTATTTACAATAGCTAAAACATGGAAGCAACCTAGATGACCATCGACAGATGAATGGATAAAGAAGTTGTGGTGCATATACACAATCGAATATTACTCAGCCTTAAAAAGGAATGCATTTGAGTCAGTTCTAATGAGGTGGATGAACCTAGAACCTATATTCTAACACATATATATGGAATCTAGAAAAATGGTACTGAAGAATTTATTTACAGGGCAATAATAGAGAAACAGATATAGAGAATAGATTTATGGACATAGGGAGAGAGGAGGAGAGGGTGAGATGTATGGAAAGAGCAACATGGAAACTTATATTACCATATGTAAAACAGATATCCAATGGGAATTTGCTGTATGGCTCAGGAAACTCAAACAAGAGCTTTGTATCAACCTAGAGGGGAGGGCTGGGGTGGGGGAGATGGGAGGGAGTTTCAAAAGGGAGGGCATATATGTTTACCTATGGCTGATTCATGTTGAGGTTTGACAGAAAACAGCAAAATTCTGTAAAGCATTAAAAGTTAAAAAAGAAAAAAAAAACCCTCAACATTCAAAAAACAAAGATCATGACATTGGGTCCTGTTACTTCATGGCAAATAAATGGGGAAACAATGGAAACAGTGACAGACTTTATTTTCTTGGGCTCCAAAATCACTGAAGATAGTGACTGCAGCCATGAAATTAAAAGATTCTTGCTCCTCGGAAGAAAATCTGTGACCAAGCTAGACAGCATATTAAAAAGCAGAGACATTACTTGGCCAACAAAGATCCATCTAGTCAAAGCTGTGGTTTTTCCAGTAGTCATGTATGGATGTGAAGTTGGACCATAAAGAAGGCTGAGGATGGAAGAACTGATGCTTTCCAACTCTGGTGTTGGAGAAGACTCTTGAGAGTCCCTTGAACTGCAAGGAGATCAAACCAGTCAATCCTAAGGGAATCAACCCTGAATATTCATTGGAAGGACTGACGCTGAAGCTCCAATACTTTGGCTGCCTGATGCAAAGAGCTGATGCATTGGAAAAGACCCTGATGTTGGGAAAGATAGAATGGAGGAGAAGGGGACAACAGAGGACGAGTTGGTTGGATGGCATCATCGACTCAATGGACATGGATTTGAGCAAGCTCTGGCAGGTGGTGAAGGACAGGGAAGCCTGGTGTGCTGCAGTCCATGGGTTCACAAAGAGTCAGACATGATTGGGTGACTGAACAACAACAGTACCAAGTACGAAACACAAATTTTGTGATTTCAGTGATTCTGCATGCAGTTTAAATGTTCTTATACTTGCATTAAATCTGGCATTTAATGCAGATTAAATGTACAATATTATATATGTACAATTTATATTGTACAATAATATATGTACAATATAAAAATGTACAATAAAATGTGTACAAATGCTTTTAAATTTCTTTGCTTGAAAAGTGTTAACCTCTCAGTTGTGTTTGACCCTTTATGATGCCATGGACTGTAGCCTACAAGGCTCTTCTGACCATGGAATTTCCCAGGAAAGAATACTGGAGTGGGTTGCCATTCCCTTCTCCAGGGGATCTTCCCAACCCAAGGATTGCAGGCAGATTCTTTATTGTCTGGAGCCACCAGAGAGGCCCTTTCTTTGAATGAATGAATTGAAAAAAACACTATGACAAGTCAAGAGAAAAACAACTGAAGAAAGGAAAACGTTAGTAATTTTAATGACACATTTCCTTTGCTTTTTGAAGACATACTTTCATTGTACATTCAGCACCATAAATTATGTAGCAGGCCCTGGGTAATTAATATTACTGCAACAAGTGTTCGTGATATAATAGCAACATAGTGCTGCAGATGAATGAATATTTAGATTCTTACAAATACACAAATCAAAATGACATCATTCATTCAATCCACATATCTCTAAATTATGTCTTGGGAGGAATTTAAAAATGAAATATAAAAAGAAATAGTGAATATTGACCTAGCTAAATGTCTGAAAGAAAAACTGCATGAGTAAATTTCAATAGTTTATTTTGTAATGAAAACTGAAAGGTGGGTACTGACTTGCAGGTATGTTCTGGGAAATGGAAACCTCAGGGATCTGATGTTTCCTTGGTGATAGGTCTTTCTTTTCAAATCTATTGTCTTTGTTAATACAGAGTTGAAAGCTTTGGGTGATGACTATTTCCTCATTCTGCTGGCTTCAACTTTTTCACAGTGCTAATAATTTGGAGATAGGATATGAAATGGTAGTATGGTATAACACTAAAGGAAGTTTGATAAAAAAAAAAACTTACATGGAATCATGAGTGAAAATATCATTCACTAAGTGTCTTATATATTTGAGGACACAGATACTATATTTCCACTTGAAGTCTCTTCTTTAGGAAAATAAAGAACATTCTAGATATGTTTTCACCTTTATAAAACACTAATAATTTAATGTGAATGATTTTTTCTTTACATGGCAAAAATCTCTGATATATTGATTGAGTATTGTATTCTTTTTGATATAGGTGTTAGAATCATCAAGATTTTTCTCAGTTCAGTTCAGCCTCTCAGTTGTGTCTGACTCTTTGCAAACCCATGAACCTCAGCACACCCATGAACCTCAGCACACCAGGCCTCCCTGTCCATCACAACTCCCAGAGTCCACCCAAACTCATGTCCATTGTGTCGGTGATGGTATCTAACCATCTCATTCTCTGTCTAATAGACAATTAATTTTATTTTTTTAATTTTAATGAGTCAAAGAAGTTTAATCTCTATGTCACTTTTTAATGAAAAATTTATTAGTTTTATTGAAATAAGATTCACAAACCATAAAGTTCATCCTCTTAAAATGTGTAATTCAATGATTTCTTGTTATGTTGACAGAAATGTACTACCATCACTGCAATCAGTTTAGAACATGCTCACCACCCCCAAAAGAAATATATTCATTAGCTGTCATCACCCATTCCCTCCCAATCTCTCAGTTCTAAAAAATCACTTATCTATGTGACTTTTTAAATCATATTATCTTTTAAGTATTTGAAGAGCTTTAGAAGTTGCTAGTATGGGAAGGTGGCATATACAGGTTTCTACCTAAATGATCAATTAATTCAAAAACAAAAGTAACTCACATTCTAAGATATGTATTTTTTTAAAATCCCTTTAAAAGATTGAAAATATGCAGGATTTTAAACACAGAATTAAGTTCTTTAATGTCATGAAGTTCTTTCTGCAATAACATTGATTTTCCTTTCAACCATGAGCATAGCAATGGTCAGTCAATCCGTCAGTTCAGTCGCTCAGTCATGTCCGACTCTTTGCAACTCCATGAATCACAACACGCCAGGCCTCTCTGTCCATCACCAACTCCCAGAGTCAACTCAAACTCATGTCCATCGAGTCAGTGATTCCATTCAGCCATCTCATCCTCTGTTAACCCTTTCTCCTTCTGCAGCCAATCCCTCCCAGCATCAGGGTCTTTTCCAGTGAGTCAACTCTTTGCATGAGGTGGCCAAAGTATTGGAGTTTCAGCTTTAGCGTCAGTCCTTCCAATGAACACCCAGGACTGATCTCCTTTAGGATGGACTGGTTGGATCTCCTTGCAGTCCAAGGGACTCCCAAGAGTCTTTTCCAATACCACAATTCAAAAGCATCAATTCTTTGGCGCTCAGCTTTCTTCACAGTCTAACTCTCACATCCATACATGACCACTGGAAAAACCATAGCCTTGATTAGACAGACCTTTGTTGGCAAAGTAATGTCTCTGCTTTTTTTTTTTTTTTCAGGTTCAATGCATGATACTGGATGCTTGAGGCTGGTGCACTGAGACGACCCAGAGGGATGGTATGGGGAGGGAGGAGGGAGGGGGGGTTCAGGATGGGGGAACACGTGTATACCAGTGGCAGATTCATGTTGATGTATGGCAAACCGATACAATATTGTCTCTGCTTTTGAATATGCTTCCTAGGTTGGTCACAACTTTCCTTCCAAGGAGTAAGCGTCTTTTAATTTCATGGCTGCAGTCACCATCTGCAGTGATTTTGGAGCCCAAAAAAGTAAAGTCTGACACTGTTTCCACTGTTTCCCTATCTATTTCCCATAAAGTGGTGGGACGAGATGCCATGATCTTCGTTTTCTAAATGTTGAGCTTTAAACCAACTTTTTCACTCTCCTCTCACTTTCATCAAAGGGCTTTTTAGTTCCTCTTCACTTTCTGCCATAAGAGAGGTGTTATCTGCATATCTGATGTTATTAATATTTCTCCCGCCAATCTTGATTCCAGCTTGTGCTTCTTCCAGCCCAGCATTTCTCAGCATGTACTCTGCATATAAGGTAAATAAACAAGATGACAATATACAGCCTTGAGGTACTCCTTTTCCTATTGGGAATCAGTCTGTTGTTCCATGTCCAGTTCTAACTGTTGCTTCCTCACCTGCATATAGGTTTCTCAAGAGGCAGGTCAGGTGGTCTGGTATTCCCATCTCTCTCAGAATTTTCCACAGTTTCTTGTGATCCACACAGTCAAAGGCTTTGGCATAGTCAATAAAGCAGAAATAGATGTTTTTCTAGAACAGTCCTGCTTTTTTGATGATCCAACAGATGTTGGCAATTTGATTTCTGGTTCCTCTGCCTTTTCTAAAACCAGGTTGAACATCTGGAAGCTCACGGTTCACATATTGCTGAAGCCTGGCTTGGAGAATTTTGAGTATTACTTTACTAGCGTATGAGATGAGTACAATTGTGTGGTAGTTTAAGCATTCTTTGGCATTGCCTTTCTTTGAGATTGGAATGAAAACTGACCTTTTTGAGTCCTGTGGCCACTGCTGAGTTTTCCAAATTTGCTGGCATATTGAGTGCAGTGCTTTAATAACATCATTTTTCAGGATTTGAAACAGTTCAACTGGAATTCCATCACCTCCACTAGCTTTGTTCCTAGTGATGCTTTCTAAGGCTCACTTGACTTCACATTCCAGGATGTCTGGCTCTAGGTGAGTGATCACACCATTGTGATTATCCGGGTCGTGAAGATCTTTTTTGTACATCTGTGTATTCTTGCCACCTCTTCTTATTATCTTCTGCTTCTGTTAGGTCCATACCATTTCTGTCCTTTATTGAGCCCATCTTTGCATGAAATGTTCCCTTGGTATCTCTAATTTTCTTGAAGAGATCTCTAGGCTTTCCCATTCTGTTCTTTTCCTCTATTTCTTTGCATTGATCGCTGAGGAAGACTTTCTTATCTCTCCTTGCTATTCTTTGGAACTGCATTCAGATGGGAATATCTTTCCTTTTCTCCTTTGCTTTTCAGT
Source organism: Oryx dammah (assembly GCF_014754425.2). Taxonomy (NCBI): domain Eukaryota; kingdom Metazoa; phylum Chordata; class Mammalia; order Artiodactyla; family Bovidae; genus Oryx; species Oryx dammah. The sequence goes on along the minus strand of NW_024070186.1, from coordinate 80,209,288 downwards.
TCTCTTCTTTTCACAGCTATTTCTAAGGCCTCCTCAGACAACCATTTTGCTTTTTTTGCATTTCTTTTCCATGGGGATGGTCTTGATCCTTGTCTCCTGTACAATGTCACGAACCTCTGTCCATAGTTCCTCAGGCACTCTGTCTATCAGATCTAGTCCCTTAAATCTATTTCTCGCTTCCATTGTATAGTCGTAAGGGGTTTGATTTAGGTCATACCTGAATGGTCTAGTGGTTTTCCCTACTTTCTTCAATTTAAGTCTGAATTTGGCAATAAGGAGTTCATGATCTGAGCCGCAGTCAGCTCCCGGTCTTGTTTTTGCTGACTGTATGGAGCTTCTCCATCTTTGGTTGCAAAGAATATAATCAATCTGATTTTGGTGTTGACCATATGGTGATGTCCATGTCTAGAGTCTTCTCTTATGTTTTTGGAACAGGGTGTTTGCTGTGACCAGTGTGTTCTCTTGGCAAAACTCTATTAGACTTTGCCCTGTTTCATTTCGTACTCCAAGGCCAAATTTGCCTGTTACTCCAGGTGTTTCTTGACTTCCTACTTTAGCAATGGTAAACCCCTCTAAAAGATGAAAAAAAATTGTAGTATTATACTTTCCTACTTTTATAAAAATATTTTCAGAGAAAACTACTTAAAGTCAATTATGTCTTCTTTTGGAGTTATTTAAGGCAAATTGTGTGCTTCCCTTGTGGCTCAATTGTTAAAGGATCCACTTGGAATGTGGGAGACCTGGGAAATTGTATACTTTTTATGTAATTCAAGGTGATACACCTAATAGAATAAAATGGGATTACGCTGATGTCACATGTTTTCTTCTCCTTCCTTCCTTTTCCTCCCTCCCTTCTTTCCTTCCTTCTTTCTTTTCTTTTTTTTAATATCCATTCTTTCTGCTTTATTTAAACATGTGGGTACAGATATCTGCTCAGGATAGTGATTTTCCTTAGAATATGTACCTAGCAGTCGCTTGCTGGATCACATAATAGTTCTATTTTAAAGTATCTCTGGTGGGCAATTTCTACAGAAATTTCAAAAGCTGCTACTACTTACTCCCACCGATGGCACCAACTTTTTCTACTACACAGAGTTAGCTGCCAGCTATTATCATTTATAGAACTTTGTAAGGGGTACTACCAGAGGCAGTGAGAGCCACATCAACTCCATCCAAATGCTGGGACACTATCAACAGCTAAGACTTAAAGCATAAAAGCAAGTTTGTATTCCATTCAGGAAATGGGTGAATTTCTTTTTCCCTTTTAAAAAAAAAATATTCTAAATACAATCATGAATGTCTTTATAAAGGGACAAAAAAGAAGAGACAGACAGGGTCACAAAGGTAAGCCATGCAGGACAAAGACAGATTGAAGCGATGCATGTACAAGCAAGGAATACCTAAGACTGTTGAAGTTACCACAAGTTAGTAAAGTAGCATGGAATAGATTCCTCCAGAGAGACTTCAGAAGGAACCAACACTGCCAACACTGTGATTTTGGACTTCTAGACTCTGTGTTCTTAGTCGCTCACTCGTTCTCAGTTCTTTGCAACCCCACGGTCTGTAGCCCGCCAGGCTACTCTTCCATAGGGATTCTCCAGGCCAGAATACTGGAGTGGGTTGCCGTGCCCTTCTCCAGGGCATCTTCCCAACCCAGGGATCAAACCCAGGTTTCCTGCATTACAGGTGGATTCTTTAGCATGGATTCTGAGCCACCAGGGAAGCCCTCTGAACTCTAGGACTGTGAGAAAATACGTTTCTGTTTTTGTTTTTTTTTTTTTAATCCACTAAGCTTGTGGTAATTTGTCATGACACCCCAGGAAACTGATACACATGACGTATTACACTTGTTAAGTTCATTCAAGCCCATTATTTTCATTGACTCACAAGAATCATTTAAAGCATATATTATTTTGATTTTATAGGTGAGAAAATAGGAATCAGAGTGCTATGTTGATTTTCCTGAGATAAAATTTGAGATATTTGGAGGCTTAATACAGTGGAGTTTCCACCTATCCAGAGCCATTCATTCACTCAGAAAATACTACTGAGTCCAGCTTTTATTCCAGATACCGTGCTTTTCGTTAACAAGAGAAGATAATGAAGACATGCTTCTTGTCATCAATTTACTTGGAGTCTATGCCATAACATACAGAAAATAATGCAAATTCTGTAGTGTAAAAACCTAATGAAGAAGGTATTTTTAAGTTATTTTGGGGTTGTGGGGAACTGGGTAATATTATGATCTGTGGGCTTAGGATACCAGAATTGAGTCAAAGAAAGAAAAACGCCAAAGTTAAACTAGGTTTAGCAGTGATTATTAATTGTAAAATGCACTAAAGCTTTTAAAACATTTTCAAAACTCATAGTTAGTGAGAGTGAATGTAAGTAAGTCACATACTCAAAGATGAGGAGGCTGGAATTTGATAATTTGGTAAGGCTGGGAATTGAACTCATGTCCATTTCTGTGTGTCTGTATATACTGCTATTTAGTATATCATACCACTGCTAGGGAATTTCATATAGTAAATTATATTTTTCTTATCATGCATTTTATTTATTTTCACTTCCTTATAAATATAAATAGAACATTGATCTCATACACTTCTGTGTTAGCACTAATCACTACTGTACTTGAAAGTGAAAGTCACTCAGTTGTGTCTGACTCTTTGCCACTCCATGAACTGTAGCCTGCCAGGCCCCTCTGTCCATGGATTTCTCCAGGCCAGAATACTGGAGTAAGTTCCCAATTCCTTCTCCAGGGGAATCTTCCCAATCCAGTGATTGAACCCGGGTCCCCTGCTTTGCAGGCAGATTCTTTGCCATATGAGCCACCAGGGAAGCTATACTTATATAGTTTTATATTTATTTATTTCATCTGTAGCAGGATCTAATTCACTATCATAAGGTACATTGTTATCGTTTCTTTTAGTTTCCCTTTGAGTAGTATATTTCCTCAATCTTTCTTTTTCATTCATTGGCTCACCATATTTTGAAGAATGTAAACCATTTATTTTGTAAAATGTCTCAGCTTGGGCTTTTCGGATGTTTTTTCATGATTAGAATCATGTGAATTTTGGCAAAAATGCCATAGATTTGATGTTGGATCTGTGTCAGGGTATCTGACGAGAGGACACCTAGCAATGATTACATGAGTAGCAAACACCCATATCTTGGTTCCTCAAAATTATTATCCACTAAGAAGAACCAAGGATCTTTGGAGAAATGCCTAATTCCAGAGCTGGGTCTGGAAGTATTCAGAAGAATCCTGGAACAATTTGCTTTACCAGGAGGTAAGAAGATCCTTACTAGTCACGATTGTAAGACAAATGCACATAAAATTCAGTTTTAAAGGCTTTCACTGGACAAATCTGTGAAACTTTGAACATTAAATTAAGAAGTAATAATACTGAGTCATAATCTATTGATTGAAATAAGAATCTGTGAGTCCATAATGCATAAAGTTCTTTTAAAATAATGTATGTAGAAGAGTTGTATTTTTTTTAAATAAAAATTGTGAGTTCCAATAATCTGTCAGGCTAATGTACTACTTATGGATAGCAATTACCACAGTGACTGACACACAATAAGGACTCACTGCATAGTTACTTGTTATGTGAATATTTGAATGAACAAATAGATGAGCTATACATTTTTGCCATGGCTTCATTTTTAAATCTTGTGACTTTGATTCAAGCATCTTATGCTTTTAGGTCAAAGTTACCCATGTACAAAATAAAGGCTGATGATAACACTTGAAAGCAGGATTCTGGATTAGATAATTTCATTATGTTCTTTCTAGATTTTGGAGTCTGTGTAACCCAGTTTGGGTCTTTCCTGAAGATACTTGATGGTATATCCAAAATGTTTCCTGGGAATTTCTATTATTACAGCAAGATATTCATGATATGAATTAATGTTGAGTAGTACTCTACACAGTATTTATTTAGGCATAATTATGACCAACCTAGATAGCATATTCAAAAGCAGAGACATTACTTTGTTGACTAAGATCCATCTAGTCAAGGCTATGGTTTTTCCTGTGGTCATGTATGGATGTGAGAGTTGGACTGTAAAGAAGGCTGAACACTGAAAAATTGATGCTTTTGAACTGTGGTGTTGGAGAAGACTCTTGAGAGTCCCTTGGACTGCAAGGAGATCCAACCAGTCCATTCTGAAGATCAGCCCTGGGATTTCTTTGGAAGGACTGACACTAAAGCTGAAACTCCAATACTTTGGCCACCTCATGCAAAGAGTTGACTCATTGGAAAAGACTCTGATGCTGGGAGGGATTGGGGGCAGGAGGAGAAGGGGACGACAGAGGATGAGACGGCTGGATGGCATCACTGACTCGATGAACGTGAGTCTGAATGAACTCCGGGAGTTGGTGATGGACAGGGAGGCCTGGCATGCTGCATTTCATGGGGTTGCAAAGAGTCGGACACGACTGAGCAACTGAATTGAACTGAACTGAACTGAGGCATATCAGTGCTATATTTTTTGTTACATTGGAAACTTGTTTACACTTACATATTTTACACTGAATTTATTTGTTTTGTGAATAAGATTCATATTTCATTACTTTCTCCATAGAAAAAGTTGGACTATAATTAAAGTAATCTATAAGGATTATAAGAAACAGTACAAATGGAGACATTGAAAGGCTTATAAAATATATTTATCTGAGGAGTAGTTTTACTGATCATTTTATAATTATGCTGACTTCTACATGCAACTCATTTAAAACATTATATTTGATATAAAATCTATCTCCTTTATATCTTAGTGTTAGTGTGTTAGTGTTAGTCGTTCAGTTGTGGCCGACTCTTTGTGACCCCATGGACTGCAACCCACCAGGCTCCACTGTCCAGGAGATTTTCCAGACAAAGATACTGGAGTGGGTTGCCATTTCCTTCTCCACCTTTATATCTTACACAATATTAAAGAATGAAAGAGTGAATCATAACCTGGGTTATTGCAAAAGGTGAAATATGTGATTAAAGTTCCAAGAGAACAAAGAAAATCAAGGTTGAAGAAATGATAAATAATATTATTGAAAGTCCAAAAGCCAAATTTAATCTAACTTAAGCCAAAGTAAACATTTATTGTAAGGGTGTGTGCATGTATGCTGTCGTGTCCAACACTTTGTGACCCATAGACGGTAGCCCATCAGGCTCCTCTGTCCTTGGAATTTCCAAAAATACAGAAGTAGGTTGCCATTTCTTACTTCAATTGTAAGGGTAGTGAGATGTCTTATGGAAATCACGAAATAGAATGCAACTGGTCTCTGGGCCTTAGAAACAACTGAATCCAAATAATTGAACATTTATTAGAAATATTTTCCCATCTTGGGAATTCTCTCTCTTTGTCTTCTTGTCTCTGGTATATTTTTGTAAGAAACATGGTTTCTACATGAACATTCTCAGTTTTAAATCTCTTATCCCACCAGGTATCTACCCCTAGACTGAATGTGGCTTGAAAGCATAGACTTAGAATAAATATTTCTTTGCTTTCTGTATCCATTTGGATAGAGGAGAAAAGTGGAAATTTTCTAATAAATGTGTGCTAGTATACTAGAAATTTTTTTTTTGCAGTTTTATTTACACTCATCTCACACGCTAGTAAAGTAATGCTCAAAATTCTCCAAGCCAGACTTCAGCAATACATGAACTGTGAACTTCCAGATGTTCAAGCTGGTTTTAGAAAAGGCAGAGGAACCAAAGATCAAATTGCCAACATCTGCTGGATCATCGAAAAAGCAAGAGAGTTCCAGAAAAACATCTGCTTCTGCTTTACTGACTATGCCAAAGCCTTTGACTGTGTGGATCACAATAAACTGTGGAAAATTCTTTAAGAGATGGGAATACCAGACCACCTGACCTGCCTCTTGAGAAATCTGTATGCAGGCCAGGAAGCAACAGTTAGAACTGGACATGGAATAACAGACTGGTTCCAAATAGGAAAAGGAGTACGTCAAAGCTGTATATTGTCACCCTGCTTATTTAACTTATATGCAGAGTACATCATGAGAAACTCTGGACTGGAAGAAACACAAGCTGGACTCAAGATTGCCGGGAGAAATATCAATAACCTCAGATATGCAGATGACACCACCCTTATGGCAGAGAGTGAAGAGGAACTAAAAAGCCTCTTGATGAAAGTGAAAGAGGAGAGTGAAAAAGTTGGCTTGAAGCTCAACATTTAGAAAACAAAGATCATGGCATCTTGTCCCATCACTCCATGGGAAATGGATGGAGAAACAGTGGAAACAGTGTCAGATTTTATTTTGGGGGGCTCCAAAATCACTGCAGATGGTGACTGCAGCCATGAAATTAAAAGATGCTTACTCCTTGGAAGAAAAGTTATGACCAACCTATAGTATATTCAAAAGCAGAGACATCACTTTGCTGACTAAGGTCCGTCTAGTCAAGGCTATGGTTTTTCCAGTAGTCATGTATGGATGTGAGAGTTGGACTGTGAAGAAAGCTGAGCGCCGAAGAATTGATGCTTTTGAACTGTGGTGTTGGAGAAGACTCTTGAGAGTCCCTTGGACTGCAAGGGGATCCAGCCAGTCTAGTCTGAAGGAGATCAGCCCTGGGATTTCTTTGGAAGGAATGATGCTAAAGCTGAAACTCCAGTACTTTGGCCACCTCATGCGAAGAGTTGACTCATTGGAAAAGACTTTGATGCTGGGAGGGGTTGGGGGCAGGAGAAGAAGGGGACGACAGAGGATGAGATGGCTGGATGGCATCACTGACTCGATGGATGTGAGTCTGAGTGAACTCTGGGAGTTGGTGATGGACAGGGAGGCCTGGCGTGCTGCGATTCATGGGGTTGCAAAGAGTCGGAACTGACTGAGCGACTGAACTGAATTGTACTGATTTATATATTTTTGGCTGTGATGGGTCTACATTGCCTCATGGCCTTTTCTCTAGTTGCAGCTAGTGGGGACTACTCTCTAGTTTCAGTATGTGGACTTTCCATTGAAGTGGCATCTCTTGTTTTGGAGCACAGGCTCTAGGACACTGAAGCTTCATAGCTGTGGCATATAGCCTCAGTAGTTGTGATTCCTGGTCTCTAGAACATGGGCTCACAACTTATGGCATACAGGCTTAGTTGCTCTGCAGCATGTGAGATCTTCTTGGACCGGGATCTAACCCTTGTTTCCTGCACTGGAAGGCAGATTTTTTTTACTACTGAGCCACCAGGGAAGCCCCACTAGCAATTATTGAGTGCACATAGAGTCCCAGGTGCTTAATGTTGAGTAAATCTGTGAAGCAGTTATTATCCACAGTTTTCAGATGAGGAAATAAAAGCTCTGAGAAAGTACATAAAATGCTCATGGCATTTAGTGGGGTGGTTGGAAACATCATTTGAACTCATATTGATCTGACTCTAAACAAATGTTTGTTTTCCCTCAAGTTAAATAAAAAGTGTTCACATTTTTCTAATAGACAAATTAAGAAAAAAGATTAAGATTTAAATATTTAGAGAAAAAGGGAATAAGAGTTTTTTAAAAACATGGAAATTGAGGTGTTTTCTATTAAATACATGTATTAGAGTTTAAGTTCTGCCTTAATGAAACAATAGGGACTGAATTTGACCTTCACACCTTAAAACATTAAAAACTGGGTAAAATATTTCACATGCAATTTTTAAACATTGGACAGCAGGCAGCACAGTAATATGGTCTCTGATAAAAAGAAAACAAACAAAAGTGAGCATTATATTACACAAACTTTCTTCCTGGAGATTTATTCCCAGTCGTAAAGCAAAAAGAGTAAATTAGGACTCTCCAAAATAATAGAAACAGTAGCATGTATATATGTATATAGAAACAGATTTATTTTAAGGAATTGGTTTATCATTATGGAGGCTGACAAGTGCCAAAATCTGTAGAGTGGATAGTCGGGGTAGAGACTCGGGGAAGAGTCAACACTGCAGTTCAGTTCTTAAGGCCATCTGTTCTTGTTTTACCAGTCTTGTTTAACCCAGGCCTTCAACTGATTAGATAAGGCCGACTAGCATTATTGGCACCCCACTCCAGTACTCTTGCCTGGAAAATCCCATGGACGGAGGAGCCTGGTAGGTGCAGTCCATGGGGTCGCTAAGAGTTGGGCACGACTGAGCGACTTCACTTTCACTTTTCACTTTCATGCATTGGAGAAGGAAATGGCAACCCACTCCAGTGTTCTTGCCTGGAGAATCCCAGGGACGGGGGAGCCTGGTGGGCTGCCGTCTATGGGGTCGCACAGAGTCGGACACGACTGAAGCGACTTAGCAGCAGCAGCATTATAGAGGGCTATCTGCTTTACTATGAGTCCACCAATTTAACAGTTAATTTCAATGAATTGACAAGCTTGACTTCATTAAAATTAGACATTTCTACACAGTGAAATATCCTGCCAAAAGAATGAAAAGACAAGACATAGACTGGGAGACAATATCTGCAAAACATATATCTGAAAATGTATTGTCCAAAATATACAGAAAAACTCCTAAAACACAACAATAAGAAAACAAACAATATGATTAAAAAATGGGCCAAAGGCCTTAACAAACAGCTTACCAAAGAAGATATGCAGTGTAATATACATACAGTAGAATATAAATAGGGTGAAATACTTTTTAGTCCTTTAAAAGGAACAACGTACTTTTTATACCATAACACTGTACAATGCATGTCTTTAACTCTTCATTTTCATCTGCAAAATATAAACAGTGTATATGTAAAATGTGAGCAAATAAGAAATTTACTTTATCTTTTGGCAAAAAGTATCCTGTATCTTTCAATTTCCCTACATGCTATGACTAATTCTAGTGATTCTCATACTTCAACTTGCTAGCTGCAATAGGAAACATTATATGGTTAATATGTTCTATAATTTCTTAATACATGTTTAAATTCTAGGGGAATTATGTTTCCTCTTATTTACCAGAAAAATTGTTTTGGTTCTTCAACCCAAAGGTTTGACTTTTTGATTCTTAGCTGCCATGGCATTTTATAATTTATGCGGTTTGTAACAGGCCTTTCTTTTTTGCTTCAAATGGAAATCAACTACTGTTGTGAAACATTCACAGGCCTAGACTTTTTATTTCCCCAAAGTCTAATTTTGTATTAACATTCTGTAAATTATTGACTTTTAATAGCCTTAGAAGAGAGCTTTCCCAAGAAAGAAAACATAAAACATCAGAGTCATGAGATCTGGAATCTTTTTGTATCAATGTCCAGTGTTTTGATCTGGTTCTGTTTAACATTTTATTAGTAGAATCCTATATACTGGAAGAGTAGATGATCAAACTCCTTCCCTTCTCCTCTTTCTGTCTCCATGCCCTACATAAACAAACCCAAAATATCTTTCCTTCAAATCTCATATGTTGAAGTTTTACTCATCATTTAATGTCTAACAAAAATACACTCTTTCTATAAAAACTTTATCTTCTCAATCAATTGGAAATCTCTGATTATCACCATTTTATAATTATTGTTATCAATAGATTTTCTTGGATGATTTTATCAGATACTCAAAAGAAAGACTAAGCATCATGTATATATTTACTTTATCTGATTTAAACTTAGTAGTTAATATATGTTGATACAATAGCATGATACATTTTATTTTTCAAGCCCAATGGAATATTCACTGATATAAACCATATCCTGGGCTACAAAGCAAACCTCAACAAATGAAAACTACTTGTAAATTTTATATTATGTTCTATTAAAATAATAAATCAACTAGAAATTGATAACAGAACCAAGTGGAAAGTCTCTATAATGTTGTTGCTATTTAGTTGCTAAGTCATTTTTGATTCTTCCACGACTCCATGGACAATAGCCCACCAGACTCCTCTGCCCACAGGATTTTTCCAGGCAAGAATACTGGATTGCCATTTCCTTTTCCAGGGGATCTTCCTGACCCAGAGATCAAACCCATGTCTCCTGCATTGCAGGCAGATTCTTTGCTGCTGAGCCCCTGGGGAAGGCCTTTCTATACATGGTAATAGCCTAAATAATCTATGGGTCAAGGAAGAAATCTCAAAGAAAATAAAATATATCTAGAACTAAATAAAAATGAAAATATAGCATATTAAAATATTTGACATTCAACTAAAGCCTTCAATAAATAATGTTTCCACTTAAAAAAAAAAGAAACCAAGTATAATAAAAAATACCCAAAACAAGAATAAGAAAAAAAAATAATAAAGACACAAGCAAAAATCAATGCAAATGAAAACAAGAAAATCAATGGAAACAAAGCTGATTCATCAGAAAAAATAAAATTGATAAAGCTCTACTTTTAAGTCTGACAAATAAAATAATAGCAAAGACATAAATAGCTAATATCAATAATGGAACAAGAAGTATTACTACAGATCTTATAGTCATTGAAAGCATGATAAAACACTACAATTTTACCATCATAAATTCAGTTTAGAAGAAATAGACAAATTTCTCAAAACCCCAAAAATACTAAGGCTCAATAAAGATAAAATAGTCAACTAAAATAATCCTATTAACTTTAAAGAAATTGAATTTGTAATTTAAAAGCTCTCCAAAGAGAAACAAGACCTGGATGTTTCACCGAAAAAGATCTACCAAACAGTTAAATACAACAATTTTATACAATCTCTCAGTTCAGTCACTCAGTCGTGTCTGACTCTTTGCGACCCCATGAATTGCAGCACACCAGGCCTCCCTGTCCTTTACCATCTCCCTGAGTGCTCAAACTCATGTCCATCAAGTCGATATGCCATCCAACCATCTCATCCTCTGTTGTCCCCTTCTCTTCCTGCCTTCAATCTTTCCCAGCATCAGGGTCTTTTCCAATTAAACAATTCTTTGCATGAAGTGGCCAATATATTGGAGTTTTGGCTTCAGCATCAATCCTTCCAATGAATATTCAGGGCTGATTTCCTTTAGGATTGACTGGTTTGATCTCCTTGCAGTCCAAGGGGCTCTCAAGAGTCTTCTCCAACACCACAGTTCAAAAGCATCAATTCTTCAGCATCCAGCTTTCTTTATAGTCTAGCTCTCACATCTATACATGACTACTGGAAAAAACATAGCTTTGACTAGAAGGACCTTTGTTGGCAAAGTAATGTCTAATATGCAGCTTTCTAATATGCTGTCTAGGTTGGTCATAATTTTTCTTCCAAAGAGCAAGATCTTTTAATTTCATGGCTGCAGTCACCATTGGCACTGATTTTGGAGCCCCCCAAAATAAAGTCTGTCACTGTTTCCATTGTTTCCACATCCATTTGCCATGAAGTGATGAGACCAAATGCCATGATCTTCATTTTCTGAATGTTGAGTTTTAAGCCAACTTTTTCTCTCTTCTCTTTCACTTTCATCAAGAGGCTTTTCAGTTCGTCTTCACTTTCTGCCATAAAGGTGGTGTCATCTGCATATCTGAGGTTATTGATAATTCTCCTGGCAATCTTGATTCCAGCTTGTGCTTCATCCAGCCTACCATTTTGCATGATGTACTCTGCATATAAGTTAAATAAGCAGGGTTACAATATACAGTTTTGACATCCTCCTTTCCCAGTTTGAAACCAGTCTGTTTTTCCATGTCCAGTTCTAACTGTTGCTTCTTGACCTGCATGCAGATTTCTCAGGAGGCAGGTCAGGTGGTCTGATAGTCCCATCTCTTAAAGAATTTTCCACAGTTTATTGTGATCCACACAGTTAAAGGCTTTGGTATAATCAATACAGCAGAAGTAAATGTTTTGCTGGAACTCTGTTTTTTCAATGATCCAGCAATCTCAATCTCTTCAGACAATCTTTTGAAGCAATACCAATAATACAATCCAACAATTCAATGTCTTTCAGAACATAAAAGAGCATAGAACATTTCCCAACACATTTTATGGGCTTCAATTTTGCTCAGATGGTAAAGAATCTGCCTGCAATGCAGGGGACCTGGGTTTAATCCCTGGGTTGGGAAGATCTCCTGGAGCAGGGAAAGGGTACCTAATCCAGTATTCTGGCCTGGATAATTCCATGGACTGTTTAGTTCATGGGGTCTCAAAGAGTCAGACATGCCTGAGCTACTTTCACTAATACTAACTAGTATCAACATGATATCAAAACCAGGTGAAGATGGTACAAAATAAAAAGAAAAGAAAGAGGAAAAAAAATTTACAGATCAGTATCTCCCATGAACTTACACATAAAAACTGTCAACAAAATATTAGAAAATTGAATCCAGAAATGTATAAAAAGAAAAATACATAATTACTAAGTGAAATCTACTCTAGGTGTGAAAGCCTGCTTCAACATTTGAAAATCAATCAATTTAATTCACCATATCAACAAGCTGAAAAAGAAAAATCAAGTCACGTACCATTTGACAAAGAAAAAGCATTTTAGAAAATCCAGCATTAATTCATGACAAAAACTAAACATGTTAGTAATAGACAGGAGTTACCTCAACCTGATAAAACCACATGCTGAAATGTCCAGCTATCATCATGTAGCAAGAGTCAAAGTCTTGTTTTCAAGATAGATCACACACTGGGCCGCAAGAAGTCTCAATAAATTTAAGAAAACTAAAATCATATCAAGTATTTCTTTTTTGATCACAACACAATGAGATTAGAAATCAACTACAAGAAAAAAATTTTAAAAAGGCTGAGAGGAGCTACCCCACATCTGAGGTAAGGATCAGCAGCTGCACTTTGCTGGAGCAGCCATGAAGAGATACCCCACATACAAGGTAAGAGAACACTGAGAGAGGGCATCAGGGACAGAAAGACTGAAACCACAGTCACAGACAACAGGCCAATCTGATCACATGGACCACAGCCTTGTCTAACTCATTGAAACTAAGCCATGCTATGTGGGGCCACCCAAGATGGACAGGTCATGGCGGAAAGGTCTGACAGAATGTGGTCCGCTGGAGAAGGGAATGGCAAACCACTTCAGTATTCTTGCCTTGAAAACCCCATGTATGAAAAGACAAAAAGATAGGACACTGAAAGATGAACTCCCCAGTTTGGTAGGTGCTCAATATGCTATTGGAGATCAGTTGAGAAATAACTCCAGAAAGAATGAAGGGTTGGAGCCAAAGCATAAACAATACCTAGTTGTGGATAGGACTGGTGATAGAAGCAAGGTTCGATGCTATAAAGAGCAATATTGCATAGGAACCTGGAATGTTAAGTCCATGAATCAAGGCAAGTTGGAAGTGGTCAAGCAGGAGATGACAAGAGTGAACATCAACATTCTAGGAATCAGTGAACTAAGATGGACTGGAATGGGTGAATTTAACTCAGCTGACTATTATATCTACTACTATGGGCAGGAATCCCTTAGAAGAAATGGAGTAGCCATCATAGTCAACAAAAGAGTCTGAAATGCAGTACTTGGATGCAATCTCAAAAATGACAGAATGATCTCTGTTCATTTCCAAGGCAAACCATTCAATATCACAGTAATCCAAGTCTATGCCCTGACCAGTAACGCTGAAGAAGCTGAAGTTGAACAGTTCTATGAAGACCTACAAGACCTTCTAGAACTAACACCCAAAAAAGGTGTCTTTTTCATTATAGGGGACTGGAAGGCAAAAGTAGGAAGTCAAGAAATACTGGAGTAACAGGCAAATTTGGCCTTGGAGTACAGAATGAAGCAGGGCAAAGACTAATAGAGTTTTGCCAAGAGAATACACTGGTCATAGCAAACACCCTTTTCCAACAACACAAGAGAAGACTCTACACATGGACATCACCAGATGGTCGACACTGAAATCAGATTAATTATATTCTTTGCAGCCAAAGATGGAGAAGTTCCATACAGTCAGCAAAAACAAGACTGGGAGCTGACTGTGGCTCAGATCATGAACTCCTTATTGCCAAATTCAGACTTAAATTGAAGAAAGTGGAGAAAACCACTAGCCTATTCAGGTATGACATAAACCAAATCCCTTATGATTATACAGTGGAAGTGAGAAATAGATTTAAGGACTAGATCTGATAGATACAGTGCCTCATGAACTATGGATGGAGGTTCGCGACATTGTACAGGAGACAGGAATCAAGACCATCCACAAGAAAAAGAAATGCAAAACAGCAAAATGGCTGTCTGAGGAGGCCTTACAAAAACTGTGAAAAGAAGGTAAGTGAAAAGCAAAGGAGAAAAGGAAAGATATACATTTGAATGCAGAATTCCAAAGAATAGCAAGGAGAGATAAGAAAGCCTTCCTCACCAATCAGTACAAAGAAATAGAGGAAAACAACAGAATGGGAAAGGCTAGAGATCTCTTCAAGAAAATTAGAGATACCAAGGGAATATTTCATGCAAAGATGGGCTCAATAAAGGACAGAAATGGCAGCGAACTAACAGAAGCAGAAGATATTAAGAAAAGCTGGCAAGAATACACAGAAGAACTGTACAAAAAAGATCTTCATGACCCAGATAATCACGATGGTGTGATCACTCACCTAGAGCAGGACAACCTGGAATGTCAAGTCAAGTGGGCCTGAGGAAGCATCACTAGGAACAAAGCTAGTGGAGGTGATGGAATTCCAGTTGAACTGTTTCAAATCCTGAAAAATGATGTTATTAAAGCACTGCACTCAATATGCCAGCAAATTTGGAAAACTCAGCAGTGGCCACAGGACTCAAAAAGGTCAGTTTTCATTCCAATCCCAAAGAAAGGCAATGCCAAAGAATGCTCAAACTACCGCACAATTGCACTCATCTTGGAGAAGGCAATGGCACCCCACTCCAGTACTCTTGCCTGGAAAATCCCACGGACAGAGGAACCTGGTGGCCTGCAGTCCACGGGATCGCTAAGATTCGGACATGACTAAACGACTTCACATTCACTTTTCACTTCCATGCATTGGAGAAGGAGATGGCAACCCATTCCAGAGTTCTTGCTTAGAGAATCCCAGGGGTGGCAGAGCCTGGTGGGCTGCCATCTATGGGGTCACACAGACTCGGACACAACTGAAGCGACTTAGCAGCAGCACACGCTAATAAGGTGTTACTTAAAATTCTCCAAGCCAGGCTTCAGCAATATGTGAACTGTGAATTTCCAGATGTTCAAGCTGGTTTTAGAAAAGGCAGAGGAACCAGAGATCAAATTGCCAACATCTGCTGGATCATCGAAAAAGCAAGAGAGTTCCAGAAAAATGTGTATTTCTGCTTTATTGTCTATGCCAAAGCCTTTGACTGTGTGGATCATAATAACCTGCAAAATTCTTCAAGAGATGGGAATACCAGACCACCTGACCTGCCTCTTGAAAAACCTGTATGCAGGTCAGGAAGCAACGGTTAGAACTGGACATGGAACAACAGACTGGTTCCAATACAAAAAGGAGTATGTCAAGGTTTGTTTATTATCACCCTGCTTATTTAACTTATATGCAGAATACATCATGAGAAACGCTGGGCTGGAGGAAGCACAAGATGGAATCAAGATTGCCATGAGAAATATCAATAACCTCAGACATGCAGATAATACCACCCTTATGGCAGAAAGTGAAGAAGGACTAAAGAGCCTCTGGATGAAAGCGAAAGAGCAGAGTGAAAAAGTTGGCTTAAAACTCAACATTCAGAAAATTAAGATCATGGCAAGATCACAGCATCCAGTCCCATTCAGTTCAGTTCAGTTCAGTGGCTCAGTCGTGTCCTACTCTTTGCGACCCCATGAATCACAGCACGCCAAGCCTCCCTGTCCATCACCAACTCCCAGAGTTCACTCAGATTCATGTCCATCGAGTCCGTGATGCCATCCAGCCATCTCATCCTCGGTTGTTTCCTTCTCCTCCTGCCCCCAATCTCTCCCAGCATCAGAGTCTTTTCCAATGAGTCAACTCTTCCCATGAGGTGGCCAAAGTACTGGAGTTTCAGCTTTAGCATCATTGCTTCCAAAGAAATCCCAGGGCTGATCTCCTTCAGAATGGACTGGTTGGGTCTCCTTACAGTCCCATTACTTCATGGCAAATAGATGGGGAAACAGTGGAAACACTGGCTGACTTTATTTTTCTGGGCTCCAAAATCACTGTAGATGGTGTTTGCAGCCATGAAATTAAAAGACACTTACTCCTTGAAAGGAAAGTTATGACCAACCTAGATAGCATATTAAAAAGCAGAGACATACTTTGTCAACAAATGTCCATCTAGTCAAGGCTATGGTTTTTCCAGTGGTCACATATGGATGTGAGAGTTGGACTATAAAGAAAGCTGAGTGCATAAGAATTGATGTTTTTGAACTGTGGTGTTGGAGGACTCTTGAGAGTCCCTTGGACTGCAAGAAGATCCAACCAGTCCATTCTAAAGGAGATCAGTCCTGGGTGTTCATTGGAAGGACTGATATTAAAGCTGAAACTCCAATATTCTGGCCATCTGATGAGAAGAGTTGACTCATTTGAAAAGACCCTGACCCTGACTACTTATATTAACCTAGAACTTCTAATCAGTGGAATGAAGTGGTAAAAAAAATAAAAGGAATAAATTGTTCCTTTTTCCATATGATATGATTTTCTATATTGAAAATCTCAAGGAATCTACAAAAAGATTATTAAAACTATTCAGTGACTTCAATATGGTTGAAGGATTCATGAGAGTCACATGAAAATCAATTATATTTTTATATACTAAAATACACGTGAAAATCCACATTTTTAAAAACTACAATTTACAATTGTTCCCTCAAAGTAAAATTCTTATGCATAAATGTAATAAAACATTTAAAGGTTGTATAGCCTCAAAATTACAAAACATTGATGAAAGAAATCAGAGAACATAATGGTTTCATGATTTATGAATTCATGTTCATGGATCATAACACTTGACATTATAAAGATGCCAATTGTCTTTGAGTTATTCTATAGTTCTAATGCAATTCTATAAAACAATATGTCAAAGACATACTTGATCTTAGTCAATTTATGTACTTTATTTATATACAGAGATTGGCATTTTATCTATATTTATAGGCATAAATTTTCACAGTTTAACTCCCTCAAAGTCATTAAATTTCTTCTCCCATTTTATATTGGTATGGCCTAACAATTACTCAGTTAACCTTTTGCTGGATTGAAAGTGTTAAAAGTCATTTGGGTTTAAGTAGCCTATAGATTTTGGCTGATTTATAACTTATGGCATTTAAAAAAAACTGCTGTATAATAATATTTTCAATGCATAGATTTTGACTTTTATTTTTTTTTAATTTGGCAATAGAATGATTAACAGAAATGAGAGAGGTTTGTGAATTCTGAGAAGATCCTTGGATTTATTTGTTGCTTTAGTTAGCAAATCTTGTGCTTTTCCCCACAGATGTTAAAGCTGTTTATTTTTAAATGTTTAGAATCGTATCTTCTTCTTCTGGTCTTTAACATTCAAAATGCTTAGAGAATCTAGATCCAAAAATATGCCATTGCCATTAAATAAAATCTGAATCTGACTTTTTTAGGACTATATATCTTTGGTCAGATAAAGATTTACTCCAACTTTTTTCTCCCTGGATCTGGTAGAATGGGAAGTATATTCTTGGCTCGAATGAAGGAATGGTTCCCATTTATCTAATACAGTTTATTTTTACAAATGGTCTCAAAAATGAGGTAATCAGACATTGAGGCAATGTATAAAAGTTATTATCATAATAAATTTATAAATTTATGTGCATTCTTTCTCTTCTTTATAAATCTGTGAGGCCCTTGGTGCTATCTATGCCTTAAATATAAGACCTCTCAGTAGAAACTGAGAGGTCAATGTTTTATTTGATGCCTCAGTAAATCAGAGGATACTCTCATAGTGAAATCTGTTCAAGCGAAAAAAAAAAAAAAAGAAAAAGTTAATTTATTGTTTCACATAACTGGAAACTCCAGGGACAAAGTTAGCTATCAGGAAAATTGAATCAAAGATCAGAAGTCATGATGGGAGGAGGGGTTCATGATGGGGAAAACGTGTATACCTGTGGTGGGTTCAAGTTGCTGTATGGCAAAACCAGTACAATATTGTAAAGTAATTAACCTCCAATTAAAATAAATAAATTTACATTAAAAAAGAAGTCTGTCTCTGTCCCTCAATTCAGCTGTCCTGTGTTATCACCTCATCTTTAAAGAGATTCTCCCCACTGAGCAGCCTCTGACAAGCTCACACATACCATATTGCACTGTAAACCTAGTGAGGAAGAGTGTTTCTCCTTCTAATACTTCTTGTTAAATTTCAAAGATTGATGATAAGCCTGGATTGAATCATATGTTGATCCCTAAACCCTTTATTATAGAAGCATATGTGCTTCTCTGAGATGTGCACACCCCAACTCCACCCAAAGCCATGGACAGAATGCAGCACTGGGTATTTTCTTTATGGAAATTCAGGATTTATTAATAGAAAATGGTTAATAGGTGCTGGGCAAGCAGAAATGATATTTCCAAACAATACATGTGCATGCATGCTAAGTTGCTTCAATCATGTCTGTTTCTTTCTGACTCTATAGACCATAACCCTCCGGACTTCTCTGTCCATAGGACTCTCCAGGCAAGAATACTGGAGTGGGTTGCCATACCCTCCACCAGGAAATCTTCCCAACTCAGGGATCCAGCTCTCTTTAATCTCTTGCATTGGCAGGTGGGTTCTTTACCACTAGCACCACCTGGGAAGCCACAAACAATACACATCCAACACAAAAACACCGGAAATGAAGTAATGAAAGCAAATAAATAACAAAAGTAAAACACGAAGAATTAAAGAATATTCTGGGATTGTCATTTGAAAGAGCAGTGTTGGAGTTATAGTTCTGGCACTTTCAAGCCATGTGGACTTTAAATGACATATACTTTATGAAATTTAATTTCTTCTTGAAATTAGTTTAGTTTTTAGGAATAAGCAAAATGTTTGTAATCCACTAATGAGATAATTGTATATAGAGAAAAATCCAAAAGCATTTAAAAATAGAAGAGAATAATGTAACAGTTCAGCATGTTTCTTGGAACTTAATAGATATCATAAAAAATAACCATAACTTTATGATTTAATAAATGGTGCAATAGTGAATCAAAAAATATACCATCTTAAATACTATCAAAAATGTAAAGCATTTAAGAAAAAGTCTGACAAATATGTATGACACCTCCATACAAAAAGAAATTTAAAAATTAAGTCAGGTATCAGGTTTATTAGGCTATAATTTCAGTTCAGTTCAGTTCAGTTCAGTCGCTCAGTTGTGTCTGACCCTTTGCAAACCCATGGATTGCAGTACGCCAGGTTTCCCTGTCCATCACCGAATCCTGGAGCTTGCTCAAACTCATGTCCATCAAGTTTGTATGCCATCCAAACATCTTATCCTCTGTCATCCCCTTCTCCTCCCACCTTTAATCTTTCCCAGCATCAGGGTTTTTTCCAATGAGTCAGTTCTTCACATCAGGTGTCCAAAATGTTGGAGTTTTAGCTTCAGCATCAGTCCTTCCAATGAATATTCAGGACTGATTTCATGGAGGGTTGACTGGTTAGATCTCCTTGCAGTCCAAGGGACTCTCAAGAGTCTTCTCCAACATCACAGTTCAAAAGCATCAGTTCTTTGGCACTCAGCTTTATTTTTAGTCCAATTCTCTTATCCATACATGACCACCGGAAAAACTATAGCCTTGACTAGACAGAACTTGTTGGCAATGTAATGTTTCTGCTTTCTAATATGCTGTCTAGGTTGGTCATAACTTTTCTTCCAAAGAGTAGGTGTCTTTTAATTTCATGGCTGCAGTCATCATCTGCAGTGATTTTAGAGGCCCTCCAAATAAAGTCTGTCACTGTTTTCATTGTTTCCCTATCTATTTGCCATGAAGTGATGGGACCATATACCATGATCTTCGTTTTCTGAATGTTGAGTTTTAAGCCAACTTTTTCACTCTCCTCTTTCACTTTCATCAAGAGATTCTTTAGTTCTCTGGTTTCTGCCATAAAGGTGGTGTCATCTGCATATCTGAGGTTACTGATAGTTCTCCTGCCAATCTTGATCCCAGCTTGTGCTTCATCCAGCCTGTCATTTTGCATGATGTACTCTGCATATAAGTAAAATCAGCAGGGTGACCATATACAGCCCTGATATACTCGTTTCCCTATTTGGAACTAGTCTGTTGTTCCATGTCCAGTTCTAACTGTTGTTTCTTGACCTGCATGCAGATTTCTCAGAAAGCAGGTAAGGTGGTCTGGCACGCCCATCTCTTTCAGAATTGTCCACAGTTTGTTGTGATGCACAGAGTCAAAGGCTTTGGCGTAGTCAATAAAGCAGAAGTAGATGTTTTTCTGAAACTCTCTTGCTTTTTTGATGATCCTATGCATTTGGCAATTCAACCTCTGGTTCCTCTGCCTTTTCTAAACCCAACTTGAACATCTGGAAGTTCATGGTTCACATACTGTTGAAGCCTTACTTGGAGAATTTTGAGCATTATTTTGCTAGCATGTGAGATGAGTGCAATTGTGTGGTAGTTTGAACATTCTTTGGCATTGCCTTTCTTTGGGATTGGAATGAAAACTGACCTTTTCCAGTCCTGTGGCCACTGTTTTCTAAATTTGCTGACATATTGAGTGCAGCACTTTAATAACATCATGTTTTAGGGCTAGAAATAGCTCAACTGGAATTCCATCACCTCCACTAGCTTAGTTTGTAGTGATGCTTTCTAAGGCCCACCTGACTTCACATTCCAGGATGTCTGGCTCTAGGTGAGTGATCACACCATCGTGATTATCTGGGTCATGAAGATCTTTTTTGTATAGGTCTTCTGTGTATTCTTGCCACCTCTTCTCAATACCTTCTGCTTTTGTGAGGTCCATACAATTTCTGTCCTTTATTGAGCCCATCTTTGCATGAAATGTTCCTTGGTATCTCTAATTTTCATGAAGATATCTCTACTCTTTCCCATCCTATTGTTTTCCTCTATTTCTTTGCATTGATCACTGAGGAAGGCTTTCTCATCTCGCCTTGCTATTCTATGGAACTCTGCATTCAGATGGGTATATCTTTCCTTTTCTCCTTTGCCTTTAGCATCTCTTCTTTTCTTAGCTATTTGTAAGGCCTCCTCAGACAGCCATTTGCTGTTTTGCATTTCTTTTTCTTGGGGATGGTCTTGATCACTGCCTCCTTTACAATGTCATGAACCTCTGTCCATAGTTCATCAGGCCCTCTGTCTGTCATTATCTAGTCCCTTGAATCTATTTCTCACTTCCACTGTATAATCATAAGGGATTTGATTTAGGCCATACCTGAATGGTCTAGTGCTTTTCCCTATTTTCTTCAATTTAAGTCTGCATTTTGCAATAAGGAGTTCATGATCTGAGCCATGGTCAACTACTGGTCTTGTTTTTGCTGACTGTATAGAGCTTCTCCTTGTTTGGCTGCAAAAAATATAATCAATCTGATTTCAGTATTGCCCATCTGGTGATGTCCATATGTAGAGTTGTCTTTTCTTTTGTTGAAAAAAGACTGTTTCCTATGACCAGTGCATTCTCTTGGCAAAACCCTATTAGCCTTTTCCCTGCTTCATTTTGTCCTCCAAGGCCAAATTTTCCTGTTACTCCAAGTATCCCTTGACTTCTTACTTTTGCATTCCAGTCTCCAATGATGAAAAGAACATCTTCTTTGCATGTTAGTTCTAGAAGGTCTTGCAGGTCTTCACCGAACCATTCAGCTTCAGCTTCTTCAGCATTACTGGTCGGGGCATAGACTTGGATTGCTATGATATTAAATAGTTTGCCTTGGAAATGAACCAAGATCATTCTCTCGTTTTTGAGATTGTATCGAAGTACTGCATTTTGGACTCTTTTGTTGACTATGATGGCTACTCCATTTCTTCTAAGAGGTTCTTGCCCACTATAATAGATACACTGGTTATCTAAATTAAATTAATCCATTCCAGTCCATTTTAGTCCCCTGATTCCTAAAATGTCTATGTTCACTCTTGCCATCTGTTTGACCACTTCCAATTTACCTTGATTCATGGACCTAACATATCTGGTTCCTATGCAATATTGTTCTTTAAAGCATCAGATTTTACTTCCCTCACCAGTCACATCAACAGCTGGGCATTGCTTTCTTTTTGGGTCCATCCCTTCATTCTTTCTGGAGTTTTTTCTCTACTCTTCTCCAGTAGCATATTGGGCACCTACTGACCTGGGGAGGTCATCTTTCAGTGTCATATCTTTTTGCTTTTTCATACTGCTCATGGGGTTCTCAAGGCAAGGATACTGAAGTGGTTTGCCATTCCCTTCTCCAGTGGACCACGTTTTGTCAGAACTCTCCAGCATGATCCATCTGTCTTTGGTGGCCCCACATGGCATAACTCATAGTTTCATTGAGTTAGACAAGGCTGTGGTCCATGTGATCAGTTTGATTAGTTTTCTGTGATTGTGGTTTTCATTCTGTCTGCCCTTTGATGGATTAAGATAAGAGATTTATGGAGGCTTCATGATGGGAGAGACTGACATTGAGGGAGACTGGGTCTTGTTCTGATGGGTAGGGCCATGTTCATTAAATCTTTAATCCAACTTTCTGTTGATGGACAGGGCTGGGTCCCCTCCCTATTGTTTGACCTGAGACCAAACTATTGCGGGGGTAATGAAGATAATGGCAACCTCCTTCAAAAGGTCTTGTGCAAGCACTGTGGTATTCAATGCCCCTGACCCTGCAACAGGCCACTGTCGACCCACACCTCTGCCAGAGACTCCTGGACACTCACAGACAGGTCTGGGTCAGTCTCTTGTGGGGTCACTGCTCCTTTCTCCTGGGTCCTGGTGTTCACAAGTTTTGTTTCTGCCTTCCAAGAGTCTGTTTCCTCAGTCTTGTGTAAGTTCTCTAATCAAATCCCACTGGCCTTCAAAGTCAAATTCCCTGGGGGTTCTCAGTCCCTTTGCCATGTCCTCAGGTTGGGAAATCTGTTGTGGAAATAATTCATGTGCAATAAATTTTTCTTTTATCCAAGTACAATTCTATGATTTTTAACAAATGCATGTGGTTGTGTAACCACTAGCACAATAAAGAGAGTCACCATTTACATCACCCCCCAAAATGCTCAAATGCTCCTGTGTGTCTACTGTCCCCACATCTAACCCTTGGTTACCACTGTTCTTTTTTGTTTTTGTACTTACCATTTTGACTTTGCCAGAACATCTTATTAATGGAACAATACAGTTTGTGGCTTTTTGAATTTGGCTTCTCTCACTTAGCATCATGTATTTGCTAGCCACCCATGTGCTGCATGCATCAATAAATCCTTCCATTTTATTGCTGAATAGAAATGCATTGCATACTGTTCCACAGTTTGTTTATCCATTTAATAGTTGACGGACATCTGCGTTGTTTCTAGTTTTTGGAAATTATCAACACTGCAATAAACTTTCCCATACAGTTATTTTTCTTTTTTTTAATATTTTTTGTGAACATGTATTTTATTTCTCTTGAGAAAGCACACAGGATTGAGATTTCTGAGTCAAATCATTGTCTAAGTTGGAGAAAACTGACTTATCACATGTCTATACTAATTTGCATTCCCACTAACAATATATAAATATTCCAGTTGCTCCACATTCTTGCCAGTACCCAGTACTCTGTTCTATTTTAGTTATTCTAATAAAGGTATAATAATATTTCATTGTGATTTAAATTGGCATGTCCTTAATGACTGATAGTTGGAGAAGGCAATGGCACCGCACTCCAGTACTCTTGCCTGGAAAATCCCATGGACGGAGGAGCCTGGTAGGCTGCAGTCCATGGGGTCGCTAAGAGTCAGACACAACTGAGTGACTTCACTTTCACTTTTCACATGCATTGGAGAAGGAAATAGCAACTCACTCCAGTGTTCTTGCCTGGAGAATCCCAGGGATGGGGAGCTGGTGGGCTGCTGTCTATGGGATCGCACAGAGTCAGACACGACTGAAGCGACTTAGCAGCAGTAGCAATGACTGATAGCAGTGAGCAGATTTTCATGTTTTTACTTGCTACCTGTGCATCATCTTTGATTAAGTTTCTGTATACTTTGAACTATTTTCTTATTAAGTTATAATAGATCTTTGTATATTCAGAATACAAGTCCCTCATCAGAAATATTTTGTGCATAGTCTAAAGTTATTCTGTTATTTTTCTAAAGTGTCTTTTGAAATGCAAGACTTTTATTTTGAGGATGTCCAATTTTATCAATTTTTTGAAAAAATTACAGTCATCATTTATGTGTTGTAGCTTTAAAATTGTTGTTTGACCCAAGACCACAAGAATTTTCTTCTATCAGTTTCATATGTTTATGTTTGATATTTATGTTTATCACTCATTTCAGCTTCATCTTTTATGGTGCAAAGTGACACTGAAAGTTCTTTTGAAGAAAAATATCTCATAGTTTCAGTATTATTTGTTTAAGTGACTATCCTTAACTGCCTTGGCAGATACAAAAATATGTATAAGACAATTATATATAAATATGTGCATATTCATGTTATTTTATTATTTAGTGTTTATATAATTTGTATATATTGTATCTAATTATGTACATATAATTATAAGAATGCTAGAAAATTCTTTTCAAGTGTACATGGAGTTTACAACTATATATTTATCAGGCTTCAAATAAATTATTTTTAAAATTCTTGAATGCTTGCTAGCAGACAAAACAAAGTCTGTGATAAGAAAAAAGAAAAATTGAAAGTAAAAGAGCTAAAATTTGAATCAAGAAGCCAGAAAAAGAACCATAGAATAAACATAAGTACATGGAATGTAGAAGATAAAAGCATAAATTAATGAAATAAAATTCAGTTCAGTTCAGTTCAGTCGCTCAGTCGTGTCTGACACTTGCGACCCCATGAATTGCAGCACGCCAGGCCTCCCTGTCTATCACCAACTCCCAGAGTTCACACAAACTCTTGTCCATCCAGTTGGTGATGCCATCCAGCCATCTCATCCTCTGTCGTCCCCTTCTCCTCCTGCCCCCAATCCCTCCCAGCATCAGAGTCTTTTCCAATGAGTCAATTCTTCGCATGAGGTAGCCAAAGCATTGTAGTTTCAGCTTTAGCATCAGTCCTTCCAAAGAACACCCAGGACTGATCTCCTTTAGAATGGACTGGTTGGATCTCTTTCCAGTCCAAGGGACTCTCAAGAGTCTTCTCCAACACCACAGTTGAAAAGCATCAATTCTTCGGTGCTCAGCTTTCTTCACAGTCTAACTTTCACATCCATACATGACCACAGGAAAAACCACAGCCTTGACTAGACGGACCTTTGTTGGCAAAGTAATGTCTCTGCTTTTGAATATGCTATCTAGGTTGTCATAACTTTCCTTCCAAGGAGTAAACATCTTTTAATTTCATGGCTGCAGTCACCATCTGCAGTGATTTTGGAGCCCCCAAAAATAAAGTCTGACACTGTTTCGACTGTTTCCCCATCTATTTCCCATGAAGTGATTGGGCCAGATGCCATGATCTTTGTTTTCTGAATGTTGAGCTTTAAGCCAACGTTTCCACTCTCCACTTTCACTTTCATCCATAGGCTCTTTAGTTCCTCTTCACTTTCTGCCATAAGGGTGGTGTCATCTGCATATCTGAGGTTCTTGATATTTCTCCCAGCAGTCTTGATTCCAGCTTGTGCTTCTTCCAGCCCAGCATTTCTCATGATGTACTCTGCAGAGAAGTTAAATAAGCAGGGTGACAATATACAGCCTTGACGTACTCCTTTTCCTATTTGGAACCAGTCTGTTGTTTCATGTCCAGTTCTAACTGTTGCTTCCTGACCTGCATACAGATTTCTCAAGAGGCAGCATAATATTTATTACACTAAATACTGCAGAGACTCAAAAAGGGGAACCTTGAGACTGGTAAAACTATGACACTTAATAATTATAGAACATTTTTACATATAAACATAAAATCTAAACATATTAAAGAAATTAAGCAACTTTAATACAATTGTGTGTGTGTGTGTTTTCATGGATTATATCATCAGTCAGTGGAATTTACCATAAGAGAGAAATTATAGTCAAATGAAACTGTAATTGATTTAATTATGTATTTTAGCATATTAAAATTGAGAAATATTCAGATTACCTTAATAAATAAAAAGCTACTCAACAAAATTAAAAATTTGTTGATAATTTAAAATATTAACAAGAATGTTTTAGCAAAGTAGGAATAGAGGAAATTTCCTTAGAGTGATTAATGAAATTACTACTGACAATCATAAACATAATGTTCTAAGATGAAACTGTAGGTGCCTTTTAATTAATGAAAGAATCAATTGCTACTGTCAATAACAGCCAATATCTTACCATTTCACACTCATGAAACAGGATAAGAAAAAGAAAAAAGATATTAGAAAATAAAAAGTTAATATCATTTGCTTAGAACAATGAGAATATGGAGATAAGGCACAGAAAATAGAACAGGATTTTCATGTTATCTAGTCAACTCACAAAAATAAATATAATTTAAATATTTCAGCCACACCCAAATAACAATGCAATAGAACAAGATAAGTCACTTAAGATAACACGAAGATCATAAATCATATTGGGATTTATGAAACAAAGTTGAAGACTCTAAAAATAGATTGAATAAATAGAAACAATATTCTCAAGTGAAAGATACTAATATTAAAATGTCAATCCTTCTAAATTAATTTATTAGTTTAATGCAATTCTTATTGAGATTATAAGAAAAAAAGAGAGAGATTGAGATATAGGTAGGAAAAAAGACAGAGAGGGAGAAAGAGAGGGAATGGAACCGGGACACTGAGGAATAAAAACAGCCAGTAAGATATGACACAGGAATAGAGAAATCATACAATGTTTGGAGTTTAGACTACTCCAAAACAATTTTTCATGCAAAAATATTGTTACTATATGATAGAAATGATATTACCCATCAATGAGGAATGAAGAGGGAATTCAGTAAATGGTGTGCTGGAACAACTATCTGTATAAAAAAGATTAAGTTTCATTCCTTTTCAACCCATAAAAGGTAAATCCACATGAATTAATTATTTTAAAATGAGAAAAATATTTTAAAACTATTAGAGGAAAACATTTAGATAACTTCAAACTCTTAGATTTATAAAGTATTAGCTTGATGTACAAAATTAGTGAAATCTATTTAAAAATTTGACTAGTAAAGAACTAGATTAGGTTTTAAATTATTATGACTAATGACGACCTAGTATGATGAGCCAGATTATGGTAGTGAAAACTAAAAGTGAAAGTTGCTCAGTCATCTCTGATTCTTTGAGATCCCATGGACTGTGTAGTCCATTGAATCCTCTAGGCCAGAATACTGGAGTGGGTAGCCTTTCCCTTCTCCAGGGAATCTTCCCAACCCAGGGATCAAACCCAGGTCTCCATCATTGCAGGCAGATTCTTTACCAGTTTAGCCATAAGGGAAGCCTGATCATGGTAGTATACATTACAAAATATTTAACAAACAAATTTATTGCTAAGAATATGTTAAAAGCTTCTACCAATAATTACCTTGACTACGCTGATAGTTCTGTGGATATATATTTACACCAAAGCTAATGAACTTGCATGCTTTAAATATATGCATTTTATTATATATCAACCAAATTTCAATTAAGCAGTTAAAAATTAATAGGAATATAACTCAATAGAAAGGTAGGCAAAATATATGAAAAGGCAGTTCACTAACAAGGAAAATTGAATGGCTCTTAAGGATATACTGTATTTATGTGCTTAGTTGCTCAGTCGTGTCCGACTCTTTGCGGCCTCATGGACTGTAGTCCGCCAGGCTCCTCTGTCCATGGGGATTCTCCAGGCAAGAATACTGGAGTGGGTTGCCATGCCTTCCTTCAGGGGATCTTCCCAACTCAGGGATCAGACCGATGTCTCCCACATTGCAGGTAGATTCTTTACATCTGAGCCACCAGGGAAGCCCCATAAGGATTTAAAAAGATATTAACTCTCATTAGCAATCAGGGGAATACATATTACAGTAATGATGTTCCATTTTACAACGATAAGATTAGCAAAATGATAAGAAGGTAACAATACCAGATCATGGTGTATGCTGTGGAAAACCGAAAGTCTTATACATTGCTGCTAGAAGTGTGAAATAGTACAATCATATTACAGAGTAAATTTTGCAATATTCGCTAAATTTGAAAATGTGACTATGCATTAATATCCAATGGCCTAGTAATTTGAATTCTAATAACTAGATAAAAATCCTTGTATATGTGCCACATGGTACACATACAAAGATTTTTGTTGTAATAATGTTTACAATAGCAAAAATCAAAACCAATCAAAATATTACAAACAGGAAAATGGCTAAATAATTTATAATTTATCCCTGAACTGAGAGACTTAATACTAGGCAGTAGCTAGGCTTAATTGTAAAGATCATGAATAAAATGTTGAGTGAACAATTTTTAGATTTAAACACACAGACTAAAATAATTTAATTGAAAATTTAAAATACACAAAACTATACTAAATGTTCTATAAAGATGCACATATAGGTAATAAGAGTACAATAATATTGGCTAGAAAGATATATTAGGTTTTCCATGGTGATTACTTCTGGAAGCTATATAGAGAGAAGTAGTTAGTACTGGGCAGAGAACAGGAAAGCAATTTTGAATTTATCTGATGATATAATGTTCTTTCTCTTTATTTAAAAAAGTACATGTGTATGTCTGAAGCAATGATAATGTTATTAATAATATTAATCTGTAGTATTATTATATTTATCTTTCTGTGATTTTAAATATTTTGAAACAAAACTGTGGCTTTATATTTTCTTAAGATCTAAATGAGCGATAAATGCAAACCTTGCCACAAAATTGCAAAGCACTAAGTATTTAATAGAGGTATGGCAACCCTTATTTAAACAAAATATTAGGCCATATTATGTACCCATTTCTTATGACTTACTGATTGATAAATGAATGCCATCTCATAATTGGTAATTATTAAATAAATAACAAACCAGTGACCAACTTATAAGTGCCGAGAAAATATGACAATAACAAAGCAAAGGGACCAGATGGAGGTGGGAGTGGAAATGTGGAGATATGCATGCCTTCCAATGTTCCACACCAGGCTTAGCTTGCTGTCGACACTCAGTAAATGTTAAGCAACAATAATAATAATGGTACCATCTGCATGCCAAATTTAGACTGGTAGAAACATACAGGATTGACAGCCCTAAAGGCCAGACTTCCCTTACTTATTATTCTCAATGTGTACAGTATTTTTCTTAGCTCAGTTAATAGGATAAATATTCTTTCAGTCACTCAGCCAGAAAGCCACCATTATCTTTAACTCTCCCTGCTCAATCATCACTCACAAACACTTTCAGAAATCTACCAGTCTTCAGTGTCTTTCCCTTCCGAACCAGGCACAGCATTGCTATTATAGTTTCCATAAAACCTGTAAGACTCTGTTACTTGCTCAGAAAAGCTCTGATAAGGTTTTGTTACCTAAGAGGATAAGATCATAGGATTTTAACTTGGTGTATAAGATTTTTTTGATTGCCTCAGCTCGTATTTCCAGCATAATATCATGCTACATCACTTGAAAACCTTCTCTTGCATCCTATTTGCCTCACATATGAGGCTAAGGAATTTTTTTCAAAAAAAAAAAAAAAACCCAAACCTCTATGTACTTACACTTTTCTCATGTGAAATGATCTTACCTCTACCTGTTTTGATTTCTACCCATTATTCGAAGATCAATTTAGTTATCTCCTGTGTAAGAACATTGCTGTTCCTCCCAGGAGAATCTAATTTCTCTTTCATTTTCCTTTTATATATTGTTTGTGTTCTTCATACCATATTATAGTTAAAATTTATTATCCATCTTATATTCTTCTAAGTTCCTTTTACCATCATATTAACATACAATCTTCATAACAATCCCAGAAGATCATTGTTATCATTTTACAGACAAGAGAACTAAGGTATGGAGAAATCAACTGATTTGACCACAGATAGTAAGTGACAGAGCTGGGATCTGAATCCATAGTGCCTGCTTTCAACCACTAGACTAGATTCTAAGCTACTTAAGAGAAAGTGATTCTTTTAAGACCACTTCATAAAGTTTTACCTTGATCCCATCCACCATCCCACATAAGTATCAGATTCCTCATAGCACCTAACAGGGTTTCTTATCACTAGGAAATAAATTATGCTATGTAAAGGGAAAGGCAAAAAAAAAAAAAAGATTCAATTGATATCATGTAAAGGCATTATTATCACTAATATTATTATCAAACTAATATTATCTCAACAACAAAAAATAAAACATCTCTCATTTATTCCATCCTTCACCCTCCAGATGGCAACTAGGCTTTAGAGATATTTAGTTCTAGCCTATCTTCCCCATTAAGAGTAATTAATAGCATTGTGTGCTTTATGTACTTCAACTGGAGTTAGAGCTGCTCTGGAAGATATACCCAAAATGCATTGACAGTATTCTGGAAGACGTATGCTCTTGAGGGAATTAGGTAGAATTATTCACAAGGAAGCGCTGGGAACTAGACAAAAGGAGAACGTATGAACAGAAAGTTTGTGTCTCTGCTCCCCAAATTCATCTGTTGAAATCCTAACCACTAATGTGATTGTATTAGGAGGTGATGTCTTTGGGATGTAATTGGTCATTAAGGTGGAGACCTCATAAATAGGATCAGTGTCCTTGTAAGAAGAGATTGAAGCATTTTCTACCCCTCTCTCTGCTCTCTACCATATGAGGATACACCCATCTGAAAACCAAGAAGCAAGCTTTTACCAGACCCTGGGTCTGCCAGCCAGAAGTCTTGATCTTGAACTTCTCAGCCTCCAGAACTATGAGAAATAAATGTTTGTTGTTTAAGACACTAAGTTTGTGTTGATTGGTTATAACAGTCACAAATGACTAAAACATAGAGTAACCCTGGAAACTGACTAGGTGTGGTCTCCTTGACAATCAAAGAGAAAATAGCCATGCAGTTTCCTTTAGAAGCTATACTCAAAGAACTCCAGCTGTAGTGGAAAGTTGAGGATACCTGTGTTCCAGGAAGACATCAACCATGAAAATTATAGTTCACAACACAGCTCCTGAGAAACCAAATAAAACAATGATAGTGGTGGAAATAACCAGACTATTACGATTTCTCCATATGAACCTATTAGTTAGGACCATGTAGGTACCAAAGAAGGATAGGAGTCCTTTAAACATTGATAATCAACTTTTTTACATTCCTGAGTTATAAGATATTTTAATTCATAAAAATAAGGAAATGTGGAAAAATTAATACTTACTTTAGCTCATGCATATGTTGATCAATCAAACCACAGTTTGGAAGCTATTTGTAAAATAAACTTTTATAGAGAATAGACATTTTTGCCTTGGTTTTTTTTGATAGATCCTAAAATCCATTTGTAGAGAAATCACAGACAGACAATTTGACTAATTCCATCTGAACTTTGATGAAAGAACATAATTAAACAGAAATTATAAGAAAATCAACAGATTATCATTTTCTTTATTAGAAGAATCACACAAAATGGAAGAGTTTACAATTTATTTTATAATATCTCCACTTGACTAAATCCTAATCTTGTTAATTTCTCCCAGAGGAATAATGCCAGAAGAGTAAAAACTATATATGAAAAGATGTCCTTCACAATGTTATTTATAAAATAAAAAGTTAACCAAAATAATTTATTCAAGTTGAGACACTATTTAAAGAGAAAACTAGCACTAAAAATTAACAGATATTCAATGATCTATATAACAGTCACAAATTCAGTTCAGTTCAGTTCAGTTCAGTTGCTCAGTCATGTCCGACTCTTTGCTACCCCATGAATCACAGCACGCCAGGCCTACCTGTCCATCACCAACTCCCAGAGTTCACTCAGACTCACATCCATCGAGTCAGTGATGCCATCCAGCCATCTCATCCTCTGTCATCCCCTTCTCTTCCTGCCCCCAATCCCTCCCAGCATCAGAGTCTTTTCCACTAAGTCAACTCTTCACATGAGGTGGTCAAAGTACTGGAGTTTCAGCTTTAGCATCATTCTTTCCAAAGAAATCCCAGGGTTGATCTCTTTCAGGATGGACTGGTTGGATCTCCTTGCAGTCCAAGGGACTCCCAAGAGTCTTCTCCAACACCACAGTTCAAAAGCATCAATTCTTTGGCACTCAGCTTTCTTCACAGTCCAACTCTCACATCCATACATGACCAATGGAAAAACCATAGCCTTGACTAGACGGACATTTGTTGGCAAAGTAATGTCTCTGCTTTCATAAATTAGGACACTTTTTTTGAAGACTGGAAACTATGGTTATGGCTATAATGAATTTAGTTAGGTCAACTATAGTCCACTCATTAAAAATATTGGCTACAGAGATTACTCTTAAAATTCTTATTCAACTTAATAATATGTGTTACACAAAAGGTATATTACACTGAATATGTTCCCTGTTTTATAGGAAACTGAAATTTTATTGACTTTTGAAGTTGTACTATAGTGTGATTTCACTATATAAATATTGTTAGCATACATATTGATACTAATAATTAAAAAAATATAAGAACTTGTGCCTGACTTTTAAGACAGTGAATGAAATTTCTGGTGATTTCTTTTCTTTTACTTTTCACTTGTGTTATTTCTATAGCATTGTTTAGACAATACCTTAGAAATGACAAAAAATGACAAACTTGAATATTCAATCCATTGGCATTAATAATTAAAGTTAATTAGCAAATATATTATTTATTGAGTCCTATTAGGTAATAAGTATTCTCTGGTGGTTCAGATGATAAAGAATCTTCCTGTAATGCAGGAGACCAGGTTTGATCCCTGGGTCAGAATGATCCCCTAGAGAAGGGAAAGGCTACCCACTCCAGTATATTTGCCTGGAGAATTCCATAGACAGAAGAGCCTTGTGGGCAACAGTCCATGGGTGTGCAAAGAATCAGACACGACTGAGCTACTAACACACACTATTGTGATCAATGCTTCGTTTATAACTGCATATGATGAACTTTAGGTTTAAAGGAATTAAGTAATTGGCCAAAGGTCAAACCCATTATAAATAGCTAACTCCAGGATCAAATGACTGAGCCCAAAAGATGTGCTCTTATTCACTATTGCTCACCCACTGGAGAAGGCCCTGTCCTGTTCCACACATTATTTAATTTTCTTTTGGTTTCATGCTAACATTAAACACTCAAAACAACAGCCCTGAATCTGGCTGTGACCCAATGCAAGGTCTCCCAGGAGACTCCTGGCCCGGTATCAGAGATCCCAGATGGGAAACCCATATAAGCCACCTTCCTAGGCTTTCTTTGGCAGCATATATTTTGATCCCAGATGGAAACTGCAAGTGAACAAAACCAAATTGTACGGTTCGAATATGCTGGATTGATTCAGCTCAAGTTCTTGAAATTAAATTTTTTGAAAGTTAAAATCATGGGATGAATAATTTTTTAATTAGAATTTTTTCTTGTAATCTTTTGACTATAAAATGTAGCCCTCTAAATCATAGTGATGAATTGGAAAAATAATGCCATTTTGCAGTACATTTTACCCTTTTAATAAGCAACTTTCATTTTTGTTTTCCTTAGGTCTTACATTCCATGTTTTTATCTTCAGTTTTCTTCATGTTTTTATCCTTCTTTTACCTGAAGTATTTTATACACCAGGAACTCAACATCTGAGAAGATGGCAAAAGGCTTCTTCCCTCTCAATAATGGGATAGGGAATTCCTTAGCTGATCCAATGGCTAGTACTTGGCATTTTCACTGCTGGGGTGTATGTGTTACTAATGGCTATATTAATGGCTATGTATGTGACGTGATGTGTTAATTGTTGAAGAATGACCCTATCCAGGTCTCTGAGGAAGAAATTAAGCTGAAGTTTCATTGAAGGCAAAGAAAGAAAAGAGACAAGTATTTGGTCAGTGAGAGAAATACACCCAGACTTGGAAGGGGAGTTGGATTCTCTTTGAAGAATTATGGAAGTGGCAGAAAATTTAGAGGTGATGGAAACTTGCAATCAATGCCACACCGAGTTTGGCTGAACTCCTGTAAGAGGAAAGGCTATTGCATGTGCAGAATGGCTTTTTGGTACCACTCTTTGTAAGTAACAATAGCAGTGCTGCTGAGCATGAGCACAGTCTTTGAGCAAAAAAAAGATACAGTCCTAACATTCAAAAGTGATATTTTATAGCTGAGAAGAGCTAACCATGTTATCACAATAGCAAAAGGATCATGCGTGTTTCCACTGTCCTGACACCAAGTAAGCTTGATAAACACCATCGTGAGTGACACTGGATACTCTACTGGCATGGATTATAAGGTCTCAGAGCTAGGTTTAATTTAACCTAGGGAAAAAATGTAAATGTGGCATTTCTCACACATAAGTTTTATAGAATAAGTTCATAATGCTACATGTAAAATGAGCTATATCATCATAAGAGTTTCTTACTGAAAAAACCATGTGTCATCTACGAAAATGTGAAATCTCTGCCATCTGCAGATCTGTTTAAGTATTTTTGAAAACAAGCTTTTTTGAAAGATTTATAAAGAACTTCAAGCAGAAATTTTGTTTCCAAAGGTGAGATATTTTCAATTTTGAATATTCAGCAAAATGTATCTGATGTCTTGTAGGGGAAAGATGGAAAAGAAAAGGGACATTAACTTAAATTCAACAGTTTTTATTTAGGTGGATGTATGAATATCTTTGCTGCATGGCAAAGCATTTGCAGAATCGCTCACCTACTCAACTACTGAGATTAAATCCCATCATACTTTCAGTTAAGCAAATTCTTAGGTCATTTTTCCTCAAATCTTTATGAGGATGTCAAGACAGTTTGGTGCTAGACATCTAAATGGAAAAGATATGAATTCCGGAAATCTGTCAGCTAGTACTTTTGTATAATTCATCATGAATATTAGTTATCTCTTTTCAACAGCATAAGTGGTAGTAAAAAGATTAATGATTTTTTTTTTGGACAAGCCAAATGTTTCCTGGATTTTTTTTTTTTTTTGCAATAGTGAAGAAATGTAAATATTTAAGTAGAAGTATTTTGAGTGTGCTGCAAGAGAAATTTCACCAAAACATTATTTATAAATTTTCATTCTATAATTAGGCTTATTCATTTTATCAATCTTTTTAAAGAATCAGCTTTTTATTTCATTGATTCTCTCTTTAGATTGAGCACTTAATAGGTTTCCATTTTCTTTCCTTTCTTAGCATATCAGTTAAAATTTGTTTACTTTCTTTAGTGAGTGCCCTTGAGTTTGCAATATACATTTAAAACAAATCCAAGTCTTCTTTCAAATAACAATATATCAATTCACATGCAGTGCAAGTACAAATATAGCAAATAATTATCATTCTTTACTATCATCCCCTGTATCATTCTCTCATTAATTTCAGTTACACATAAGCTATAGTCATTGAATACATTGTTGCTCAGACGGTAAAGCCTCTGCCTGCAATGCGGGAGACTCAGGTTCGATTCCTGGGTCGGGAAGGTTCCATGGAGAAGGAAATGGCAATCCACTCCAGCACTCTTGCCTGGAAAATCCCATGGACGGAGGAGCTTAACAGGCTACAGTCCGTGGGGTTGCAAAGAGTCGGACATGACTGAGCGACTTCACTTTATTATTTTGAATACACTCTTTTCTTTGATCAATTAAAAATAAAACTAATAAAAGTTTTGATTTTGCTTTCATCTTTTCTTTTTTGATCCTCCTCTTTTCTTTATGTTGATCTGAGTTTCTGACCAATATTATTTTCTCTAAAGAACTTCTTTTAACATTTTTTTTTTCAAAGTAAGAAATTCCCTCTATTTTTATTTGTTTAAGAAAACCTGAATTTCTCCTTCTCTTCTAAAGTATAGTTTTCTAGGGTACAGAATTCTAAGTTCATGTTTTTTTCTCTCAACACTTTAAATATTTCATTTCACTCCCTTCTTGCTGCATGATATCTGAAAAGCAGGATGTAATTATTATCTTTGATTCTAAAACTAGAAACTAGGGGAGGGCGGTCCTAAGATGGCGGAGGAATAGGAAGGGAAGACCACTTTCTCCCTCACAAATTCCTCAAAAGATCATTTCAACGCAGAGCAAACTCCACAAAACAACCTCTGAATGCAGTCAGAGGACATCAGGCAACCAGAAAAGCAGATCATTGTCTTCAAAAACAGTCTTCTATTTCTCTATTTTATATTTCTATACCTATTACTTTTCAAAAAAAAAAAGACTCTACTTTTTTTAAAGCAAACACCATATATAGTCTTCGCGTGGTTGTTGTTGGTATTTCTTTTTTAATCTTGGGGTTTTTTTTTTCTTATATATATTTTTTTTCCTTATTTTTTTTTCCTTATTTCTTTTTCTTAATATTATTATTTTTTTTTTATCTTTTCTCTCTTTTTCTTTCTTCCTTCTGCTTCGTCTCTTTAACATTGTATTTTTGAAAATCTAACCTCTACTCTAGGTTTTTAATCTTTGCTTTTCAGTTTTTGTTGTCAATCTTGTACATTTCATAACCCAATCTTACCTGACAGTGAGATTACTGGCGTGACCACTCTCTCCTCCTTTTGGACTCTCCTTTTTCTCCACCAGGTGGCCTCTGTCTCTCCCCTCCTCCCCCCATCTCTCCTATATCCAACTCAGTGATTCTCTGTGTGTTCTAGATGGTGGAGAGCACCTAAGGAACTGATTACTGGCTGGACCTGTCTCTCTCCTTTTAATTCCTCTCTCTTACCCTCCTGGCCACCTCTGTCTACTTCCTCTCTCTCCTCTTCCCTGTATAACTCCGTGAATACCTCTGAGAGGTCCAGACTATGGAGCGCACATAAGGAAGTGACTATTGACTAGCTTGCTCTCTCCTCTTTTGATCTCACCGCATCTCATCCCAGTCATCTCTAACTACCCCCTCCCTCTTCTCTTCTCCATGTAACCCAGTGAACCTCTCTGGGTGCCCCTCAATGTGGAGAAACCTTTCATCTTTAGCCTAGATGCTATATCATTGGTGCTGTATAGATGGAGAAGTCTAGAGACCACCGTAAAAATAAAACCGAAAACCAGAAGCAGGAGGCTTAAGTCCAAAGCTTGAGAACATCAGAGAACTCCTGAATTCAGGGAACATTAAGCAATAGGAGCTCATCAAATACCTCCAAACCTACACTGAAACAAAGCTCCACCCAAGGGCCAACAAGTTCCAGAGCAAGACATATCACACAAATTCTCCAGCAACACAGGAACACACCCCTGAGCTTCAGTATACAGGCAGTTCAAAGTTACTCCAAAACTTTAGACATCTCATAACCCATTACTGGTCACTCCACTGCACTCCAGAGAGAAGAAACCCAGCTCCACCCACCAGACCTCCAACACAAGCTTCCCTAACCAGGAAACCTGGACAAGCCACTGATACAACCCCACCCACAGTGAGGAAGCTCCACAATAAAGAGAACTCCACAAATTACCAGAATATAAAAAGGCCATTCCAAACGCAGCAATATAACCAAGATGAAGAGACAGAGGAATACCCAACAGGTAAAGGAGCAGGAGAAATGCCCACCAAACCAGACAAAAGAGGAAGAGATAGGGAATCTACCTGAGAAAGAATTCCGAATATTGATAGTGAAAATGATCCAAAACCTTGAAGTCAAAATGGAATCACAGATAAATACCCTAGAGACAAGGATTGAGAAGATGCAAGAAAGGTTCAACAAGGACCTAGAAGAAATAAAAAAGAGTCAATATACAATGAATAATGCAATAAATGAGATCAGAAACACTCTGGAGGCAACAAATAATAGAATAACGGAGGCAGAAGATAGGATTAGTGAAATAGAATACAGAATGGTAGAAATAAATGAATCAGAGAGGAAAAAAGAAAAACGAATTAAAAGAAATGAGGACAATCTCAGAGACCTCCAGGACAATATGAAACGCTCCAACATTCGAATTATAGGACTCCCAGAAGAAGAAGACAAAAAGAAAGACCATGAGAAAATCCTTGAGGAGATAATAGTTGAAAACTTCCCTAAAATGGGGAAGGAAATAATCACCCAAGTCCAAGAAACCCAGAGAGTCCCAAATAGGATAAATCCAAGGCGAAACACCCCAAGACACATATTAATCAAATTAACAAAGATCAAACACAAAGAACAATTATTAAAAGCAGCAAGGGAAAAACAACAAATAACACACAAGGGGATTCCCATAAGGATAACAGCTGATCTCTCAATAGAAACTCTTCAGGCCAGGAGGGAATGGCAAGACATACTTAAAGTGATGAAAGAAAATAACCTACAGCCCAGATTACTATACCCAGCAAGGATCTCATTCAAATACGAAGGAGAAATCAAAAGCTTTACAGACAAGCAAAAGCTGAGAGAATTCAGCACCACCAAACCAGCTCTCCAACAAATTCTAAAGGATATTCTCTAGACAGGAAACACAAAAAGGGAGTATAAACCCGAACCCAAAATAATAAAACAAATGGCAGCGGGATCATACTTATCAATAATTACCTTAAACGTAAATGGATTGAATGCCCCAACCAAAAGGCAAAGACTGGCCGATTGGATACAAAAACAAGAACCCTCTATATGCTGCTTACAAGAGACCCACCTCAAAACAAGGGACACATACAGACTGAAAGTGAAGGGTTGGAAAAAGATATTCCATGCAAATAGAGACCAAAAGAAAGCAGGAGTGGCAATACTCATATCCGATAAAATAGACTTTAAAACAAAGGCTGTGAAAAGAGACAAAGAAGGCCACTACATAATGATCAAAGGATCAATCCAAGAAGAAGATATAACAATTATAAATATATATGCACCCAATATAGGAGCACCGCAATATGTAGGACAAATGCTAACAAGTATGAAAGAGGAAATTAACAACAACACAATAATAGTGGGAGACTTTAATACCCCACTCACACATATGGACAGATCAACTAAACAGAAAATTAACAAAGAAACGCAAACTTTAAATGATACATTAGACCAGTTAGACCTAATTGATATCTATAGGACATTTCACCCCAAAACAATGAATTTCACCTTTTTCTCAAGTGCTCATGGAACCTTCTCGAGGATAGATCACATCCTGGGCCATAAATATAACCTTGATAAATTCAAAAAAATCGAAATCATTCCAAGCATCTTTTCTGACCATAATGCACTAAGATTAGATCTCAATTACAGGAGGAAACCTATTAAAAATTCCAACATATGGAGGCTGAACAACACGCTTCTGAATAACCAACAAATCACAGAAGAAATCAAAAAAGAAATCAAAATATGCATAGAAACTAATGAAAATGAAAACACAACAACCCAAAACCCGTGGGACACTATAAAAGCAGTGCTAAGAGGAAAGTTCATAGCAATACAGGCATACCTCAAGAAACAAGAAAAAAGTCAAATAAATAACCTAACTCTACACCTAAAGCAACTAGAAAAGGAAGAAATAGAGAACCCCAGAGTTAGCAGAAGGAAAGAAATCTTAAAAATTAGGGCAGAAATAAATGCAAAAGAAACAAAAGAGACCATAGCAAAAATCAACAAAGCCAAAAGCTGGTTCTTTGAAAGGATAAATAAAATTGACAGACCATTAGCCAGACTCATCAAGAAGCAAAGAGAGAAAAATCAAATCAGTAAAATTAGAAATGAAAATGGAGAGATCACAACAGACAACACAGAAATACAAAGGATCATAAGAGACTACTATCAGCAATTATATGCCAATAAAATGGACAACCTGGAAAAAATGGACAAATTCTTAGAAAAATACAATTTTCCAAAACTAAACCAGGAAGAAATAGACAATCTTAACAGACCCATCACAAGCACGGAAATTGAAACTGTAATCAGAAATCTTCCAGCAAACAAAAGCCCAGGTCCAGACGGCTTCACAGCTGAATTCTACCAAAAATTTCTAGAAGAGTTAACACCTATCCTACTCAAACTCTTCCAGAAAATTGCAGAGGAAGGGAAACTTCCAAACTCATTCTATGAGGCCACCATCACCCTAATACCAAAACCTGACAAAGATACTACAAAAAAGGAAAACTACAGGCCAATATCACTGATGAACATAGATGCAAAAATCCTCAACAAAATTCTAGCAATCAGAATCCAACAACACATTAAAAAGATCGTACACCACGACCAAGTGGGCTTTATCCCAGGGATGCAAGGATTCTTCAACATCCGCAAATCAATCAATGTAATTCACCACATTAACAAATTGAAAAATAAAAGCCATATGATTATCTCAATAGATGCAGAGAAGGCCTTTGACAAAATTCAACATCCATTTATGATAAAAACTCTCCAGAAAGCAGGAATAGAAGGAACATACCTCAATATAATAAAAGCTATATATGACAAACCCACAGCAAACATTATCCTCAATGGTGAAAAATTGAAAGCATTTCCCCTTAAGTCAGGAACAAGACAAGGGTGCCCACTTTCACCACTACTATTCAACATAGTTCTGGAAGTTTTAGCCACAGCAATCAGAGCAGAAAAAGAAATAAAAGGAATCCAAATTGGAAAAGAAGAAGTAAAACTCTCACTGTTTGCACATGACATGATCCTCTACATAGAAAACACTAAAGACTCTACCAGAAAATTACTAGAGCTAATTAATGAATATAATAAAGTTGCAGGATATAAAATCAACACACAGAAATCCCTTGCATTCCTATACACTAATAATGAGAAAGTAGAAGAAATTAAGGAAACAATTCCACTCACCATTGCAACAAAAAGAATAAAATACTTAGGAATATATCTACCTAAAGAAACTAAAGACCTATATACAGAAAACTATAAAACACTGATGAAAGAAATCAAAGAGGACACTAATAGATGGAGAAATATACCATGCTCATGGATTGGAAGAATCAATATAGTGAAAATGAGTATATTACCCAAAGCAATTTACAAATTCAATGCAATCCCTATCAAGATACCGGCGATATTTTTCACAGAACTAGAACAAATAATTTCAAGATTTGTATGGAAATACAAAAAACCACGAATAGCCAAAGCAATCTTGAGAAAGAAGAATGGAACTGGAGGAATCAACCTGCCTGACTTCAGGCTCTACTACAAAGCCACAGTCATCAAGACAGTATGGTATTGGCACAAAGACAGACATATAGATCAATGGAACAAAATAGAAAGCCCAGAGATAAATCCACATACATATGGACACCTTATCTTTGACAAAGGAGGCAAGAATATACAATGGAGTAAAGACAATCTCTTTAACAAGTGGTGCTGGGAAAACTGGTCAACCACTTGTAAAAGAATGAAACTAGATCACTTTCTAACACCACACACAAAGATAAACTCAAAATGGATTAAAGATCTAAATGTAAGACCAGAAACTATAAAACTCTTAGAGGAGAACATAGGCAAAACACTCTCCGACATAAACCACAGCAGGATCCTCTATGATCCACCTCCCAGAATTCTGGAAATAAAAGCAAAAATAAACAAATGGGATCTAATTAAAATTAAAAGCTTCTGCACAACAAAGGAAAACATAAGCAAAGTGAAAAGACAGCCTTCCGAATGGGAGAAAATAATAGCAAATGAAGCAACTGACAAACAACTAATCTCAAAAATATACAAGCAACTCCTGCAGCTCAATTCCAGAAAAATAAACGACCCAATCAAAAAATGGGCCAAAGAACTAAATAGACATTTCTCCAAAGAAGACATACGGATGGCCGACAAACACATGAAAAGATGCTCAACATCACTCATTATTAGAGAAATGCAAATGAAAACCACAATGAGGTACCACTTCACACCAGTCAGAATGTCTGCGATCCAAAAATCTGCAAGCAATAAATGCTGGAGAGGATGTGGAGAGAAGGGAACCCTCCTACACTGTTGGTGGGAATGCAAACTAGTACAGCCACTATGGAGAACAGTGTGGAGATTCCTTAAAAAATTGCAAATAGAAATGCCTTATGACCCAGCAATCCCACTGTTGGGCATACACACAGAGGAAACCAGAAT